>NC_138298.1:22880000-23125000 GCF_965601325.2 Salmo salar
AGAGAGAGAGACAGCAAGGAGTAACAGAGGAGGACAGAGAGAGAGACACAGGGAGAAAGCGATGGATGGATGGTGGGTATCCTTGAGGTGTCTGTTCAGCTGAATTCCTCTCCATCTCCATGCTCCCTGCTTCCAGAAATAGCCGGGGCTGGTGGCGCTCTCCAAGGTGACCGCGGGGATCTACTGACCCCTGGGTTCCCAGCACAGAACTACGAGAACGGGGCTCTCTACCAGGTACATACACACACACACACACACTATCGCGGCCTCCACAAGGACATGCCGTCCATGGTACCACACACAATCTGCCGTACACACAACAGCACCTCTCTACCAAGTAGTGTATTATCCACAGCACGTTGTTTATATGGCCCCAGTCTTTCTGTGAGGTACTTTACAATCAATAGCACCTTTCTCTCTGTCTGAGGAAGTTAATAATAATAACATGGCCCGTCACGTCGTGTGCTGTATGGCGCTAAGCTGCATCAATAACAATCAATGGGGAAACGGACTCCTATATTTTGGGGTGTTTTCAAATGAGGTGCCCCTTTAGTAAATCCATGGTCACTGGGCACCATCTGAACACAGGGGGATGTTGACCATGCTTGATGTTCTGGATAGTGGATCGAGATTGGGGAGCAACTCGCGTCTTTTTTGGCTCAGAGCACGGCGGAGCGCTTTGACGTCAGCTTTTGCTTGGTTTGGATCATTTGATCATTGGGATGCGTCACAAATGGCACCCTATAGCCCTTTATAGTGCACTACAGGTCCCATAGGGCTCTGGTTAAAAGTAGTGCACTATGTAGGGAAAAGGGTGCCATTTGGGACTCATGCTTGGTCCTGTTGTTTGGCTGTGTATTATCTGGCTTGCTCATGTTGCTTTCTGTCTCCTTCTTGGCTTGGATGTTGAGGCGGATGGGCTCCTGTCCAAACCGTCACAGCCCAGGAGATATTGGATGATTTTTATTCATGACTTGTGTCAATATGCAGTGCATGCAGCCGTCTGCAACCTGGGCACCCTCCAGGCAGAAAGAGAGAGAAATAGATGGATGGGAACATTGAGGATAAATTTTGCTTAAAGCAATGTAGATGGAAATGAAATGTAGAGAAAGGACACCCTTGCCCGTTTCCTGCTGACGAGTGACTGTGTCTATTCTAGAAATGTAACTTCTATCAGTAATGTTTTTCTTAAGGTTGTGCCTTACTTAGAAAGCCCCTGCCTTTGAATATGAATACGTTCAACTGTGTGCCAAAGCTCCGCCCCCACCAGAATCTACTAGAAGGAATATCAGACTCATGTTGGTGCATATGGTTATATCAACTCTACCAACGGATTTATCTTGACATTGATTGAATCGTTGATCTTTGATCATTGATTTAATCTTTGTAATTGATTGAATGTTTGATGAAGTAATGGAAATAAAATGGATGTTTGTATTCAAATTAAATGGATGTTTTGTATGAAATTAATGCTTGTGGTCAAACAAAATGGATATCTTCGTGTATGAAATGGATGTTTGTGGTCAAACAAAATGGATATCTTCGTGTATGAAATGGATGTTTGTGGTCAAACAAAATGGATATCTTCGTGTATGAAATGGATGTTTGTGGTCAAACAAAATGGATATCTTCGTGTATGAAATGGATGTTTGTGGTCAAACAAAATTGATTTGTTTGTGTTTGAAATGGATGTTTGTGGTAAAAACTAAATGTATGTTTGTGGTCAAACTAAATGGATGTGTTTGTGTTTGAAATGGATGTTTGTGGTAAAAACTAAATGGATGTGTTTGAAATGGAGGTTTGTGGTAAAAACTAAATGGATGTCTTTGAAATGGATGTTTGTGGTAAAAACTAAATGGATGTGTTTGTGTATGAAATTTGTGGTGAAATGAAATAGTATGTGTATGTGGTCCACAGTGGAGGATCACTGTACCAGAGGGAGAGAAGATCAGACTGACGTTCTCCTCCTTCGACCTGGTCCCTGAGGCCTGTAAAGACTACGTAGATGTCTACGATGGTCACAAAACCGGCTCCGCCATGTTGGGTAAGACATCACTCTGTGTTATGCTAACTCTGGTATACAGCAGTTGGACTAGTATAGATACTTATAGTACAGATATACTTAGGCCTACACACCTGTTGCACAATATGTGTAGGCCAGCACTAAAAATGTACTTATTCACTAGTCTCATAATATGTCAAAATACCCTAATTATACCCTACCCTCATAATATGGGTACACTCAAATATTCATTTTCAATAATAGGCTACTTTTGTTCATGGATTTTCAATTATGAGAACAGAGAGATTGTGGCAACAAGTGCAACATCAGTCCTCCAAACCCACAATCAATACATTCTTAAGTCTCACAATTTGAGCAACTTTACTAATGAACTTGTTTTAGGAGGTATTGTATCTTAATCGACATGCAACGGGAGCACTTGGCAGTTGAAACAGGCTGTGGGGAGTGAAATCAACTATGCATACAGCAACACTCAAATTCACTTCAGGCTGTATGAATAAGATATGATGTTCATTAAAAGTTTGGGGTAGGAAGATGGAAAAATAGAGAGAGGTTCTCAAATTAGACCGGCATGTAAATGTAATCTCTACAAACAGAAATTATGCAAAATAGCTGTATTTATAGTTATTATTGAGCTTACTATGTATGCAGAGACCGGTACAATACTTGTGTGAATTAATCAAATAATAATTGGTGTCACTGTTTGGTCAATTCAAGTGGTGCATAAGGCCTGTCCAGGTTTTACATCAGTGTACCACAAATTGGAGTTTGGGTTATTATAACGAACTGTGTAGTTTGATTAGTGGCCTAATCAAACTATTTAGGGGTTTCTGAACAGTGAAATGTTGTTTTCTCACAGGTCGATTCTGTGGTAGTAAGAATCCAGGCCGCGTGGATTCCAGCGGCAACACGATGGTGGTGCGTTTCAAAACCGATGCCACTCTCACCTCCAAGGGTTTCAGTGCCACATTCACCAAGACCAGCCTCATCCCGACCACGGTCAAACCTACCACCATGATGCCCACAACACCAGCTATAGCCGGTCAGTACACTACGGGGAAAACCACAGAATAACATAGAATTCTATATCTATGAGTGTACCCATAGACAATATATCAATTCTATATCTATGAGTGTACCCATAGACATTATATATCAGTTCTATATCTATGAGTGTACCCATAGACAATATATCAGTTCTATATCTATGAGTGTACCCATAGACAATATATCAATTCTATATCTATGAGTGTACCCATAGACATTATATATCAGTTCTATATCTATGAGTGTACCCATAGACAATATATCAGTTCTATATCTATGAGTGTACCCATAGACAATATATCAGTTCTATATCTATGAGTGTACCCATAGACAATATATCAGTTCTATATCTATGAGTGTACCCATAGACAATATATCAGTTCTATATATATGAGTGTACCCATAGACAATATATCAGTTCTATATCTATGAGTGGACCAGTCAGATTGCCGCGTTCAGAGGTCATATGCCCCTTCTAGGAATTAGCCTGTATTTCTAATTGTGATTTTCATATAGACCTAAGTACTTGGTATGCCACAGTTACAGCTGTATTGACTTTCTGCAGGTAGCCCTCCTTCCTCCTCCTCTTGACTCCAGTTGAAATATGTGAGCTCTCTCCGTGGTATAATTGATTGGAATTCAGTGGCTTGCAGCAGCAACAGTATTGATGTTGTTAAACCTTCCTCACCAGAACATTTTTGTCAAAATGTGCCTCTTTTTCTAGTTTTTCATTCGTTTAAATTATATAGAATGATTGATTTCATCAGCAAGGTAAATTGCTAAACTATGTCCACATTGCACACAGCAGGCATACATAGCAGGCATAACTTTGCCTCTAGCAACTTCCATACTCTAGCTGTGCATCCCAAATGACACCCTATTCCCTATATAGTGCACTACTTTTGACCAGAGCCCTATCAAAAGTAGTGCACTACTGTATATAGTGAATAGGGTGCCATTTTGGGACGCAGCTTAACGGATGTAAATCGTTGGCTATGTTGTGAAGATCAGTATAAACCAGCTGATTGATGAGCAGTGTTTGTTGGTAAATAATCACCGGTGTGATATGCTGGCATAATGGTTATCGCTGCCTTTCTCCTAAAATAGACACAATGATAAGAGGCTGACAGGCAGCTTAAAGGACAATTCCACCCCCAAACTATCTTTTGGTATTTGTTTCATTAGTCCATTGTTGGCATAGTGCCAAAATGTTTTGCTTGTCGGCTATCAAGTTTTCAAGATATGTAACTTTCAAAGTACAGAAATCATCCCATCATATGAAGCAAAACGCAGCATCATTTGATGCAAAATGCATCATACGGGATGATTTCTGTATTTTGAAAGTTACATATCTTGAAAACTTGATTGCTGACAAGCTAAATATTTTGGGACTATGTCAACAATGGACTAATTAAACAAATACCGAAATATTGTTTTTTTGTGGAGTTATCCTTTAAATAAGAATGAATGCAGCTTAAACAATAGGGTGGGTGTGTCGTTTTTGTGTGTGTGCGTGCTCGAGGGAGTCTCCCATAGCCCTAAGCTTTGACCATTCATCACTAACCCAAGCTTCATGTTCTCTGCTACAGACTCAGGCTGCGGTGGTGTTGGAATGCTGTTTGGCCGTAAAGGGGAGATCCATTCTATGGGATTCCCAGATGCGTATCCCGGGAATCTTCACTGCTCCTGGAACATCACAGTTCCGGAAGGCTTCCTGGTCAAACTGCACGTCACAGACATGTCCGTCACGGGAGAGGCAGGCCAGTGTGGTGAAGACAAGCTTGTAGTTGCTGACAGCCTCCAGGCGCTTGGTAAGTTACAGTATGTCCACCCAACCTGGATCCCCTGTTCATGTGTTATTATGGAGATCCAAAATGGCCACAAATGGTGTCATAGAGTACAGACACTTTAAGTTGTTTGTTGTTGTTGTTTGGTAAACTCAGATGGACCGTCCAAATTGCTCATCGGTCTCTATGAAAGCCCCAAAATGGCACCCAGTGTAATCTCTGACAGCATTAGTCCATTGATAAGACAAGCCACCCACAATACCCACCTACAGTATCTGTAGCCAAACCCCAAAATGGCTACCAGCCCCTAGTTTCTTGTTAATAAGATGTGCCTGCCCATCCACACTATGCCAAACCCACAAATGGCGACAGTGGGGGCCAGCCGATACCCTATGACCCGCTCCCCCTCGTATTTCCCAAACAAGCTGTTTGTCGACTGAGGGACAAACACACACACACACACACACACACACACACACACACACAACAAACAAATCAAGTAGCAGGAGACAGCAGATAAGCATATGCTGAGCAGAAAGTGCCCCGTTGCTTGAACTGAAAAGGAGGGGGACTTTGACTCCTGGACAGAGCACCAAGCTAGGCTAGTATGCTGAGTGTGCCAGTGCCTGTCTCCTGTCCTCAGGGCTGTAAAGCTGTGTTGATTAGGATCTCTCCCCAGAGAAGGAGCGAGGCTAGGGAACTGTAAATGTGACCTCCTTGTTATTCACATCAGAGAGCTGGAGTCTGATAGTTTTATCTCTAGCACAACACTCTGGAACAGAGGCAGACAATAACACCTGCGGCGTGTGTGTGTGTGTGTGTGTGTGTGTGTGTGTGTGTGTGTGTGTGTGTGTGTGTGTGTGTGTGTGTGTGTGTGTGTGTGTGTTAAGTTGAGAGAAAATGGGGGGCAGAAAGAGAGAGAGGAAACAGCTTTGTTTCTGCGTTAAAGAAGACATCCCTTGGAAGACGCTGAAGTCATAAACTCAGCATTTTGGAACCTAACACCATCCAAGGAACGCTATTTAGTGCTTTGGGGTGAAGTTTCCCCTAGGTACAGATCTAGGATCAGCTTTCCCTCCCCCAATCCTAACCTTAAGCATTAGTGAGGAAATGTTTTAACTGACCCACGATTCACGTCTAGGTGCAACTTCTCCCTACACCCTATTCAGTGTGGTATTCAAGCTGATGTCAAAACATTTAGGATGACAGATCTTTCGCTCTCCTTCTGTGTGTGTGTGTGTGTGTGTGTGTGTGTGTGTCTGTGTGTGTGTGTGTGTGTGTGTGTGTGTGTGTGTGTGTGTGTGTGTGTGTGTGTGTGTGTGTGTGTGTGTGTGTGTGTGTGTGTGTGTGTGTGTGTGTGTGTGTGTGTGTGTGTGTGTGCTCGCGCGTGTGTGAGCAACGGTCAGTTCCTTCCTCACCAGAGGTCTCTGTCGGAGCTCTAACTGTCAGAACAGGTGCGACCCCCTGCCAGGGGGAGCAGGGCTCAGCAGGAGAGCATGGTTGGCCCCTGACAGCACACATTAAACCTAACAAGTACAGGAGAAAAACACCAGGCAGCCACACAGACAAAGGGCAATAGAAATACAGACTCCTCCATTGTAGGTGCTTCAGTTGGTGCTGTGTCATTTCAGAACTCTGATCTCCTCCATTTAAAAAATCTATAGTTACTGAGGTAGCGTAGATGGTAGTAAACGTTGAAAGCGGAGGAGTATGTTTTCTGAGATGTTGTACCCATAGACCTTTTGGTGACGTGAAACCATTTGATTGATGTGTCTTATTTGTCAAGGTTATGTTGACATTATGACTGACATGTTCTTTATCGATGAGAGGACCGTGCCTCATAAGAAATCTGTCTGTTCTCTGTAATGTCTTGAATGTCTAATGATTCACATCTTTGCTAGACCAACATTGGTATGCATGGAAATTAACATTTGTGTATTTCAAATTCTGGTTACTATTCTTATCTTTCTATATTAGTAAAAGGTCTCTCTCTCTCTCTCCCTCTCCTCCAATCCAATACTCCTAATTTCCGTTCCTTCTCCATCCCAGGCACACACTGTGGCTACGTCCTTCCTCCTGTGGTGGTCAGTGCCAATAACAAGATGTCCCTGAGCTTCCTGTCCGACTCCCGTCTCTCTGACCGAGGCTTCTCCGCCAAGTGGGAGGCTGTGTATCCTGAGGACATTGCCGGTAATCATCCCAGCTTTCTCCGCTTACACACACGCATGCACACGAACGTGCACACATGTGAATCTGTATACACACACACACACACACCTGAGGCACCTTATATCGCTGAGGCAGCTCCACTACTCTCTAATAATGACCAGCCATAAAGTGAACTTTAGATCCCCGGGACGTATTTATGACAGGAGGGACGTCATAGAAGGAGAAGTATGAGCGGTAAGTACTGAGAAAGCACAGGTCAGAGTACGCTGGTCAAACGAGGGAAAATGCTTTGATCATGATTAGAATTGATCAGTCAGAGGGCTTGACATTTGAGTTGTGAAAGGGGTGAGGAGGCCAGAAGGAGGATTTGTTTTTTGTTAAGTCATTTGTTCTGATGTGGTCGCTTTAACGTTTTCAACTGCTGTTTTACCTTGCCGTTTTTTTGGCATTATACTACCGTTTTTTTGAGTTGTTCAGACATTTCAGTTCATGGATGTCAACACCCACATTTAAAGAGATCTCAAGATGTATGTAAAGTGGATGTATTAAACGTTTATTTCTGTTACAAACTCCACGGACCCGCTCCATCTGAGTAAACAGACATACACTCCATCTTTAAATAAACAGGGAGAGCCAGATACCAGGGCTGATCGACCAGCTACATTAGGGTGCATTGCATAGGCTTGCACTGGCTGTTTATCACTGTGACACACTGTGCTTACTACTGAGTAAATTCTACTCTGCTCTCTGGCTAATGTTGAGGAGGCTGCAGCTCATCTACTCTAATCTGTTTATTTCCCTTCTGCTCACTATCATCATTCAGACACACACACACACACCCACACAAGGACGCATGCATGCACTTACACACACACGCACTGACCCATGAATGGACATACACACGCACACACACGCACGCACGCACGCACGCACGCACACACACACACACACACACACACACACACACACACACACACACACACACACACACACACACACACACACACACACACACACACACACACACACACGCACGCACACACACACACGCACACACACACGCACACGCATACAGTATGTACACACACTAATCCCCACCTTCATTCCACAGCGGTCCAGGGATGCGGAGGGGCCTCCCATGAGTTAAAAGGGGTTATTAAGTCTCAGAACTGGCCTATGAACTACAAGGCGGCCAGCGAGTGCATGTGGAGTGTGGAGGTACCCAAAGGGAAGACCATAACCCTGACGTTCACCCACTTCAACGTGGAAGCCAAGGATATTTTCACTTCCAAATGCTTGGATAACATGGTGGCATACGACATCTATAATGACGGAGCTGAGAGTACAAAACACGGTGAGTACGAAATATGGTGATTTTAAACATTTGATTGAATGTTGATTGAATGATGCTGCAGCTAGTGTACCATCAGCACATTGTTACCCAATTTTATGAAAGGTTATTTATAAATAAAATGATAAGTTACAGAGTAGTAGTAGTAGTAGTAGTAGTAGTAGCACTAGCAGCACTAGCAGTAGTAGTGGTAGTAGTAGTAGTAGCAGCACAAGTAGTAGTAGCAGTAGTAGTAGAAGCAGTAGTAGTAGTAGTACAGATGTAGAATCTTAATTTGAGCCAGATTGCTATAGCAGGAAAATAATCATGCAGCAACAGGAAATGTGAATTATTATGTGGATTATAATGAATGCATATTTTGTAGGGGTTGATACATTTTCCATATGGGAAAATGAAGTCTGAAATTTCAAAGTGGAAATAACAAACTTCAGAAGCCTTTTTAAACCTCCAAATACAGCTCAAATAAAGTTTTCCTGGAATAGGGTGATCAAATTAAGATCCTACATCTGTAGTAGTAGCAGTAGTAGTAGCAGTAGCAGCAGCAGCAGTGGCAGCAGTAGTAGTAGTAATAGCAGTAGCAGCACTAGTAGCAGTAGTAGCAGTAGTAGTAGTAGTAGTAGCAGCACTAGCAGTAGTAGCAGTAGTAGTAGTAGTAGCATTAGTAGTAGCATTAGTAGTAGCAGTAGTAGTAGAAGTAGCAGTAGTAGAAGTAGCAGTAGTAGAAGTAGCAATAGTAGTAGTAGTAGTAGTAGCAGTAGTAGAAGTAGTAGTAGTACTATTAGTAGAAGTAGTAGTAGTAGTAGTAGTATTAGTAGTAGAAATAGTAGTAGTAGTGTTACAGAAGCAGCTCAACTGACTTGCAAGTGATTTTTGGTATTGTTGTTTTTACTTACCAGGTCCATGGTGTGGTGACCAACTCCCAGCCACCATCACAACTAAGGGCAACAAGTTAGTGATGCGTTTCCATACTGACTTCTTCGTGGAGGCTAAAGGTTTCAGGGCCTACTGGACTACAGACACCACCCAGCCCCCTGTACAGCCCAACCCTTGGGACAACATCACCGTAGGTAGGTACCTAACCCAGCCTGTTCCCACTGAGCCCCCTATACAGCCCAAACCCTGGGACAACATCACTGTAGGTAGGTACCTAACCCTTACCCAGCCTCTTCCCACTGAGCCCCCTATACAGCCCAAACCCTGGGACAACATCACTGTAGGTATATACAGTGCCTTCGGAAAGTATTCAGATCCCTTTACTTTTTCTGCATTTTGCTACGTTACAGCCCTGTTCTAAAATGGATTAAATGTTTTAAAAAATCCTCAGCAATCTACACACAATACCCCATAATGACAAAGTGAAAACAGGTTTTGAGAATTTTTGCAAATGTATAAAATATAGAAATAAACCCTTTACTATGAGACTCGAAATTGAGCTCAGGTGCATCATGTTTCCATTGATCCTCCTTGAGATGTTTCTACAACTTGATTGGAGTCCACCTGTGGTAAAATCAATTGATTGGACATGATTTGGAAAGGCACACACCTGTCTATATAAGGTCCCACAGTTGACAGTGCATGGCAGAGCAAAAACTAAGCCATGAGGTCAAAGGAATTGTCCGTAGAGCGCCGAGACAGGTTTGTGTCGAGGCTCAGCTCTGGGTAAGGGTACCAAAACATTTCTGCAGCATTGAAGGTCCCTAAGAGCACAGTGGCCTCATCATTCTTAAATGGATGAAGTTTGGAACCACCAAGACTCTTCCTAGAGCTGGCCGCCCGGTCAAATCAGGGGAGAAGGGCTTTGGTCAGTGAGGTGACCAAGAAGCCGATGGTCACTCTGACAGAGCTACAGAGTTCCTCTGTGGAGATGAGAGAATCTTCCAGAAGGACAACCATCTCTGCAGCACTCCACCAATCAGGCCTTCATGGTGGAGTGGCCAGACGGAAGCCACCCCTCAGTAAAAGGCACATGACAGCCCGCTTGGAGTTTTCCAAAAGTCACCTTTAATCTGATGAAACCAAGATTAAACTCTTTGGCCTGAATGCCAAGCGTCACATCTGGAGGAAATCTGGCACCATCCCTACAGTGAAGCATGGTGGTGGCAGCATCATGCTGTGGGGATGTTTTTTAGTGGCAGGGACTGGGAGACTGGTTAGGATTAAGGGAAAGATGAACGGATCAAAGTACAGAGAGATCCTTGATGAAAACCTGCGCGAGAGCCCTCAGGACCTCAGACTGGGGCGAACGTTCACCCTCCAACAGGACAACGACCCTAAGACCATGTAGAATCCTGGCTTTATTTCAGCTGATCAGTCTGTAGATCACAGTAGAATCCTGTATTTTTTTTCTGCTGATCCATTTGTTTCAATTTTCGGTGCCCAGATGTGTAGTAAAACTAGATTATTTGGTGGAGCTGTAAACACCGTGACATGTTCCAAATGGCACCCTATTCTCTATAGTGCATTGCTTTTGACCAGAGCCCAATAGGGTTCCGGTCAAAATTAGTATACTATTATCTGTATAGGGAATAGGGTGCCATTTTAGGATGCAGACAGTGTAGTATGAAGTGCTCTTAGTGCAGCAGTTGCCCTCTGGTTGTCTCTTACCCTTTGCCCCATTCTTTACCCTTTGATGGGCCCCAGGTGGCCGGGCCCCTGCCAAGCCAATTGCTGAAATCGAGTTTTACAGATGGACTGTGCATCGTGCTGCCTCGGGGGGGTTTCTGGTCGGGCACAGCCGAGAGGAGAGGATGATTGTGGGAAAAATGATCTATCAAAACAAAATCAAAACCCTGTAGTCTTATCGCTGATGTCAGATAGGATAACAACTGTTCTGTCCTTTACTCTAGAATGGCCAACCACATGTGGCAAACCCGCCATTCCCCCCACCATCCACACTCGCATCGTCAATGGAGAGCCAGCCAACCCCCACTCCTGGCCCTGGCAGGTGTCCATGCAGGTGAGACACTGTCTGTCTAAACTCTATTTAGGGTTATTTAGAAGACAAATAGGCACGACTGGCTCACAATTGAAGGAATAGTTCAACCAAATTACAAAATTACATATTGGTTTCCTTGCCCTATGAGCAGTCTAGGGACACGGCCCATAGAATGGATTGCTGTCTTACCTTGTCCATAGACTGCTTACAGGCTAAGGAAACCAACATGTCATTGAATAATTTGGGTGTTCTATCACTTTAAAAGCTGATGTTTTATTTTCCCAGGTTTGGCCTAGCAGTCAGGAGACGCCCAAGTTCTTCCACACCTGCGGAGGAACTCTCATCCATAAGAACTGGGTCATGACCGCTGCTCATTGCTTCATACGGTGAGTAAACTACAGAGTGAGTCCCAAATGGCACCCTATTTAGGGCACTACTTTTGACCAGGACCTATAGGGAATAGGGTGCCATTTGAGACGCATAGGCCCTGGTCAAAATTAGTGAAATATATAGGGAAAAGGGTGCCATTTGGGACGTAGAGACAGAATTACTAGAACAGACATTCCCATTCAAGTCAACGGTCCATTCCGTGTTGGGCGGTAATTCTATTCCTATAAATGTGCACTCCCCTCGACTGTCACAGGTACATATCACCGTACATGTAGGCCAGCATGTCCCTATGGTGTGCACAAAACAAGATGATTTTGGCATACATTTTTACCTTTTGAGATTTTAAAATGTACCTTTTACATTTGATTGAGCTGACACAGGGTTGTGAAAGTACCCAATTGTCATGCTTGAGTAAAAGTAAAGATAACTTAATAGAAAATTACTCAAGTAAAAGTGAAAGTCACCCAGTAAAATATTACTTGAGTAAAAGTCTAAAAGTATTTGGTTTTAAATATACTTAAGTATCAAAAGTAAATGTAATTGCTAAAATATATTTAAGTATCAAAAGAAAAAGTAAATGTATAAATCATTTTACATTCCTAATATTAAGCAAACCAGACAGCACGATTTTCTTGTTGTAGTGGGCCAGGCACACTACAACACTCAGACATAACTTACAAACGGAGCATTTGTGTTTAGTGAGTCTGCCAGATAAGAGGCAGTAGGGATGACCAGGGATCTTTTCTTGATGTACTTGAATTGGAAAATGTTCCTACCCTGTTGCTAAGCATTCAGAATGTAACAAGTACTTTTGGGTGTCAGGGAAAATGTATGGATTAAAAAGTACATTATTTTCTTTAGGAATGTAGTGGAGTAAAACTAAAAGTTGTCAAAAAAAAATCTATAGTAAAGAAAGGTACAGCTACCCCAAAAAACTACTTAAGTAGGACTTGGGACGTGAAAGTATTTTTACTTAAGTACTTTACACCACTGAGCTGACATTACGTAATATTGTTCTGTGTCTTGTTAAGTAAACAAAACAGAAAAGTATTTTTAGACCATGAAAGTTGAGAAAATGTCCCTCCCTGTGTCTGGAGCCTGTTATCTTAATGCAGACGGGCAGTTCTTTGGGACGCCTATGCCTCTGTCTGTCACAACCATTACCTAGGTCCTTATCTTAGGCTTGTTACAGGGCTGGTGCTGGGTCTTGTTAGTCCAATGAATGTCTCCAACTGTGTATAATGACCCACAGAGTTAATTCTGCCCTGTCACAGAGAACCATGCTGATAGACAGGAATTGATGGTATGCTACTACTGCCAGCAAACTCTGTACAATGTAGGTTTTTCTGTCAGTTGGTGGTTGGTTTTGTACATAGAAATAGATCCTTTCAAGGGTATATCCCCAAGTCAAATCATTCAATTTCTATGATGTAGTTATAGGTGGTTGTGTTAAGGAGGATGTCTGCATCAGTGTGTGTGTGTTTATACAATGAGTGTACAAAACATTAGGATATATGTGACTCTCTCTCTCTCTCTCTCTCTCCAGGTATGCTGACGAGCTCCAGCGCTGGAAAATGTGCCTGGGTAAACACAACCTGACATTCACAGAAGACACGGAGCGCTGCTTCGGCGTGACGGGCATCTACCGCCACGAGGGCTTCAAGTACCCTATGTTGCCCACGGTGGAGTTCGACATCGCCCTCGTCAGGCTGGGTGGGGAAGTGACCCCCAGCGATCAGATCTCCTACTCCTGCCTGCCCTCCCTGGAGGAGGTCCTGGAGGGGGGCAAGAAGTGTTACGCCACTGGATGGGGAGATGAGACTGGTGAGGGGTTGTGGGGCTTTGGGACGTCCACGATTTGCTGTGACCTCTTTTGTCTCGTATGAGGAATTGTATGTGTCCCAAATTCCTCCCTATTCCCTATATAGAGCCCCATGGGCCCTGGTCAAAAGTAGCACACTGCATAGGGAATAGGGTGCCATTGTGTAGTGCAGATACAATCAATGTTATGCCACCGGCTGTGGAGATGGAGGACACCATGATATTGGAGCCAATTGGAGGGGTAGCCCAGACCAGCGCCTATCAACCCAACACCTTATGCAAAGTGATCCAAATCTCTTGACGCGGTTGCTAGGGGTTGGGTTAAGGGTGCTACAATATGCATTGAGCAGATAAGTGGGATACAGTCAGAGCAAGATATTAGGATGGTGACCTAATTTTCCTATCAGAAAAAAACATATGACTGTTCCCTTCCACAAATATATACAAGCACGTACAAGCTACAACAAAATACAACAATCTATCCAACCACCATAATTAATTCCTTGACCAGTTTTCCTATTTCCATACTGCCAAACCTGGTTCGTTCTTCCAGTGCTTTCACCCCCTCTGTTGGTTAACAATTGAAAATACATCCACTGAATTTCAACCTTGATCTCTCTGCACACTTCTTTGGCTGCGTTCACACAGGCAGCTCAATTCTGATCTTTTTTTGGTTCACTAATTGGTCTTTTGACCAATCAAATCAGATCTTTTTCAGAGCTGATCTGATACCAACTAGTGAAAAAAAAGATCGCAATTGGGCTGCCTGTGTAAACACAGCCTTAGTTTTCTATGAAAAAGCTTCTAAAAAGGATTAGGCTAAAATAAATGTCAAGCACTATTTTTAATCAGGCGATACCATGAATACCAAAGTAGCTGAGGACCAAACAATAAATTAACCGGTTCTATCTTTTTTAAGCAGGTGATTCCATGAATGCCAAAGTGGCTGAGACCCTGAACCAGGTGTCCCTGCCGGTGGTGCCCTTCAACACATGTAAGAAGATGGACTACTGGTGGTTCCAGGTCAAGACCTCCATGATCTGCATGGGCTACACCTCGCCTGACGAGCTCAAGTCTGTCTGTCAGGTACTCAAGTGGGATATATACCCGCATAGTATTATAGTGTATAATGCAAAAACGTATCCATTGACTTATGCAGTGATTACATGATACAAAAAATACTATTTGATTAATGATGTCATGGTTGTGTTGATGATGTCATCAAGATGAAGTGCTGTTGATCCTCGTCATGTGACGCAGGGGGATTCAGGCGGTCCCCTGGTGTGCCAGGACTCTCCCAATGCTCCCTGGGAGGTGCACGGCATCACCAGCTTTGGTCCCAACGGCTGCATCATGGACAGGAAACCCTCTGTGTTCACCCGTGCCTCGGCCTACATCCCCTGGATGGAGAATGTCATCCGCAGGGACATGTACAAGCAGCACAGTAGGTTATTTATTGTATTTAACCTTTATTTAACTAGGCAAGTCAGTTAAGAACAAATTCTTATTTACAATGACATCCTACCCCGGCCAAACCCTAACCCGGACGACGATTGGCCAGTTGTGCGCCGCCCTATGGGACTCCCAATCACGGCCGGTTGTGATACAGCCTGGAATCGAACCAGGCTCTGTAGTGACACCTCTAGCACTGAGATGCAGTGCCTTAGACCGCTCCGCCACTCGAGAACTGGTTCCAACCGGTCTAAATCGGTTTCTAATATCAAACTTTTTGGTTGATTTGCAGTGGTGGGACATCTTTTTTTCTGCTCCTTTCTCTCTCTCTCTTTCCCTCTCTTTTCGACCCCCCTCTTTCTCTCTCTGTCCCTTCTTGTTCTCCCTCCTCATCTCTCCTTCTGTCCTCTCTTCAACTTACTCCCCATCCCCTTTCCTCCTCTCTTTGTAGCATCTGGCTGCGGCGGGCCAAAGGACTTGACTGGCGAGAGCGGCGTGTTGTCCAGCATGGGGCACCCGGGCAGCTACAGTAACGGTGCCCACTGCCAGTGGCACATCAAGGTGCCCGACGGTAAACTGGTCCACCTGCACTTCCACAACTTCTCTCTGGAGGACACCCGGCTGTGTCTCAACGACAAGGTCACCATCAACGACAGCTTAGCCAGCCTAGGTAGTACAGCCGTATGTAAGGGTCTTTGGTGTGTGTGGGAGGAGGGGGGGTAGGTGATGTGGGGTGTGTGCATATGTCTGTGGCTTGCGTGAGCACACACACACCCTGTCTGACGATTAATTTGCGGGGTCTCTTGTGTCTGATAAATGAGATTACTGTGTGCTTTATTGTGTCTCACCTCAAACACGTCAATGTCATTACTTTCCAATATGATTAAGAGTAAATGACATGTCAGAGTCAAGTTGTTTGCTCTGGCAGCCGTACAACTGACTGGAAGGCAAGATGAAACACTGACAAGAAAGCTGTAACAGAGAATGCTCTTGTCTCTTCAACAACTGATATGCTTTGTCAGCCAGGACACATATTGATGGACTTGATAATAGGGTAGTTGAATATCATTAATCACAGTAGACAGATTACTGTCGTTATCATAATGACAGTTGTAGATTAAGGCCCAGGAGACTATGTTTGCACAAAAAGATTCAGCCAACAATGTTTGATTAGCCTTTGAAACCCTTGATTTGTCTCGTATCAGAAAGATCTTGCTTCTCTATATCCTGTATTTTCAAGTCAGTACATATGAAGGAGAGGAGACCAATTAAGTGATGCACTGCATGTCTCTTTATGACCCCTTAATGTATCTTTATAACCTCACCACGTCACCTTATAACATCAGTATGTCACCTTATAACCTCCTTATGTCTCCTTTGTAGGTACCTACTGCAGTCACATTCCCCCTCAGGACCTAGTGAGTATCGGTGACAGACTGAGCCTCTATTTCACCTCCAACAACAAGGTGGTGGACACTGGCTTCAGGGCCTCCTGGAAGGCTGTGGACCCCAGCCAGGGTGAGTAGAGCTGGGCTTCAGGGTCTCCTGGAAGGCTGTGGACCCAAGCCAGGGTGAGTGGCGCTGGGCTTCAGGGTCTCCTGGAAGGCTGTGGACCCCAGCCAGGGTGAGTGGAGCTGGGTGAATGGACAGACGTTCCTTGTGGAAGAAGCCTCTAAGCACAGTTCTAGGATCAGCACCTTTAGCAACCCTCCTAATGTGAACATTCACCATATGGCGGCAATGGCGGAATACATATCTGACTTCAGATCACTGCTTAGGTGCACCTTCAGATTCACCACTAAGTCTAACATTCTTATGGATTTACACAAAGTCTTTACACACAGACTCTCCCCACCCTCCTCTCTCCCACTTCCCCCTACAGCTTCATGTGGAGGTGTCTTCAGCAGTGAGCAGGGAGAAGTCACCTCTCCTAACTGGCCTAACAACTACCTAGACCAGGCTGTGTGTACCTGGCGTATCTCCATCCCCTCAGCTAAGAACATCCACATTGTCTTCACCCATTTTGAGGTGCAGGCCGTGAACCAGCTGGGACAGTGTGTGGACTATGTGGAGATCTACGGTGGAGCAGGGTTGACCTCACAAGGTTGGTACCATAGCGATAACACAATAGAGACGCCATTGAAATAGAATTCATAGAGGATATTTTGTTGGATTTCTGCAAACTGCTGTGGATTCAAGTTACAAATTGTCATTTTTTTCAAGGGTGCATTACTTTGATCAATGTAACTAAGTACATGTGATAAATCTACATTACTTCAATAACATACTTTTCTTATTTGTACTTGGTTACCTGTGCAGGTCGCTTCTGTGGCTTTGCCCCGCCCCCCAAGGTTACTGTCGTCGGCAACACGGCTGTGGTCCGTTTCCTCAGCAACCAAGCCAATGTGGAGAAGGGTTTCCGTGGTTACTGGACCACCGATCCCAATGTGTTCCCCACTCTGCCTCCCCCTCCCGCTAACCAATGGGACAACATCACTATCAGTAAGTTACAACCACTGGTTAACCACAGATCGAGGATCAGATTACCCTGACACAAATCCTAACACGAACCATTAGGGGGAATAAAAATATCTGACCTTAGATCTGTGCCAAATGCAGATTGAGGACCATTTACTGAGAATGTGTTTTTCTATGATTGTGTTTTGCTTTTCATGTATTGATGTAAATATTGATGTGAATACAGGGCTCATCTGTAAAAGTGACCTTTGTCTCAGCATGACTCCCTGTCAAAAGAAAGATTAAATTAAATAAAAATGGCCAACTTCTACCTTCTCCTCATGGGAAGTTTATCTGGACAACTGCTATGTTTACTACAGAGACATTGTCTCCAGGTACATCAATTGGAGCTTTGCCAGCTCAACCAGACTTCAGTTATAAGTGGCTATCCCTTTCCAACAGCAAGGTGACATTTCCCACTGACTGACACTTTGAAAAGACTTTCATGAGTACCTTTTATTAACTGTATATTTACCTGTCTCTCTCTTCTTCCTATAGGCTGGCCTGAGACGTGTGGCAGCCCTGCTGTCCCCCCCAGTAGTGCCACCTTGAGAGTGGTCAACGGGGTAGAGGCTGTGCCCCACTCCTGGCCCTGGCAAGTCTCCATGCAGGTGAGGCCTAGGTTAGTGTGTGTGCACAAGCGCGTGTGTGCAGGACTTATTTGCAACTAGTGCCTACATGTTTGTGTGGTGTGTGTGTAATCATGTATGTTGATGAATCTCTCTCTCTTCAGGCCACTCTGTTCAATCCCATCCCCTACATGCATGGCTGTGGAGGCTCCCTGATCCACAAGGAATGGGTCCTGACGGCCGCTCACTGCTTCATGGCGTAAGCACGCACACACACACACACACACACAAACCTCACATTAACACATTATTCTATCCAATCCCAAAATGTGAGTTACTAGTAATAATAGAAACTCCCTTTAACTTTTCAACCTTAACCAAAAATCCCTTCTCCCTCGACCCCATCCAGGCCTCTGGGTAACCCCACCTATTGGCGCATGTGTCTGGGTAAACACCACATGAACTCGTCCCGGGACCTCCCTTACCATGAGGCCTGCTACAAGGTGAACAGCATATTAATGTTTATTTATTGAGATATAAAAGCATGTATTATCTAAGTATAAATTGTAATATGATGTCTCTCTTTCTGTATTGTCATTGATTGTTTTTTATCTCCTTCATTTTTATTGTTTTACTGTAAAGTAGGTTGCGATTTATTACTTTTTAAAAATAAAGTTCCATTTGATTTCTTTGACTCCAGGTGGACGGCATCATCAGGCACAAGGGCTTCGTGTACGAGCAGGACAAGACGGACATCACTAACGACATCGCCCTGGTGCATTTGAGCTCTGCAGTCAACATGACCAGGGAGATTAGTCCCGTGTGTCTGCCGGCGCTCGGCGCCCTGATGCCTGCTGGGAAACCCTGCTACGTCACGGGGTGGGGCGACGAGAAAGGTATGTTTTTATGGTTTTTAGGAATAGTAGTTTATCAATAGGCACACTCGTAGGTGCACATACACACACCCTTGCAATTCAGATACATGACACACCACTTCTGTCACGTCCTGACCAGTAAAAGAGGTTGTTTGTTATTGTTGTTCGGTCAGGGCGTGGCAGGGGGTGTTTGTTTAGAGTGTTTCGGGGTTTGTTGGGCTATGTTCTTAGTCTATTTCTATGTTAGTTCTAGTATGTCTATTTCTATGTGGTGTTTATTGGGTTGACCTTCAATTGGAAGCAGCTGCTCCTCGTTGCTTCTAATTGAAGGTCCTATTTAAGAGGGGTGTTTTTTCTATGGGATTTGTGGGTAGTTATTTCCTGTTTTGTGTTCGTGCACGTGACGGGGCTGTTTAGTGGTGGTGGTGGCTGTTGTTTTTGTATACGTGTTTCTTTTGTTTTCCTTCTTTAATAAAATAAGAAGATGAGTTTACACGTTCCCGCTGCGTTTTGGTCCAATCCCCACGACACCCGTGACAACTTCAAAGACACATTTGAAAATACACCATTTAAATACACCTTTAAAAACACGGCACATATTGCATAGCAACAGCTACCTCTGCTGAGACTAAACTTTTAACTATTTTATGATGCTATAACAACATCAGTCCCAAAAAACCTCTCCTCAAACTGACAGTGATAGCTCCACCCATCTCACCCAGCTCCCACTCTACTTGATACCTGACTGACGTTAACAGAGCTTTCCTCTCCTAGGAGGGATTATAAGCAGGCTACAATATTAACGCAAAGCCTGGTGTTGGCTGACTGGGTGTGTCATGTTCCTTTCAGGGCTGATAAAGTTTTCATGAGGCCAGGTGGCACTCCAAGGCACTGACACCACGTATAGAGTCTGAATCAACTCAGCAAAGTATTGACACCACGTATAGAGTCTGAATCAACTCAGCAAAGTATTGACACCACGTATAGAGTCTGAATCAACTCAGCAAAGTATTGACACCACGTATAGAGTCTGAATCAACTCAGCACAGTATTGACACCACGTATAGAGTCTAAATCAACTCAGCACTGCAGCAGATGACCCCAGAGAGAGACAGAGAAAGCAATCAACCTCTCACACAGTGACAAGGCAGCGACACAAACATACAATGCTATATCTGACTTTAACATCTTCTGTTCTGCTGTATCTATCTGAGCTCCCATTTGACTCTCAGCGATTACTCTAGTATAGGACTATAACATACATAGCTGGTAGACATACTGGATATCCATTATTGATCCGTCATGTATAGAGATACAAGGAGGAGTGATATGTTAAGGCTATTCACAACGGGTTCAATGAGGATAGCGAGGCTTGCAAGCTAAGAAGCTAGCTAGCATGGCGACCATGTTGAATTAGACAGCAGTTGTAATGGTCATTATAGACATTTGCATGGGAACATTACATGGGCATGCCTGTCTAGCCACTCCCCTAACACGCCGGCCCTCCCCCTTCCTCCCATCTCTCTCTCTCCAGGTAGCCTCTTCCCTGTTGTGTCTGAGAAGTTGAACCAGGCAGCCCTGCCTATCGTCCCCTTCGCCACTTGCAGTAAGCCAGCCTACTGGTGGGACACCCTGAGACCCTCCATGATCTGTGCCGGATACGAGTCTCCAGACGAGCTCAAGTCAGCCTGCCAGGTAGACTACGGACCCCTACCCAGCTACAGTGCCTCGTTTTGGGCAAGGGGAGGAAGGGAGAGAGCCTGGTGGTACAACCTATTACCCAGAGAGTGGCTCGTTTTGCGCTAGGAGGGGTTAGGAGAAAGCCTGGTTGTTCAACCCAACTAACCAGCTTTGGTGCTTAGTTTTGGGGTAGGTTATGGGGAGTTGGCTGGTTGTATCACCTTGGCTTCTACCGAGACCAAGTGGCTTGTTATTATATTACACAATGATAATACAGTCCAGTGGTTCTCCTGATTGGAATGCATTATGTAACCCAGCACATAGCACTTGTTTGTGATCAGTCAGCCTTGATAATGGTTTAATTAGTTTGTTGTTGTGGTGGGACAGAGGACAAAGAGCATGGTAACTACATAGTTGTCTGTCATAATGAGGTCCATATGAATGACAGCAGTGTGAGTCTTTGACCGCCACGTGCTGCTATGTATTTTACCCAGCAGCTCTTGCGCTATTCTGTGTTGTTCTTTCCCTCTGTAAAGTAGTTTGTTACTGTATAGCCTTAGTAGCCTGAGTACGTTGAGTACGTGTGCTTCCTATCCTATGATGTGAATTCATGTCTGAAAATAATTCACTAGCGATTATGTTCTTTGCAAGACTATGTCGATAAAAGTAATCCAACTCTTTTGGGACAGTTGCTGGTTCAATCCTTTTAATATTTTAGTTGTCATCTATAGTTACATTCAAATGTTCACTCTACTTTCTCCTCATCCCTCGATCCTCTCCTCATCACCTCCCCTCTCTCCTCTCCTCCTCTGCAGGGTGACTCAGGTGGACCCTTCGCCTGCCAACCCTCAGCCTCAGACCCTTGGGAGGTCCACGGCATCGTCAGCTTCGGCGCCTTCGGCTGTATCAAGGACAAGAAACCCTCTGTGTTCACCAGAGTGTCCTCCTTCAACGACTGGATTGATGATAACATGAAGAGGTTCATCTATGAGAAGTCGCTAAACTAAGGCAAAATCACTGATCTCAATTGCTACCTAACCGCAGATCTAGGTTCAGATTATAATTACTCATCTCAGAACTCTTTTGTCAGGCTGGATAGTGTGGGTTGGAATTGGAACCTAACCACAGAGCTATGATCAGATTAGTTTAACCTGACGCGTAACACGCTCTATTAGGTAGGTGGGGAATGATCTGATCCTGTTAGGGCAGCTTGATCCTACCTTCTACACTCATAAAGGTTTAACACTACAGTAGTTATACACTGCAGGCCCCAAGAGGTTTCATAATATATTTGAGTCATTTAGCAAATGCTCTTACCCAGTGTGACTTAAAGCAGCAATTAGGGTTAAGTGCCTTGCTCATGGGCACATCGGCTGATACAGTATTTCACCTAGTCGGCTCGGGGTTTCAAATCTGGCCGAACGCTCTTAGCCGCCAGGCTACCTGCCGCTCCAGTAGGGAGGTATAATACACTGCAGCACCACAGTACCTCATGGACATTAGGATTATACTGTGTATACCAGTACAGATGATTGTGGGAATACTTTTTGCATAATGTCTGTATATCAAACTCCTATTCTCACCATGTAGAAATATTGTAAGTAATGTGATCATGTTGCAATTGCTTCCATTCTGGACCTTTGAATAAAATCCTTATTTTGCATATGTGATTCTACATATTACCTTACAAGGCTTATAAAATCCTCTTTGTGCGGATGTAGGATGTTAAACTTCAAACACAGCTTTACCTCCAAATCCCCCTTTCCTCCCCAGCCTTAGTATACTGTCATCCATTCTCCCTTCTGACTCAGCCAAATCCTACAGGCAGACTCTTCAAAATGATATTCCTTTAGTCACATGACCCATCCGCTCAGCCAATGAGAGCGCGGGGCTCAGATTTCAGCCCAGGAGGAGACAGCCAGCCACTAATCTGTGATTCAGAACAGGGGGTTGTAAAACCAGGAATCTCCTGTGTAGACTGGAGTCTTTACCCATTGTTCCTCACTCTACCTTGGATTATTTTTGCTGTTGATTGGGGACTTTTGGATGGCACTAGTCTGGGGGAAAGGGTTTGCCAGCTTTGGGCAAGGTTTAGGCGGTGTGTATCCGGGACAAGAGTGAAGACAGGGAGAAGAAGGGAGGAGAAGGAGGGAGGATAGTCATTTTTCTTCATCCTTCTTTTCTGCAGACTGCAGGCATTTCCCTGAGAGAATGGGGGCAGGAGCGCTCACCATCTGTGTAAGTAGCTACAAAGCCTTTTTCCTCAGCCGACCCGGCTGGCAGGCACAAGGGCTTCTATCTCGGTGGGGCTTTATGGATGTATAACGGGACACTCTTACAGTTCACTCAGCCATAGGCAACACACTCTTTTGTGTGTGTGTGACAGCGAGAGATGGATTTTTATCGGTCTGGGTACAGAGAGAGAGTCTTTTTAAAATGTCTTCTAGCTGTCACAGTTCTGCAGTCTGTTTCTTCCTGGCACTGAAACACTTTCCTCTCTCTCTCTATCTCCCTCCACCTTCAAAATAACTTTATTTAGGTTACTGAACACAAACATACATCAGAGTAACAGGGACAAGATGTGTTTACTGACAGTGAAGTACGTTCTCCAGCACTATGTGTTCAGTAGTTAGACCAAGCTTTTCTCTCCCCGGTAACTCTTACTCGACATCACGTAATTCTGAGTCAGACTTCCCTAATGGGCTACAACACATAAACCCAGTAGAGATGGCATCATGGCAGCATGACCAGAACAGGGATACCTTTATGCTAACTAACTCTACCTGAGTCTATGTTCCTTAGCAATGATCCAGTGACTCAGTTTTTAAATGGGAGTCTGTAATGAAAGCTGTTGTGACAAACTCCTGAAAAAAATATATATCTATTTTGCACTAGGAACATTTGAGGAATGTTATGAGTAAACCCTAGTCCGTTCCCTCAATAGTCTCAGGATTACTTGCCTTATAAGGACAACAACTACCCATAGTATGAAGTCTGTGATAGGAGCTAGTCACCACTACAGACTTGTAGTTGAGCAGCTGTTGTTACTGCTAGGACTGTTTTTCCTGTGGTGCTGCCATACCAGTTGCTCCTACGGTCACCCACATTGGGAGAGACAAAGAGGGGGAGGGAAGAAGAAGAAGCATACTAGGGCATGCTATCCCCCTCTGTGAGTCAGTTAAGGAGGCAGCCAAATTTCTGTGTGGTCTAAAATCACCATATAATTTATTTTTGCCGAAAAAGCTATGTAAATGAGAATAGGCTCTCACATCCCATCTAGACACTCAGGAGTAATGGTGGACTTTAAAAGAAGCATGCTTTCTCAAGTGTTCACAAGTAGTTGAAGAGTGTATGGACTACTCTCTTCAACACTCAACAGTTGCTACAAATGTAGGATCTTCATTTGAGCCAGTTTGCTACAGCAGGAAAATAATCCTGCAGCAACAGGAAATGTGAATTATTATGTGGATTATAATTCATGGACATTTTTGTAGGGGTTGATACATTTTTCGTAAGGGAAGGTCAAGTCTGAAATTTCGGGGTGGAAATTACAAACTTCAGAAGCCTTTTAAAACCTCAAATGCACTACATGTTTTTAATTTCACCCTGCTACAGGAAAGTTATCCTGTAGCAGGGTGATCAAATTATCATCCTTCATCTGTACTGTCATGGCCCTCCAGGTGTTTATAGGAAGCCATTCTTTTACAGCGTCAAGAGGTTGTAGCAGTAGTGAGATAATGTCCCTCTGGTCCTCTGGTGGGAGGGGAGGAGAGAGTGAAGATGACAGGAGAGGGGTTAAAAGGGCTAATCACAATATAATGGTCTAGTCAACAATAGAGTAGCAAGATAGAGGCCATTAGGTATTAGCATGCATTTCCTTTCATGTGTATGTAATATGTAGTTGAAAGATTATAGTAGTTGGCAAGAATCATTCAAAGATTACACTGATAACTAAGTAAAGTTGGTGTGTGTGAGTTAGAGAGAGGCGTTAAATTCTACACCCACCTAAAAGGAAGCGATTCCCAAACCTTCCATAACAAAGCCATCACCTACAGAGAGATGAACCTGGAGAAGAGTCCCCTAAGCAAGCTGGTCCTGGGGCTCTGTTCACAAGCATAAATAGACCACACAGAGCCCCAGGACAGCAACACAATTAGACCAATTAACCAAATCATGAGAAAACAAAAAGATAATTACTTGACACATGGGAAAGAATTAACAAAAAAACAGAGCAAACTAGAATGCTATTTGGCCCTAAACAGAGAGTACACAGTGGCACAATAGTTGACCACTGAGACTGACCCAAAATTAAGGAAAGCTTTGACTATTTAATAGCCTTGCTATTGAGAAAGGTCACCGTAGCCAGACCTGGCTCTCAAGAGAAGACAGGCTATGTGCACACTGCCCACAAAATGAGTTGAAAACTGAGCTGCCAAATGTATGACCATATTAGAGACACATAAACTCAGCAAAAAAAGAAACATCCCTTTTTCAGGACCCTGTCTTTCAAAGATAATTAGTAAAAATCCAAATAACTTCACAGATCTTCATTGTAAAGGGTTTAAACACCGTTTCGCATGCTTGTTCAATGAACCATAAACAATTAATGAACATGCACCTGTGGAACGGTCGTTAAGACACTAACAGCTTACAGATGGTAGGCAATTAAGGTCACAGTTATGAAAACTTAGGACACTAAAGAGGCCTTTCCACTGACTCTGAAAAACACCAAAAGAAAGATGCCCAGGGTCCCTGCTCATCTGCGTGAACGTGCCTTAGGCATGCTGCAAGGAGGCATGAGGACTGCAAATGTGGCCAGGGCAATAAATTGCAATGTCCGTACTGTGAGACGTCTAAGACAGCGCTACAGGGAGACAGGATGGACAGCTGACCGTCCTCGCAGTGGCAGACCACGTGTAACAATACCTGCACAAGATCAGTACTTCCAAACATCACACCTGCGGGACAGGTACAGGATGGCAACAACAACTGCCCGAGTTACACCAGGAACGAACAATCCCTCCATCCGTGCTCAAACTGTCCGCAATAGGCTGAGAGAGGCTGGACTGAGGGCTTGTAGCCCTGTTGTAAGGCAGGTCCTCACCAGACATCACCGGCAACAACGTCGCCTATGGGCACAAACCCACCATCGCTGGACCAGACAGGACTGGCAAAAAGCACTCTTCACTGATGAGTCGCGGTTTTGTCTCACCAGGGGTGATGGTCGGATTCGCGTTTATCGTCGAAGGAATGAGCGTTACACCGAGGCCTATACTCTCTAGCAGGATCGAGATGGAGGAGATGGAGGGTCCGTCATGGTCTGGTGCGGTGTGTCACAGCATCATCGGACTGAGCTTGTTGTCATTGCAGGCAATCTCAACACTGTGCATTACAGGGAAGACATCCTCCTCCCTCATCTGGTGTCCTTCCTGCAGGCTCATCCTGATATGACCCTCCAGCATGACAATGCCACCAGACATACTGCTCGTTCTGTGTGTGATTTCCTGCAAGACATGAATGTCAGTGTTCTGCCATGGCCAGTGAAGAGCCCGGATCTCAATCCCATTGAGCACGTCTGGGACCTGTTGGATCGGCGAGTGAGGGCTAGGGCCATTCCCCGCAGAAATGTCCGGGAACTTGCAGGTACCTTGGTGGAAGAGTGGGGTAACATCTCACAGCAAGAACTGGCCAATATGGTGCAGTCCATGAGCAGGAGATGCACTGCAGTACTTAATGCAGCTGGTGGCCACACCAGATACTGTTACTTTTGATTTTGACCGCCCTTTTGTTCAGGGACACATTGTTCCATTTTTGTTAGTCACATGTCTGTGGAACTTGTTCAGTTTATGTCTCAGTTGTTGAATCTTGTTATGTTCATACAAATATTTACACATGTTAAGTTTACTGAAAATAAACACAGTTGGCAGTGAGAGGACGTTTCTTTTTTTGCCTAGTTTATTTCCCCCATATTACACAGACCCACAAAGAATTAGAAAACAATTTTGATAAACTCTCATATCTATTGGGTGAAATACCACAATGTGCAATCACAGCAGCAAGATTTGTGACCTGTTGCCACAAGAAAAGGGCAACCAGTGAAAAACAATCACCATTGTAAATATAACCCATATTTATGTTTATTTATTTTCCCATTTGTACTTTAACTATTTGCACATTGTTACAACACGGTATATAGACATAATGACATTTGAAATGTCTTTATTCTTTTGGAACTTGTGTGTAATATTTACTTTTAATTTTCTACTGCTTATTTCACTTTTATTTATCCATTTCACTTGCTTTGGCAATGTAAACATATGTTTCCCGTGCCAATAAATCCCCTTGAATTGAGAGAGAGAGAGAGAGAGAGAGAGAGAGAGAGAGAGAGAGAGAGAGAGAGAGAAGGGGGATAGAGAGGGAGGAAAAGAGAGATAGAGAGAGGGAGGGAGAGAGGGACAGAGACAGTGAAGGGGGGAGAGAGAGGTTAAAGAGTTGTATTTGATTGTGCCACTTTAAAGGCTGAGTGAGTAGTACACTTATCCCTTACTCTAGGTCACTGTCTCAGTGAGTCACCAGTGTGTGTTTATGTGTGTGCATGTGTGCGTATGCGTGCGTGCGTCTGTGTGTGCAGATTTAGGGGACATCTGCTTGCAACGGCTTGTGTCACTGACAGGCAGAGTAGCTCAGACAGGCTTAGCTCTTAAACACCTGCACAGGAGCACTACTGAAATGAGCCAACGTATAGAGATATACTGGAGACATACTGGAGATGTACTGGAGACATACTGGAGACATACTGAAGATATACTGGAGACACTAGGGTTTCTGGGATGATGGTGTTGATGTGAGCCCTGACCAGCCTTTCAAAGCACTTCATGGCTACCGACGTGAGTCGAGACATACTGAAGATATACTGGAGACGTACTGGAGACATACTGGAGATATTCCAAGTCTGACTATTTAATCCTCTATACCAGGGGTTCCCAAACTTTTTCACTCAGACCCCGCTTCCAGCATTGGGAAACATCCCACGCCCCCCTTGTGCACGCGCCACGTCTATTTCTATGGGTACAAGCACTGTTCATGACACAAACTGTTCACACTCCTTTTGGTGGAGAGAATTCTGCAGGTTTAAAGCTTATGTCCTGCAATTCTACACATTTTGTTAATGGGGTGCAAATAAAATGTTGCCGTTTTAAAGCTACCTTTCTTGCAATTCTATATATTTTGCCATGTCTAATGAGTATTCATGTGATATTTGAGTGACAAAGAAATGACACTAAAATCTATAGGCTAAAAACCCTAAATAAAAAACGTTAGCTGACGTGGGCTACTTGATCTGGACATTTATAAACAGGACTCTAAGGTCTGCAGTGACTGACATGACAAGAGGAAGTGATGATGCACTACCCAATTTACAAATTGCACTTTGTGCATTCTACTATTACAACTTTCAAGAGTAAATTTAAAGCCGCACTGAGTTCCTTTAAAAAAAAATTTTTTTAAAAATGCATTTACATGTTATTTTTTTTGTGGGGGGGACCGCGTCACCCCTGCCCTCGCCACACAGTTTGGGAACCGCTGTTCTATAGAACAAACCTTAGCTTTGCTAATGTTTCCCTGTAAACGTTGATGAAATTGGCAATGATGTTCAGAGTCTAGCAGTTTAATGTTGAATGAAATTCCTTTAATCTTTTATTGTTTCTAATGAATTACTATTACATTATTCACTTTATAAAACAGCTCATATAAAATCTCTGTGTTCATTTCGAATTAATTAAATTGATTCCCAAAAATGTTCACCCTCCCTTGTAAGTGACAAGAACGTCAAAATATGTAACCAATTACAGAATATTTCCGCTAATGCATTCCTACTCCCTCGGAAGGCATCACTAGGTGAGGTGTAATCACACCGTCAAGATGAAAGTGTAACTTCATTATTAAGTGTAACTTCATTCTTAAAATGTCAAACTGGGAGACATAGTTATTACACAGTCCTCCTATCTGCTATCACCTTGCTCTAATGAACCTGTGAACCCTTAGAGCTTTGCATGCCAATGTCAATGCCACTTTGTGTGTGTGCGTGTGTGCGTGTGTGTGTGTGTGTGTGAGAGGAGAGAGCCATCTCCGGACCCCAACTGGATCCCAAAGGTGTGTGTGTGGGCGCCTGTTTGTGTGTGTACATGGGGTCCTAATGCTATGGCATCTGCCATGGTACAGCTCCCCTCTCCTTAACCCTCTGAGCACCATCTGGGAGACGGGTCCCAAATAGCCAGGCTGAGATTATAGACGTATATTTGAATCAGTGGAAGAAGAATGGTTAAATCCAAAAGTGACATCAGGCCTTAGAGTGGGATGGTTGTGTTGAATTAGCCCAGTCCCAGACATTGATCATATGAGTAGACAAGATAGCACAAACAGATCTGGGACCAGGCTAGTGTTGAATGGATTGGGGATATGCGGAGATCAGTGTAATAGTGCTTCCCTTTTCTTTAATACAGAGTAGTGATGGCTTTTGCCTGGAGGGTGTGGTGGTATTGTCATTTTGCTCAGCAGTGCTTGCTGCTGTGTTGTGTGCATGCATAGACTCATTTAATCACATTTAGTAGAAATGAAAAGTGTCCAGATAGAACGGGTAATAAATATTATTTCTTATCTAGATTAACAGGTTCATAAAGAATGTTTTAAATGAGTTATGCTTCTTGTGAAGGCACTTGACTACTAGTTAATAACTACATAATACAATGATCCCATTGTGTCATACAGGGCCTCCCGTGTGATATAGTGAGCTCTCTCTCTCTCTCTCTCTCTCCTCTCTCTCTCTCTCCTCTCTCTCTCTCTCCTCTCTCTCTCGCTCTCTCCTCTCTCTCTCTCTCTCTCTCTCTCTCTCTCTCTCTCTCTCTCTCTCTCTCTCTCTCTCTCTCTCTCTCTCTCTCTCTCTCTCTGTTCTGTCTCTTTTGAAGTGGTGCACTCTAGGGTGACTGGATGCCACATGCTAAGTTTGATGCTGTGCCCAGCCAGTGCGTGAAACAAAGCCCTACTCTGATCCTGTGTAGAACAGAGAAGTAGTAGCTCCTCTGTTGTGATGCTGTTGGACCTTGATGTCACTCAACCAATGTGTTACTGTAATTACATGTAATTACTAATGTCACACTTGGTTAGTTTAAGAGTTAGACTAAGAGTTTACACCTTAGTATCAGTAATCTGGTCCGGTGAAAGGAGTGTGTGAGGGTGTGTGTGGCGAGTGTGAGTTAGAACAGGTGGCAAGTTTAGTGGGTCATAGTAGATAGCCAACAGCTGATGCAAATACACACGTATGTACACACACACACACATACGTACGTACATACATACATACATACATACATACATACACACACACACACACACACACATAAACATAGATACATACATACATACACACACACACACACACACACACACACACACACACACACACCACACACACACACACACACACCTGTTACTGTGAGATAGATTAGGCCTTGTGTATACAGAGTGTGTGTGTGTGTGTGTGTGTGTGTGTGTGTGTGTGTGTGTGTGTGTGTGTGTGTGTGTGTGCCAGGCCAACTCTAGTACGAGAAGCTTACATCGTTTGCACTCAGAGGATGATGGGTTAACATGGGTATTTAGAAAATAAGTTTTTGTCTCACTAACTTCCACTGTATAGCCACTGATAACAACATGTACCTGTCATTACTATCTCTTGCATGCTTGAGTTTCAGTTCCATTTATATTGACATTATAGTTCCCCAAACTGTTTTAAAATGTGTACACAACTAATTCATTCATAGATTAAGTATTTTTTAAGGAACGTGTGCACAACATAGTACATATATTGCCTTCAGAAAGTATTCACACCCCTTGACTTATTCCACATTTTGTATGAATACTTTCTGAAGGCACTGTATAAAACACAGGAAAATAACACCTTTAAGTCAGGGAGTGTTTACGCCATAGAACCCCACAGAATTAATTATGTTTCTATGGTTTACCTTATGACTTAATGCAAGCTCTACATGTATAATGTAGAAAGTCAACAGACTCTTGACAACAGATGAATTTCCAGCCTCTTTCCTTCCTATCAATATATCCCAAGCTGTCAAGCCCAGCTTGCAGTCCACTTCAGTGTGTGTGTGTGTGTGTGTGTGTTTGTGTGTGCATGCCAGCTCTCTTCTCACTCACTGTTCGCCTCAGCCTTCACCCCTCCCCTCAGCCACAGGTGTGCATGGTAACCAAAGCCTCGTCGTAGCAACCGGTACACAGCCCAAACCCCTCCCCTTTCCCTTCTCTTCTCCCAACACTAACTCTCTCCCCTCTCCCAACTTCTCTGTGTGTCGGCTTGTGTGTGTGTGGCCCTTTCCAAAGGGTCCCTCCATCCCTTCCACACACACTAACTGACTCTGTGCCCGTGCCAAGGCAGAAGAGGGCATCCCCAGCCCCTATGGAGGTGCCGGACATGGCAGTGCCCACAGTACCAGTAGTACCCGTTGCTGACTGCTGCTCTCTGCTGTATTTCCTATCTCCAGCACAACAAGGCTGCGGTGCAGATCAAGCAAGACATGAAGAAGATGGTCCAGTTGACCATGCTGAGGGGGACCTCCAGTGGACCTCGAGGAGTGGAGGCCAGGGGCGGTAGGCTGTTCGGCGTGTCCCTGCTGGAGCTCAGGGAGCTGGGCCTCGTGAAGGATGGCGTGCCCCTGGTGGTGCGGAGAATGGTAGAGTTCCTCCGAGAACATGGTGAGCTGAGGAGGTTGGGGTTCAAGTGGGGATGAGAGCGGATGCGGGGATAGTGGTTCTTTAATGTTTCAATACACAGTCATTTTCTAATGGTCATTGTGCATCCACTTTGGTTCTGAAGGAGTTGTAGGGATGGCTAGATTTTGTTAGCGAGACTAACTTGTTATTATTAACAAACAATTTAATGCGATCGGTTTTCTTCTGACATGATTTCCTAGATTTGATCAACTTCAAATCCACTGTCAATAGACGGGTGTGATAGCTGCTACTGTGATAGCCACATCCATAGATATAGAACTCTGCTTTATACTGTATCTTTGACCACAGCTATCTTTCTCTGTCAGAGTCAATAACCCACCTGATAGCTGTCAAGACAACACAAGGTTAACAATGAGCCCTCAGTCCAAAGTCACTGTGTTCACTGGCTAGTTACGCTTTGTATAAGTCATCTCAATGCAAAATCATGTGTTACATTTTAACATCCACTATACCTTTGCCACAAGACTCTTATAGATAATCATTTTATAACACATCATTTTTTATTTATCTTCCTATTATGAAAAGACCATGTCATTACTTATTAGACTGCCAACTGTAGGCTTTGTGTTGTGTAAAACCACTTTACACTCCTTGACATCACATGTGTTACTGTTATGATTTGCAAACGTGTCATTTGATTGGTATAAATACAAATACAAGCTCCATACCATGATAGATTTATCCTTGTGGTTTAGTTCTGTACTCTCATCTTGCTATCAAATGGTCTATTTAGCCCTTCTAGTAGTAATTCCCTTATTTCCCCACTAGAGGTCAGTGTAGTTCTGATACAGCAGTAGGATGTCCTCTTCCTGACCACATGACGCCCTCTCACAAACTCAGCACACCCACATCATATGTTGGGCCTTGCACATAATTCTTTATTTGTGGGTGTGGTTGAATAATCAGACTATTCAGGTCACTCATCGTTGTGATTAGGAAATAGGAGGGAGACAGGAGCACATGCCATGTGGACAAAGACAGAGGGTATTGTTTAAAAAAAAGAAGTTTTTGTTAAATTATTATTATTATTATTATTATTTTACAGTTTTAGTTAGGTAATAGTAAATGTGCCTGTAACGAGCATTTCTTAATTACATTTCAATCTCTGGTTTAAATGATTTGTTCTCTGCAGTGTTGCCATTGCAGCCCACTGGTCTGGTAGCATTCAGTAGGATGTGCAACGTTTTGGAACGTTCAGAAAGAAATACGCTGCAGTATGTACAGCAAAAATGCCTTTCTGACATGTAGAATAAGGAATCACGTCATGGCATTTCTGTCTGCAACGTTAGACAACTGCATGTGGCCCTGTAGACTGTTCACAACAACAGCAGAGCAACACTTTATGCAGTGTAATCCCAGAAACTGCTGTCCAAGTTAATAAAATATGACTCACACAGCTGCAGCGGCAGGTAGCCTCGCGGTTAGCGCATTGGCCCAGTAACCGAAAGGTCACTAGTTCAAATCCTAGCGCCGACAAGGTGAAAAATCTGTTGATGTGAGGGGCAAGGCACTTAACCCTACTTGCTCCAGGGTCACTGTTGATAATGGTTGACCCTATCTGTGACCCCCCTCTCCGAGGGTGTCTCAAGGGGAGCTGGGACATGCAAAAAAGTAATTTCTAATTCACACATACATATAAACATACTTGTACATTTGTGATATAGGACAAATATAAGCACCCACCAAATGAATGCATTCATTATTGTCACGCATCAACTTGACCCTTTGTCACCTGTGTGTGTGTGCAGCAATGCTCAGTGATCCAGAGAGACTCTCCAAGTTGACCATGAAAGGTTCCACTCCCTGTCAATGTCTGGGAGTAGTACGGTGTGTTAGGATACTGGATATAGTGTGCACACTGTTTTCCATGGGGGAGAGCAGGGATTCAACCCTGTTCCTGGAGAGATACCCTCCTGTAGGTCTTCACTCTAACCCTGTTCCTGGAGAGATACCCTCCTGTAGGTTTTCACTCCCACCCTGTTCCTGGAGAGATACCCTCCTGTAGGTTTTCACTCTCACCCTGTTCCTGGAGAGATACTGTCCTGTAGGTTTTCACTCCCACCCTGTTCCTGGAGAGATACTTCATCCTGTAGGTTTTTACTCCAACCCTGTTCCTGGAGAGATACTTCATCCTGTAGGTTTTTACTCCAACCCTGTTCCTGGAGAGATACCCTCCTGTAGGTTTTCACTCTAACCCTGTTCCTGGAGAGATACACTCCTGTAGGTTTTCACTCCCACCCTGTTCCTGGAGAGATACTGTCCTGTAGGTTTTCACTCCCACCCTGTTCCTGGAGAGATACTGTCCTGTAGGTTTTCACTCCAACCCTGTTCCTGGAGAGATACCGTCCTGTAGGTTTTCACTCTCACCCTGTTCCTGGAGAGATACTGCATCCTGTAGGTTTTCACTCTAACCCTGTTCCTGGAGAGATACTGCATCCTGTAGGTTTTCACTCCCACCCTAATCTAGAGCACCTGATTCTAATAATTAGCTGGTTGATAAACTGAATCAGGTTAGTTACAACTGGGGTTGGAGCGAAAACCTACAGGAGGGTAGCTCTCCAGGAACAGGGTTGGAGTTAACCTACAGGAGGGTAGCTCTCCAGGAACAGGGTTGGAGAGCCCTGGGGTAGAGTAATGTCTTAAGTAGGTGTCCAAGAAACATTAAACAACCATTCTGCCATCAGTAGAAGAGATTGACTGTCCCTCTCTTCTTGTTCTCCTCCCCACCCTCTCCTTTGTCTGGTTACTCCCCCAACCTCTCCTTTGTCTGGTTACTCCCCCAACCTCTCCTTTGTCTGGTTACTCCCCCAACCTCTCCTTTGTCTGGTTACTCCCCCAACCTCTCCTTTATCTGGTTACTCCCCCAACCTCTCCTTTGTCTGGTTACTCCCCCAACCTCTCCTTTATCTGGTTACTCCCCCAACCTCTCCTTTGTCTGGTTACTCCCCCAACCTCTCCTTTGTTTGGTTACTCCCCCAACCTCTCCTTTGTCTGGTTACTCCCCCAACCTCTCCTTTGTCTGGTTACTCCCCCAACCTCTCCTTTGTCTGGTTACTCCCCCAACCTCTCCTTTATCTGGTTACTCCCCCAACCTCTCCTTTGTCTGGTTACTCCCCCAACCTCTCCTTTGTCTGGTTACTCCCCCAACCTCTCCTTTGTCTGGTTACTCCCCCAACCTCTCCTTTATCTGGTTACTCCCCCAACCTCTCCTTTATCTGGTTACTCCCCAACCTCTCCTTTATCTGGTTACTCCCCCAACCTCTCCTTTGTCTGGTTACTCCCCCAACCTCTCCTTTATCTGGTTACTCCCCCAACCTCTCCTTTGTCTGGTTACTCCCCCAACCTCTCCTTTATCTGGTTACTCCCCCAACCTCTCCTTTGTCTGGTTACTCCCCCAACCTCTCCTTTGTCTGGTTACTCCCCCAATCTCTCCTTTGTCTGGTTACTCCCCCAACCTCTCCTTTATCTGGTTACTCCCCCAACCTCTCCTTTGTCTGGTTACTCCCCCAACCTCTCCTTTGTCTGGTTACTCCCCCAACCTCTCCTTTGTCTGGTTACTCCCCCAACCTCTCCTTTGTCTGGTTACTCCCCCAACCTCTCCTTTGTCTGGTTACTCCCCCAACCTCTCCTTTATCTGGTTACTCCCCCAACCTCTCCTTTGTCTGGTTACTCCCCCAACCTCTCCTTTGTCTGGTTACTCCCCCAACCTCTCCTTTATCTGGTTACTCCCCCAACCTCTCCTTTGTCTGGTTACTCCCCCAACCTCTCCTTTATCTGGTTACTCCCCCAACCTCTCCTTTATCTGGTTACTCCCCCAACCTCTCCTTTGTCTGGTTACTCCCCCAACCTCTCCTTTGTCTGGTTACTCCCCCAACCTCTCCTTTATCTGGTTACTCCCCCAACCTCTCCTTTATCTGGTTACTCCCCCAACCTCTCCTTTGTCTGGTTACTCCCCCAACCTCTCCTTTATCTGGTTACTCCCCCAACCTCTCCTTTATCTGGTTACTCCCCCAACCTCTCCTTTGTCTGGTTACTCCCCCAACCTCTCCTTTGTCTGGTTACTTCCCCAACCTCTCCTTTGTCTGGTTACTCCCCCAACCTCTCCTTTGTCTGGTTACTCCCCCAACCTCTCCTTTGTCTGGTTACTTCCCCAACCTCTCCTTTGTCTGGTTACTCCCCCAACCTCTCCTTTGTCTGGTTACTCCCCCAACCTCTCCTTTATCTGGTTACTCCCCCAACCTCTCCTTTATCTGGTTACTCCCCCAACCTCTCCTTTGTCTGGTTACTTCCCCAACCTCTCCTTTGTCTGGTTACTCCCCCAACCTCTCCTTTGTCTGGTTACTTCCCCAACCTCTCCTTTATCTGGTTACTCCCCCAACCTCTCCTTTGTCTGGTTACTCCCCCAACCTCTCCTTTGTCTGGTTACTCCCCCAACCTCTCCTTTATCTGGTTACTCCCCCAACCTCTCCTTTGTCTGGTTACTCCCCCAATCGCTCCAACTTATCTCCTCATACGTTCTATCTGTTTGAGTCTTCTTATCTATTCCTTCCACGTTCCCCCTCTTTTACCTTACTCTCGCCATCACTATCCCTCGTCATCCCCCTCTCTATCCCCTTTCACTGTGCTTCTCTACCCCTCTCTCCACCTGCCATCATTTCCCATCCTCCACATCCCTCCATCACCTCGCCCTTCTCTCTCCCTCAATCTTCTCTCTCCATCCCCAGCTCTTCATCATGAGGGTCTGTTCAGGGTCAACGGTAACGTACGGGAGGTGGAGGGGCTGAAACAGCGGCTGGAGAACGGTGAGGACGTGGACTTCCTGGTTGAGGCGGATGTGTGTACAGTGGCCAGCTTGTTCAAACAGTACCTCAGGGACCTGCCAGAAGGCCTGGTAGACTCCACCGTACAGCCTGCCCTTATACAGCAGCACCAGGGTGAGAAATGTTCCTGTTTGGAATAATACAATGTGTGTGTGTCTATAAACTGTGAAGGAACTTGTCCTTTGGGGCATAATTGTCAGATAATGATGATCGATTCTAGTCTGTCAACAGTACTCTACCCTAGGGTCTTTGACCATGACTGTCTCCATTCACAACATTAGAATTGTGATTCCCACGTCATATGACTATCATACCATATACTGTATTCCCATTCCCATTATCACATCAGTGATCATTCCCTTAACCATGGTGTCGAGGTCACAAATGGACGGTAATGATGCATAGTCATTATCATTAAGCAGCATAATCATGCTCAAGCGGTGCTTCCATTTCGTTAGCAGATACTACATACCACACCAGTGTAATCAGTGTTACCGTTCTTCTACAGAGATACTATCAGAACATTCTACAGCTAAGAATACCAGTTGGCACTCGCCTTAAACCATTTCCCAATCCCACCTATAAATCCTGCAGCTCTTCGCCAGTGTTCTACCTATCTAGGTCACGGTTCTGACTTCTGATTCACTCAAAACAGGCTATGTTTAGATGTCTGCATGGGTCACTGGCTGGCCCTTACACTGTGTAGGAGACAGGAGTTTACCTTTATTATAGCAGAAGTGTCTGGACCACGGGACTGTATGTCACACACAGACAGACAGACAGACAGACAGACAGACAGACAGACAGACAGACAGACAGACAGACAGACAGACAGACAGACAGACAGACAGACAGACAGACAGACAGACAGACAGACAGACAGACAGACAGACAGACAGACAGACACACATTCGCTGACTCGGGCAGTGGAGAGGCAGAGAGGCAGGGGATGCATTGGCTTCAGCTCAGAGTCCTTCTTCACGGACTCCTCAGTCCTTACAGTGTATAATATGAGTCCATATAAGGTCAAGCCAGTCCCATGCCCATCACAGACTGTACTGGCCTAACTCTGGTCTTAACTCACCTCCATGATGATCTAGTTCAATCTGGATGATGGAAGGGGAAGGGAATCTCGTCACAGTTCCAAATAGCACCCTATTGCCTATGTAGTGCACTCATTTTGAACGTAAACTCTGTTTTGGTCAATTTGCTCTGGTCAAAAGTAGTGCACTATATAGGGAATAGGGTGCCATTTGGGGCATAGACTGTGGTTTGGTTCAAAGTGATGACAGAGAGTGTATATTATAAACGTTTTGGATGAATAGGAATATTTGTCATGGCTTGGTGCCAGAGGATGCATTAAGAGAGTGTGGGCCTGGCTGGGTACAAGTCAATGAAGAAGCAGGACTTGGATTGGCAAGAAAAATGACTCGATATGATTGGTTCAAGTCCCGGTGCCAAGGTACAGGAAAGTGTTAAACTGAGGGAGGGACTAAAGAAGTGAGGGATGGATGGATGGAGGAGCAGACAGCAGGAGGGCATGACAAATAGATGAATAGATGGGTAGAGGAATTGGCCAATAGATGCATCACCTGTCGGAATGATAGAACGATAGATACGACAGAAAGATGGAAAACATGTGGACAGGACACCAGGATCTATTTTATGCCCCCCAGAGAGGTGGAGGGTGATCTGAATGTTCCCGCTCTCTGCGTGTGGCATGTGTGTTGTTGGAATGGCCACAGATGATGCATCATGGGTGCCAGGAAACCCATCTCAAAACCCAGTGTGGTTTGGCTGACATTTTACTGCCCTGGCAGGTAAATTCACCCATTAGCAGATTGCAATGTTCGACGCGACCGCATGTGACAGATTTGCCACATGAGGGACTTTTCTGCTGCGTGACTGCCATGGCAACGATAAAGCGGATTACAATATTCTGGATTGTGATGAATTTTATTGTGAATATTCAGTTTAGGGTTAGTGTTGGTCAATATTCACTGTTTAGCCTCACGCTCAAACTTCCTCTCTTTGTCAGGCCGAAATTCTTTGATATTGTTTATCTGGTTACTGATGATATGTCTTACCTTGGAGAAATGAAGGGAAATATGCAAAGAGGTCACTATCATAGACATCAATAGAGACATGTTAGTGATAGCGGTCACTAGTCTGAGATTAGGGTCAGTCTGTTTTGTTGTGTGGTAGAAAATGACAGTGGATCAACTGAGTAACTCTATGGTCATATAATACCCAGGAACAAGCCTGTGTCTGGGCGGTCTTGGCAGAGTGAAGGGCTGACGTCTCCATCTGATCCCACTTCACCTCTCCCCACACACACACACTCACATGCACGCAAGGGAGCGTACACACACAATCACACACACACACACACACACACACACACACACACACACACACACACACACACACACACACACACACACACACACACACACACACACACACACACACACCTCTGAACTTCACCTCACCAGACATGCAACAGCTGTGAGTGCTCTCAGAGCTCCTGATGCCCTCCTGCTGTGTGTACACACACACACACACACACACACACACACGACATAGACGCACACCTTACTCAAGACCAGTAGGTATGTCCCTGTATCCACCTCTGACCCCTGACCCCAATATGAATCCTGACTGGCATCATCATGTTTTCACTGCCTTTTCATTTTCATGTTTTATTTAACCTTTATTTAACTAGGCAAGTCAGTTAAGAACAAATTCTTATTTACAATGACGGATTACCCCGGCCAAACCCTAACCCGGGCGATGCTGGGCCAATTGTGCGCCGCCCTATGGGACTCCAATCACGGTCGGTTGTGATACAGCCTGTAATCGAACCAGGGTCTTGAGTGACGCCTCTAGCACTGAGATGCAGTGCCTTAAACCGCTGCGCCACTCGGCTAAGATATTGATGCTAAAGTATTACCAGCATCGTGGTCATCGTGGAGCATTGCTTCAAAGTACAGTACTCTCAAAATGCCTTCCAGTCTTTTAATTGTTGATAATGTTGTTTCTACATGTTTGTGGTTTCCTTCTAGGTGTACAGCTGTTCAACCAAAGCACAACACAGTCTCTCCCCTCTCTAATAATGTCTACAAAAGAACACAATTACCTCAGTTAGCAGTCACTCTTATTCAGAGCAATTAACAGGAGCAATTAGGGTTAAGTGCCTTGCTCAATGGCACATTGACAGATTTCCCCCCTAGTTGGCTCGGGGATTCAAACCAGCGACCTTTCGGTTACAATGGAAAACTACCTGCCGCCATGAATTGAACAGAACAGCTTTATTTTCCCCAGAGTGAACTAGTTTTTAAATGGGTCTTCCTGTGTATTTCCCTCCAGAGTCCAGTGAGGATGGTTTCTGCTCAGACCTGAGGGTCTTACTCCACCAGTTGCCAGACGTCCACTACAGCCTCCTACAGTACCTCTGTCTCTTCCTCACCCAAGTGGACCAGCGCCACAGGGAGAACCGCATGACCGCTCTCAATCTGGCAACTGTCTTCGGCCCCAATGTCTTCCAGTAAGTTTTGCGGCCTGTCTCTGGGATTGGTGTTAGTGGTATAACACACTTAGGTTGCCATGTTGGTCCAATGTCTTCCAGTGTGTTTTATTACATGTTCATGGGATTTTGGGATGGGGTGTTAGTGGGGCATGGGTCTAATAAGACAGATGGGTTGCAAGGTGGGTCTAAATGGCAGGTGACTGTCATTATGTCTAAGGCCTTGTTAAAGCCAGTTTATGGTATATGTGTTACGAGTCATGCATGATGTTATGGAGAAAAATGGTTTGACAGAGCGTTAGTGCTATATCCTTTTAAAAAGATACACAAACTGTTCAAAATCAAATCAAATGTTATTTGTCACGTACACAGTTTGTACAGCAGGTATAAAAGGTGCAGTGAAATGCTCGCATGCTAGCTACCTCAACATTGCAGTACTATAATTAAGCAATAAGGCCCGAGGGGGTGTGGTATATGGCCAATATACCACGGCTAACCACTGTTCTTAAGCGCGATGCAACGCAGAGTGCCTGGATACAGCCCTTAGTTACCAACGTAATTAGAGCAGTAAAAATAAATGTTTTGTCATACCCGTGGTATACGGTCTGTTATAAACTGGGTGGTTCGAGCCCTGAATGCTGATTGGCTGACAGCCGTGGTATATCAGATCGTATATTTATTGCTCTAATTACGTTGGTAACCAGTTTATAATAACAATAAGGCACCTTAACGGTTTGTGGTATATGGCCGATATACCACGGCTAAGGGCTGTGTCCAGGCACTCCGCAATGCGTCATGCGTAAGAACAGCCCTTAGCCGTGGTGTATTGGCCATATAACACACCCCATCGTGCCTTATTGCTTAAATATACCACGGCTGTCAGCCAATCAGCATTCAGGGCTCGAACCACCCAGTTTATAATCAATAATAATAAAGAGTCAAATAAAAAAGTAATAGAAAAGTTGTTTTTGTATCTTATTTGGTTCCCCATTAGTTCCTGCCAAGACAGCAGCTACTCTTCCTAGGGTCCACATAGTAATATCCTGGTATGTACTCAATAGGATATACAGAATAGATCATGTATGTGCTATGTCAAGTATGACTGTATTTACCATATAAAGTGGATAGTGTGCTGGTTGCGCAGTTGACTAAATAGTATATTATAGAACAGCAGTGTTGTGCTTGTGTGTACGGGTTGGCTGTGTGGAGAGTCTGTGCAAATAGTCTCTACGGTGCAGATAGTCTCTAAGGTGTAAATAGTCAGTTCATAGTTTGATTTATGATTGATTCATGTTAAAATGTTCCATATAATAATTGTTCTATAAGACAAAACATGCCTGTATAAAATAAGAAAATATAACAGAACGGGTCCTGAGAACTCCAGCAACCTCCAATGAGTTGTCCTGACTTAGTCCCTCACGTCTCCACTCCAACAACATTGTTTGAGCCCTTGCTATTTACCACCTGCTGTTTTAAAGGGTAGAACGTTCCTTAACAAGCGTATTAAAACCTGCTTGGATGTTGATTTATTCTTGGAGCATATCGTTATCACGCCTGAGAGGACGTGTGTGTGTGTGTGTGTGTGTGTGTGTGTGTGTGTGTGTGTGTGTGTGTGTGTGTGTGTGTGTGTGTGTGTGTGTGTGTGTGTGTGTGTGTGTGTGTGTGTGTGTGTGTGTGTGTGTGTGTGTGTGTGAGAGAGAGATTAGGCTCTAGTGGCCTGCCTGCCTGTCTATGACAGACTTTGAATTACACATACAGTAGCTGTCTCTATGCACTGGGACTTCTTGGCTGACTTGCCTAAATGGTTGGAAGGTTGATTGATTGATGTTTGTGTTTCCGTTAACATTGTCCTATTCTAAACCTGTGTTGTTATGTGTTGTCATGTGAAAGAGTAGGTGGGAGAAAGGGAGAGAGCTTAGGCACACGCTGTTGCACACTTTCCTGGCTCACCCTCTGTCTCTCAATCATCTCTCTATCTCCCTCCTCCTCCACCTTCTCTGTCTATCTCACACAAGCCCATGTGTGTGAACTCACACACACACAGTCTTGTACAACTAACCTTGTGGGGACACATTATTTAGTCCCATTCAAAATCCGATTTTCCCTAAACCGTACCCTTACCCTAACCTTAATTTGAAAACCTTAACCCTAAACCTAACCCTAGCTCCTTACCCTGAACCTAATTCTAACCCTAACACAAATTCTAACCTTAACCCTAAACCCCCTAAAAATAGCATTTGACCTTGTTTGGACCAACAAAATGTCCCCATTTGGTCAAATTTTTCTTTGTTTACTATTCTTGTGGGGACTTCTGGTCCCCACAAGAATAGTTAAACACGTCCACACACACACACACACACACACACACACACACACACACACACACACACACACACACACACACACACACATACACTCCATCTCTAACCAACATGGAGGGCTGTAGGCTTAACATGCCATTAATGTTGTGGTGATAGAAACCTCACCACGTTCACTCAGAGAGGGCTCATACATTTCTCCTTTACAGTTCACATTCTCTTCCACTTCTACCGGCATCCCTTTGAGTGGTACTGGCACTACTTGAGAGGAACTAAAAGGAAACTCATCCCTGCTTGTAAATGTCACTGACAGGGTTTCAGAGGTGCTTGGTGAATATTATTTGAAGGCAGACTCTCACACAAAAGTTAACCAAAAAAGTAAATAGTAACAATATTGTTGGGTCATTCCGATTTCCATGAGTCGGTGGTAAGACTTTAAGTGGTCTGATACGTACTCACACATCTTAACGACTCTACTGTCCTCTCTGTCCAATCTATCGTTATTAGTGGGCGTTCCCAGTCATCCATGTCCTTGGCCCATGCCTTCCTGCCCGCTTTGCTTACAAACAGTGTCTGAAGACACACAGAGCAAAGTGTTCTGTCTCCTGCTCTCGCAGTCCCATCCCAAATGGCTTGCACCGTGATCGAGGGCACTATGTTCCAACTTCTCATACCCCCCTGCCCGCTTTCCTGACCACCTGATTGGCAGCCATATCTTATAAATACCCATGGTGTCCGTGCCAGGGAATCCGTCTCTGATGGCACATCGTCTCACTATCACTGGAGGGTCTGTACAGGACATAGAGTTGGAAAGAGGGCACACACCCTATCTTTGCCATTATTACGTCCACAATGGTGCTGTCCGCTAAAATAGGTTTTGTGGCAACTGTGCCCTCTATCAAACTCTATGGTACAGTAACAGGACCAGGCAGTGACCAGAGGAGGCTGGTGGGAGGAGCTATAGGATGACGGGCTCATTGTAATGGCTGGAATGGAATAAATGGAACGGAGGTTTCAATATGTTTGATGTGTTTGATTCCATTGATTATATTCCAGGTATAACAATGAACCAGTCCTCCTATAGCTCCTCCCAGCAGCCTCCTGTGGAAGTGACATACCTCAGCTGGGGCCTTATACTGTACACCATGTCCTCAGTTTGTTCCCTCCATCAACCAATCAGAGAGGGGTATAATTAGGCCCAGAGCCCAGGCCATGTCGGCATGTCAAACAGCTGTTCAGGAAGAACTCAGTGACATGATCTGGTATCAATGGCTACTGGATTGTCCTGACTTGGCCTGACATGGTACTGGAATGTGCCCTACTCCAGAGGAGGCTGGTGGGAGGAACTATAGCAGGATGGGCTCATTTTAATGGCTGGAATGGAATTAATGGAACGGAGTAAAACATGTGGTTTCCATATGTTTGATGTGAAACCATTCCGCTCGATTCCGCTCCAGTCATTACCACAAGCATTTCCTCCCCAATTAACGGTGTCACCAACCTCCTGTGCCCTACTCATCAAGATCCACTATAATATTACTGTCTTCTATTTAATGATGTGGCATCGTGTTCTGCCGCCATAAGAGCCCCATAAGGTCTGTAGATAAGCACTTTGTCAGTGGACTGTTGTGTTATTGTGCTATGATGTGAAAGCTGTTGTGGTGCTTGTGTTTTCCTTGAACCATGTTGTCCTTGTTGACCTTGTTTTGTGTCAAACGGCACCTGCAGAAATTACATATTGTAGCTTTTGATGCCCTTTGTCATGGCAGGGAAGGTGTTGTATTGCAGCAAATAGGGGGTGGAGCTTGAATGATAAGTACCCTGTGACCCTATGTCTGTCAGTCAAACACCTACAGTGGCTTGCAAAAGTATTCACCCCCTTGGCATTTTTTTATTTTGTTGCCTTACAACCTGGAATTAAAATAGATTTTTGGGGGGTTTGTATAATTTGATTTACACAACATGCCTACCACTTTGAAGATACAAAATATTTTTTCTTGTGAAACCAACAAGAACTAAGACAAAAAAACAGAACTTGAACGTTCATAACTGTTCACCCCCCCCCCCCAAAGTAAATATTTTGTAGAGCCACCTTTTGCAGCAATTACAGCTGCAAGTCTCTTAGGGTATGTCTCTATACGCTTGGCACATCTAGCCACTGGGATGTTTGCCCATTCTTCAAGGCAAAACTGCTCCAGCTCCCTTGGATGGGTTCCGCTGGTGTACAGCAGTTTTTAAGTCATACCACAGACTCTCAATTGGATTGAGGTCTGGGCTTTGACTAGGCCATTCCAAGACATTTAAATGTTTCCCCTTAAACCACTCGAGTGTTGCTTTAGCAGTATGCTTAGGGTCATTGTCCTGCTGGAAGTTGAACCTCCGTCCCACTCTCAAATCTCTGGAAGACTGAAACAGGTTTCCCTCAAGAATTTCCCTGTATTTAGCGCCACCCATCATTCCTTAAATTCTGACCAGTTTCCCAGTACCTATTGATTAAAAATATCCCCACAGCATGATGCTGCACCACCATGCTTCACTGTGGGGATGGTGTTCTCAGGGTGATGGGAAGTATTGGGTTTGCGCCAGACATAGCGTTTTCTCTGATGGCCAAAAATCTAAATTTTTGTCTCATCTGACCAGAGTACCATCTTCCATATGTTTGGGGAGTCTCCCACATGCCTTTTTTGTGAACACCAAATGTGTTTGCTTATTTTTTTCTTTAAGCAATGGCTTTTTTTCTGGCCACTATTCCGTAAAGCCCAGCTCTGTGGAGTGTACGGCTTAAAGTGGTCCTATGGACACATACTCCAATCTCCGCTGTGCAGCTTTGCAGCTCCTTCAGGGTTATCTTTGGTCTCTTTGTTGCCTCTCTGATTAATGCCCTCCTTGCCTATTCCATGAGTTTTGGTGTGTGGCCCTCTTTTGGCAGGTTTGTTGTGGTGCCATATTCTTTCCATTTTTTATATATTGGATTTAATGGTGCTCTGTGGGATGTTCAAAGTTTCTGATATTTTTTTTATAACACAACCTGATCTGTACTTCTCCACATCTTTGTCCCTTAGCTGTTTGGAGAGCTCCTTGGTTTGAAAGACTCCGGGGCCTTTCAGAACAGGCGTGTATATATACACTGAGATCATGTGACAGATCGTGTGACACTTAGATTGCACACAGGGGGACTTTATTTAACTAATTATGTGACTTCTGAAGGTAATTGGTTGCACCAGATCCTATTTAGGGGCTGCATAGCAAAGGGGGTGAATACATATGCTGGCACCACTTTTCCTTTTTCAATTAAAAAAAAATACATTTTTTAAACAAGTTATTTTTTTCATTTCACTTCACCAATTTTGACTATTTTGTGTATGTCCATTACATGAAATCCAAATAAAAATCTATTTAAATTACATGTTGTAATGCAACAAAATAGAAAAAACGTTAAAGTGGAGGAAAACTTTTGCAAGGCACTGTAGCTAAACTAAAGATGGTTGATAAATGAAGAAAATTTACTCAGGTCGTTTACCATTTGTTACGAACCGGCTCAGAGTTCGCAACAAAAGAGAGAAAACGTGGAGACAAGGAGTATCAAAATATATATTTATTAACTAAAGTAAACTAATTAATTAGCAATGGTGTGTGTAATCAGTAGCGTAAGTGAGTGCTTGCATGCATAAATGTAATAATGCAGGGTGTTGAAGGGTGCCAAATCAAACAACCAAAAACAACAAGGTGTCTGCATGGATAGAGTCTCTCCCAATGACTGTGGAAGAGGTCTATTTATCCTGGGACACACCCGGGCCCAGGTGTCTCCCATGTAGCTGACGACCCTCCCAACTCCGCCCACCGGCATCCTAATAAGGAAACAAGAGCAAAGAGAGAAAATACGACAGACAGAGTGGGAGGGTCGTCACACATTGGAAAATAATGGTCAGTTTCGGTCTACTTAACTGGGCGTCTCTCCCATAGAAACCAATGCAATAGCAGCTGGGTCTAGTCTACTTAGTTCATTGACTTTCATTGAACCAGAAAAAAACAGTGAGTGGGGTGTCTCGCTTCCTCTTCTGTCTCTGGCTACATTACCACGCCAAGAGGTCCAATCCTTTTGTCAATGTTGCTACAATATTGTACTTATGGTAATAACAATTTGTATCATTATATGCCATCTCTAATCTTCTCTGTCTGTCTCTGTCACCAGTGTGTCCTCTGGGTTCGATGGGATCCAGGAGCAGAACATCTGTAATAAGATCATGGCAAAGCTGATCCAGAACTACAGCAGCATATTCAACAACAACCACCAAGATGACGACCATAAAGAAGAGCACTGTGTCTTCAATAGAGATGGAGACAGAGGAGAACACATACAGGAATCTCTACCCTCTAACATCATCATTGTTAAAGTGAGTTACTGGTATTTTACATGTATTTTATACAAATTTTCATACTGATCTGGGCTGGTTTGGTCTTCCCTATCTATTCCCTATGTGTGCTCTGGTCAAAAGTAGTGCACTATGTAGGGCATAGGGTGCCATTTCGGAATGTATTTGGGGGGTACATTTGGTTTGCCTGCGAGTGATGTTATACCCGTCTTTGAATTGATTTGACTTGACGCAATCTCAGTCACGACTCTTCCAAGGCAACATCTTTGTTTTGATGTTCTGTTCTTGCTATCGGTCCATATTTAATGAGTCTAGACTACCCTTTGATGTGTCTCATGCGTTTGAGGAGAAGAGAAAGTTGAGGAGAAGAAAATCACATATAATGGGAATACACATACAGGCACAAGAACATAAAGGCACAAGCTGTAAAATATATTTATTTACCTGCTTTAAGAATCCATTATTTTGGGGGAATTTTCACAAAACTTTAAGGATTTAAAAATATAATTATTTGTCATTCCTGACTTGGGCCTGGGCTCTTAGTGTCAGAAAGGGACAATATTAGTCTGTATAGAAAAGGCCGCTGGTGATTTTGACCTGTTACAGAATACCCCTAATGCCATTTTTAACTAGAGTACCAGACAAAGTTTGGACACACCTACTCATTCAAGGGTTTTTCTTTATTTTTACTATTTTCTACATTGTAGAATAATAGTGAAGACATGAAAACTATGAAATAACACATATGAATCATGTAGTAACCAAATAAGTGTTAAACAAATCAAAATATATTTTAGATTCTTCAAAGTAGCCATCCTTTGCCTTGATGACAGCTTTGCACACTCTTGGCATTCTCTCAACCAGCTTCATCTGGAATGCTTTTCCAACAGTCTTGAAGTAGTTCCCACATATGCTGAGCACTTGTTGGCTTCACATATGCTGAGCACTTGTTTTCCTTCACTCTGCAGTCCAACTCATCCCAAACCATCTCAATTTGGTTGAGGTCGGTTGATTGCGGAGGCCAGGTCAAACCAGATGGGATGGCGTATCACTGCAGAATGCTGTGGTAACCATGATGGTTAAGTGTGCCTTGAATTCTAAATAAATCACAGACAGTGTCACCAGCAGAGCACCCCCACACCATCACACCTCCTCCATTCTTCACGGTGGGAACCACACATGTGGAGATCAGCCGTTCACCTACTCTGCGTCTCACAAAGACACGGCGGTTGGAACCAAAAATCAAATTTGAACTCGTCAGACCAAAGGACAGATTTCCACCGGTCTAATGTCCATTGCTCGTGTTTCTTGGCCCAAGCAAGTCTCTTCTTATTATTGGTGTCCTTTAGTAGTGGTTTCTTTGCAGCAATTTGACCATGAAGACCTGATTCACGCAGACTCCTCTGAACAGTTGATGTTGAGATGTGTCTGTTACTTGAACTCTGAAGCATTTATTTGGGCTGCAATATGAGGTGCTGTAAACTTTAATGAACTGTTCCTCTGCAGCAGAGGTAATTCTGGGTCTTCCTTTCCTGTGGCGGTCTTCATGAGAGCCAGTTTCATCATAGCGCTTGATGGTTTTTGCGACTGCACTTGAAGAAACTTTCAAAGTTCTTGAAATGTTCTGGATTGACTGACCTTCATGTCTTAAAGTATTGACGACCACTGCGCCACTTGTTTCTCTTTGCTTATTTGAGCTGTTCTTGCCATAATATGGACTTGGTCTTTTACCAAATAGGGCTATCTTCTGCATACCACCCCTACCTTGTCACAACACAACTGACTGGCTCAAACGCCTTAAGAAGGAAAGAAATTCCACAGATTAACTTTTAACAAGGCACACCTGTTAATTGAAATGCATTCCAGGTGACTACCTTGTGAAGCTGGTTGAGAGAATGCAACGCTGTTATCAAGGCAAAGGGTGGCTACTTTGAAGAATCTCAAATATAATATATTTTGATTTGTTTAACACTTTTTAGTTACTATGTGATTCCATATGTGCTATTTCATAGTTTTGATGTCTTCACTATTATTCAAAAATGTAGAAAATTGTAAAAAATTAAGAAAAACCCTTGAATGAGTAGGTATGTCCAAACTTTTGACTGGTACAGTACAAGGGTCTGGTTACTCGACTAACACTGTTACCCCAGACGTACTGTACATGACTTCATAAATGCTTAATTTTAAGAGTATGTCTCAAACATACCTTAATTCCATGAAGTAGCACTTTATCATGAGTTCCATTTTGAGATTCTCAATCACTTTCTACATAAAGGACAAAGTGGTAATTTGGTCAGTCAGCCCTCAAAGGAAGTGCTGAGTGTATTTATCATTGCATGTTGTGTGTGTGTGTGTGTGTGGTGGCCTCACGTGAAGATATCTCTAGTTCTGTTAAGTGCTGTAAATGTCTGTAGCAGCCAGGGGCCTCGGGGGGCCTTAGGGGCCTCACAACACCCGAGACCCCAGTTGGCTGCTGACCTGTGTGATATCCCTCCGCCTGACCAGCTCCTATTGGGATCTCCTTACACGCAGGGCTACACCTCCTTTTGACCACTATAGAGCGGCAGGTCCAGTGAAGCAGCATGAGTTACTGTAGGCTTTTATTCCTTTTTTATTGAAGGTACACCATTGCCTCATCTAATGGTGTGAAATATCATGCCAGCTAAACATTCCAGAACAGACTTTAGATGAACATTTCTGTTGGGGCCAAGGGTAGGAATTGGAGAGTGAAAATCATTTGACAATGTAAAAATGTCTTCTGATTTAAATTCCCAATGATTTTGCAGTGATGAGTTCCCAGGGTGATTAACAAGTCTCATAGCAGTGTGTGTTCTACCTCCCTCACAACAGTGTGTTCTACCTCCCACACAACAGTGTGTTCTACCTCCCTCACAACAGTGTGTTCTACCTCCCTCACAACAGTGTGTTCTACCTCCCTCACAACAGTGTGTTCTACCTCCCTCACAACAGTATGTTCTACCTCCCTCACAACAGTGTCCAGAACAGATGAGACAGGTCAAATGTGCTGTGCTGCCTGACTCTAACCTCTAACCCCACCCCCTCCACCCAAACACCCCCATGGTCAACTCACGCCCCCCTCTTTCTTACAGTAAAAGGACAGGAGCACCTGTATCCATGGCTACGTGCGGAGTAAAGCAATGAGGGGCATGTGGGAGGTCAATGGTCAATAGGTGGATTGTGTGTGAAACGTTTTTGTTGTTGTCTTTTTCCCAGGAAGCCAAGGAGACCCCGGTGAATAGGACAGATACTGAGTCACTGAAAACACCCGGAACCACACCAAGCACTCCCACACACACTCAAAAGACAACTATTCCAGTTCCCAGAAAGAAAAAGGTCTGTGTGTGTGTGTGTGTGTGTGTTTTGTGTGCCCCTGCCATGGAATACAATGCTTAGGTATCTGTATGAGGGGTACGTGCTGCCTGCCTAGTGCATACTTGTTTTAGTTTGCGTGTGTGCACCTGCCATGGAACACAATGTTTAGATCACAGGAGGTTGGTGGCACCTTAATTGGGGAGGACGGGCTGGTGGCAATGGCTGGAGCAGAATAAGTGGAATGGTTTGATGCCATTCCATTGGCTCCGTTCCAGCCATTATTATGAGCCGTTCTCCCCTCAGCAGCCTCCACTGGTTTAGGTATGTGTTTGTGCCCAATGTACACATGTAGGATTCTCAGTGTTAATCTACACGAACTACGACTCTTAGAATTCCCCAACAGTGTAGAATTCCCCTAACAGAGTACTTTTAACTAAGAATTCTCCAACAGTGTGGAATTCCTCTAACAGAGTACTTTTAACTAAGAAATCCCCAACATGGTACTTTTAATACCAACAATAGGGTCACATGACATAGTCAATTAGACATGGTTTTGAAACGTAAAATAAACATATTTCGTCACACCTATACATGCATGTGCAAGTCCCTGCATCATATTTTCATAGTGATAGTTTCAGCTGTGATACATGCTACTCCAGGTCAACACGTGAGGATACTACAGATATGGTATCCAATGTAGTATATGTTGAAATGACTGATACAGTGATCACTCATAGCTGTTTATTGCCGCAATCATCCTATATTCACAAAGTCATATTGCATTTGAGCAATTGGGCAAACTTCAACCCCTAGTTATATTGTTAGTAGCCCATGTATTAATATGCCCCGTCAGTCACATGCACTGTGATATGCCTTGATGCATAAACAATCGTAAGTTATATGAACTATATGATATGTACTTTGTCATTCCTCCTCTATGTTTCCAGAATGCTTCCAACAGTCCACCAGATGACACGAAGTCATCAAAAGAACTATCCAATGAAAATCCAATCATAACTCCAAGGAAAAAGAAGGTACAGAGAATACATCCAAGTATTGACTTGTTCTCTCTGAAAAACATTAACAATGTTTATTTGATTGCCTTAAGATTGCACTATCCTAAAATAGACATCCAATCCTTATAATTGCACCGTAACCATGGTAACACAGACACGTGTTATCGATTATATCTGATATATGGTGGGTTAGCTCTGGTTCAGAGTAGGATTGCTGATCTAGGATCAGATCCCCATCTGTCCATATAGTCTTATTCAATATGAGCTAAAAACTTCACTCCTACTCTGAAAGGCTGTGTGGATACGGGCCCTGATGCCACAAACTACCTAATGTTGTCAATGTTGTTGTGGCTGTATTTGCATCTCCCCTATATACACACACACACACACACACACATAAACGCATGTACGCGCGCTGTGCACATGCACAGTTTGATGACTTTGATAAACAATCAGAAATAACAATTGATTTTCTGGTGCATTTTTAGAAAGTTGTACTTAGATGTGTTTTTGGTTATTGAGCCAATTAGACCATGCCCATTTCAAGTTTATCTTTAAAAAATAAATACCTGTTATTTCAGAATATTTAGGCAAGTTAGCTGGCTAACTCATTGATTCTGTTTTGTATTATACCCATCAAGGGTCAGTCGTGGGCAAGGCTGGCTTGAGCATTTTGGGGGGCCGAAGCAAGATTTGGTTGCCCCTCCCCCCACCAGGCGGGCAAACCATTTTAGTGGGCCCCCTCCTGACGGTGGAAAGAAAAGCATACATTTTAAAGTATATTTCCTACTCATTTTGCCATGGAGTGTAGAGAAAATGCTGCAGTTTTAAAGCAAGTGTTCTGCAGTTGTAATAATTTTGCCATGACTTGTGATGTGAGTGAGAGTGACTAACAAAATCAATGGGGGCGCTGCGTGCCCGGTCGGTATTCGGCCACGATTACTACAAGTTTAGATAACTGACTAGACTAACTTAACAATCTAAAAATTGTTAGCTGATTGACTGTCAGTGACTGACAAAACAAGAGAAAAACTGCTGATCCACAACCAAATTTCAAACTTGCACCTTGTGTATTCTAACTCTCAACAGTAAGTTGAGACCCCGACTCATTTTTGTAAAGTCCGGGCCCCTAAGCGAACGCTTATGCCTGGAGCCGGCCCTGGTCGTGGGCTTCTGATAGTGATGGCTCTGATCAAGCCACTCGCTCACATGACTTGATTTGATCAGGTAAATCAGTGAGAGGAAGCCAGACGAGCCACAACACAACAACAATCAAGCTAATTCACAATGACACACAGGAGCTACGCAGGATATATGCCCTTCCTGCCCTCCCTGTGGCATTATGATGCAGACAGCCGAATAGCCTTCACCAACCGACTTCCGTTCTTAGATATTTCATAAAGTTGTAACCCTTGACTTAGAATGGAATAAAATTCAAAATCTATTGTTGTGACTCATAGACCTACATACACTAGCTGAATGTATTGTTTGTCTACGGCTATAAAACAATTAGCAGAGTTAGCCAATAGGATATTCTTTAATATCCAGACAGAAGCCAGAGAAGAGATTGAGAAATGCTGATTGAGCTAACAATGGGATTAGCGTAGCATGGTGTGATGAAAAATAAGACAAGTTATTGCTGATGAGGGATGTTTTTTGTTGTTGGCGTATCCCTGGCAGAGTCCCCAGGACCCATGTTGCTCAGTTGGTAGAGCGTGGCACTTGCAACGCCAGGGTAGTGGGTTCGATTCCCAAGGGGACCAGTATGAAAAAAGGATGAAAATGTATGCACGCACTACTGTAAGTTGCTCTGGATAAGAGCATCTGCTAAATGACTAAAATGTCATGTTAAATGAGTCAGTAAAGTCACTGAGCCTGTGCATTAGGCTCATATTTAGCATCGCTAGCATGATCTAATCTAGCGTACTACATTGTTGTTGCTCCTTGGTAATATTGTTGTTGACAAACACGTTGGTTTTGCTTGCTTGTTCATTAGATTTTGAGCCATTTCAGTGAAGTTGGCTTTGATAGCGTTCCAGGAAATGTTAGAACGCCAGTTGACCTTTGAATTAATATGGCCCTGGATAAAACAAATGTGTTAATATCAATTGTAATTCAAATGATAACAGTAAATATAACAATTCAAGGGCATTTAGAATGGTGGGAACTCCCCTTTAATTTCATGTTGATGAAAAATGAAGGGAACTCCCCTTTAATTTCATGTTGATGAAAAATGAAGGGAACTCCCCTTTAATTTCATGTTGATGAAAAATGAAGGGAACTCCCCTTTAATTTCATGTTGATGGAAAATGAAGGGAATTTACCTTTCATTTCATGTTGATGCAGTCACATAAAGCGCATGACCCCACTACATAATAAATACAGTCATATCCTGTAATTCACCATGGGGTTCCTTTATAAACATCTTTCTTATAAATGATCAGTTTTAGTTATAGTTTTGTAGCCATATACGGTATAGTGTAATTTAATCTGCAGCCTAATAAAATCAATGTATGCTTAACAGGGATATTTACCCATGATGGCCTTGGATGACGGTCTTGTTTAAATGTATAACCTAACAAAGATATATGGTGTGTAGATAAGTTAGCTAGCTGGCTTGCCACTGGTAATTTGACTTTATGGTGGGAGGGGGAACTATAGTTGAAAAGCCATTGGTACGGTTCTGCTGTTGAGAGTTATTCAGATGTATGTATTTTGCAGTAAGCACACACACACACACACACACACACACACACACACACACACACACATTTGGGGCCTTAGTGTGACACTGTAGTTTGGCATGTCTATATAAATCTGTCGTGTGCAACAGAGGGGCTGTGACGTATGGAATCGATTAATCGAATCTTAGTGTTTCCATTTTGCATAAATTAGGCTCAGTTTAGATGTATTTATATCGCTGTAGAGCCTGGCTGTAGAGCCTGGCTGTAGAGCCTGGCTGTAGAGCCTGGCTGTAGAGCCTGGCTGTAAATCCAGCTTATCTGTCGAGGCTCTGGTCTAGTGTTGGGAAATGTGAGATGAGTAATTGGCACCATCGGTCAGAGGGCCCTAAATATGTTTATGATGTAGTATATCTGAACCTGTTCACCTGTTGTTGTATGTGCCACGTTACCCAACACAGTGAACACTCCTGTAGTGAGTTCAAGTCACTTTCCCCATTTTAGCTGGGACTTTCTCAGCTAAAAAAAAGTCCATGGTGACATTATCATTCAACTGCTGTAGTCTATTTTGCTTGTGCTCTTATTTATATTTACATTTCAAAATGTAAGCAAACATTCTGTTGTTATGGTAACAGCGGTATTGGAATTTTAATGTCACTCCTTTTCCGGTATTTATGTGAAAGTGTTTCTGCTGCTATAAACAATAGCTTGTGTTTTTGGATCATTGTGTTGTGATGAGAGTCTCAGCCAAGTGGGTGTTGTTCTTCACAGGGCCAACAACACATTAACAGGTATGTCTCTCATTCCACCAAAAGAGGTTAGACAACTGGTCTGTCAACGCCGCTGCCTCTGCCTCTACAACTAAAGGTAGAGTTGGTGATTTAGAAGCCATGTTTTCACAGGTGGTTGTGAATGACTCCAGAACGGAGTGTACCTCGTCAAATCACAGATTGTTGGTATTTCTTTTGGCAGTATTTGGTGTGTTTTGGATTTTTGATCCAACTTGTAATTGTTAAGCCATTGTTTTCAAATGAGGTCACCTCCTCTTTGGTCAATTGGACAATAATAAACCGTTTAGCCTAAAAACTCTGCCATTAACACATTGTCATACTGGCAGTTTGTCTTTCTTGGTGACAGAATGGCGTTTATTTACCCATAGTTCTCCTGATCAGCCACTTCCTGACATCACCAGTGTTGGGGTCATTAGAAAAAAATAAGTCATATATTCACTGTTACTCGTTACTTCTTTCAACAATAACAAATTACTTATTACTCCCTGGAAAAAGTCATTAGTTACATGAGGAGGTGTGTTATATGGCCAATATACCATGGCTAAGGGCTGTTCTTAAGCATGATGCAACGCGGAGTGCCTGGATACAGCACTTAGCCGTGGTATATTGGCCATATACCACAAACCTTCGAGGTGCCTTATTGCTATTATAAACTGGTTACCAACGTAATTAGAGTAGTAAAAATAAATGCGTGTCAGCCAATCAGCATTCAGTGCTCGAACCACTCAGTTTATAATACTCGGTATATTGCTTTTGCATTACACCCCAAAACGTTGTGCATCCTCACTCAGTGTAAACAATGTCAACGTTACGTTGGCTTATACACAAACACAAACACACATAAAAATCAAGCCTTGGTTGAGGTCGGCCTACAGGCATCTTCAGCATCAGTGGTCAGGTCTCAGGGGGTTTTTCGCTATGAGTTGTGTGTTGGTCGTGTTGCCATTGCAGGTGCTTTAAGAGATTGGAAGTCGTGTTTTCTAGCAGTGGAGGGGTCATCACCCCCCCTTCACCCTCTGGCGTTCTGGATACACCGCCCCCAACATTAAGCCAAATACATCACTTAACTCCTGACATCTGTCGTCGATGTGCAAAATCTAGTCCCTTAGGCTTAGAAGCTTTTCAAACTGTTCTGTAACGGAAAAACATCAACTACTAGACCTTTTCCATGGCTCTCCTAGTAACAGAAAAAAACAACGATTCCAGCCCTGACTGGATGTTCCATTGATAAATGTGGCTCACGTGGCTCACTGATAAAGTGCTTCCATTCCTCATCATTAAATGGTTTAGCATTGGCTTTTGTCCAGAGCCAAACCCTGTCGGGATTGGTTATTGTGCCTTTGATCAATAGTTGAGCTGTAGGCTTCAGACCCATTAGGCTTACAAAACAGTGGACTGCTAACATTTGAATAACTTCACGTTTTTCATTCACACTTTTCTCTTACCCCCAAATACACACCTCTCAGTTAAATGCATTAGATGTAGCTAGCGCACCTCTGTAGAACTGAAACGGTATAGCCTAGTGGTGCACACACCATCGACATGAAGAAAGGGCGGTGTGACATAGCAGTGGTACGGATGAGGTGCTTTAGGTACACCGTAGATACGACAGGCTACCGCCAGCTATACCCCCTAGGAGTCAGCACGGTAAGAGAAATAGGAGTTTAACCCTTTTCATTTCCACAGGGTGGTATTCACTAGGCATAAAACAGACTCAAACAGGCCAAAATGGGTACTTACTATCTAAACTTTTCCAATAAGCGATTTGCATTGAACACCAAATGTTTTTGAAATGTTTTGTTTTGTTTTGTTAGGGTGTGCCCAAATGAATGCAACCCAGTTTAAGGCTAACCTTCCCCCTTCATTTGTTATTTTATTAGCCAACCTTCATGTCTCTACTGTACATAGCCTATCCTCCAATGCATGTTTTATTCTGTAGTAACCCAACTAAAGGTCAGCACAGCTGATCTGATTTCCCCTGTGACAGTATGCTGAGGCAGGTATCGTTTACATCTCTGGCTTTACACACGGGGCTCTGGTATTACAGGGAATTCACCCACCTCACCCGTCCTTCATTCTCCTTGTCTCTTTCCACAGGTGAGGAAAGTAAAGCGCGAGACAGCGACGGTGCTCCAAGCCGTGCCCCTTCCCAGTCTCTCTCCTGGGCTGCCCTATGTGAGGCCCCTGGTCCTACCCGTTCCCCTGGCCCCGGAGGTGAGGAGCCCCAGCCCTGAGAGGATGGAGCTGACCCCACCAGGTTCCCCACAGGACCCTCAGGGACCAGCCACAGACGCCTGGGACGTCAACACGGTCAAGACCACGGAGGTCCTGAACAGGTCAGTGTGTAGTGTTGTAACAGACCGTTATTTTGGGGCCGTATGGTGGAAAGTTACAAATAGGTAGTCTTTAGTAGTTCATGATGTTTGTATCCATTCAGGAGCACAATAGGATGTCTGGGATTTTAAAAATTCCACGAATGTGAAACCTTATTAAGAGAGTGGGGTGAGGCACGCTGTCAATGGAAAGAGGTTATATTAGGTAGCTGATTATTTTTATTAAATGCATAATAAAATGCTACAAATGCAGGAAAATGTATGTAAAACACTTTTTTTTTATAATAAAACAAAAAACTCTTTAGTACTTTTACCTCTGTGCTCCAGTGCATATGGTATTGGTGGTTCAGTAGTCCATGTAGCACCTCTTCCCTTTATAATTAAAGCTTGCCTCATAACAGAGAAGAAACACAGCTTGCAGGTCCTGGTTGTCAGCCAAGACTTCTGAAGTATAGCCTAGTTTGCTAACACAACTTATATGATTTTATGGGGGTCACTTAAAAGTGTATCAATCTATCTTCAACAATCTTAAAAACAAACCTTTATGATTATCATTTGTGGGGGTCATAGGTTATATGATAACCAAGCACAAACATTCTAGTAAACATTGAGTTACACGTTATTACAATACATACATGCACTATTACATTAAATGTTGGATGTCTGAACATTTTCTCCAGCTCAATGAGAAGAAATCCGAGGTTATTTTATTTGGCCCCCTCCTTGCTAGAACCCAGATTCTAGCAATCATGTTTACGGCTTGGTTTAGCCCCGTCCTATATCTCTGATCTTTTATCTCCATACGAGCCAGGACGCAGCCTGAGATCCTCAGGCAGGGACATGTTGACCATTCCAAAGTCTAGGTTGAAAACGAAAGGAGACCAAACATTTTCCATTAGGGCCCCTAGGCTTTGGAAGGGTCTGCCAGAGGAGACCAAGCTTGCAGATTCAGTGTCTCTTTTTAAATCCCTGCCGAAGACACCATTTTATAAAGATGCTTTTAATGTATGATTTGAATGTGTGATTCAAATTAGCTGTCTTGTTTTGTTCTCCTTCCTCCTGTCTTTGTTTCTTTTTTAGTAATTTTATTTTATGATGAGAAACACTTTGTTACTTGTATTGAAAAGCGCTATAGAAATAGTTATTATTATTATTATTTTCAGTATGTAATAGTACAGTATGAGTTGAGTTTAGAGGTACATACTAGTAACCCTGTGTAATAAAACAGTACGAGAGACTAGTTGTAAATATCTTATGACCACTGTTTGCGTTGGTGAGACGTTCCCATCATTGTACGGTGATTGTGCGGAACTCAGAACAGCCAGCTGCCATTTGGGATCTAAAAAGCCGAGAGCCGATCTTGGTCGCAAGGCTCCTGTGACATCCCAATGCCATCTAAACATATTTATTATAAGTTGGCTGAAACTGGACCCTGTCCGGATCAAGTGTTCCCAGTCTGGGAATAGCATGTCTGCAAAATAACGTGTACAGCTGTGTTGGTTGGTTGTTGAGGCCTCCTTAGGGTTGATGTTAGCATTAGCCTAGCGCTAGCTAGCACATCCAGTGTTCAGTTGCTCGTAAAAAAGATAGCCTTGTCCTCAGTGCATGGCATGCAGTCGCAATGATTTAAGATGGAGCTTTTGTCTGTGGAGGGCTTACTCAATCAATCAATCAATCAATAAAACAATAAGCTTCCTGCAGGTAGTTGTTAATGGCAAAGACAAAATATTGGCCTGGTCATATTGGGCATGCATAAAATCAAGTTTGTTTTAAAAGGAATTGCTAATACATATTTTTTTATTTTTTTTATTTAATCTTTAAATAGGCAAGTCAGTTAAGAACAAATTCTTTTTTACAATGAAGGCCACACCCTACCCCGGCCACACCCTAACCCGGACTACGCTGGGACAATTGTTCGCCGCCCTATGGGACTCCCAATCACGGCCGTTTGTGATACAGCCTGGAATCGAACCAGGGTCTGTAGTGACGCCTCTAACACTGAGATGCAGTGCCTTAGACCGCTGCCCCACTCGAGAGCCCAAATATATATTTATTCAGTGTTTATTCACAATGAATAAATGGCTCAGTGGAAACTGGTAACTGCTGAATACAGGCCTCATGTTGTGTGGTGTTACTTGGAAGAGGACCTCTGATACAGGGCTTGTAAGAAATAAATGTTCTCACTAGATATTCAATATTAAGTATCAGCCAGGAAAATGAAAGCAGAGCTCATCTCGCAGGAGCAAATAGAACATGTTTGCTAAGCAAACAAAATAGTAGGAACAAGCTAACGGATGCTAAACTGAACCGATATACGAGGCAGTGTTATGTTACAGCTTGTGTAGTACAGCTCTCTAGCAGTTGATCTGGACACAGGCACACATGTGCATGTACGCAAATACAGTATAAATGCATATGTCGAAGTTGTGGACTTTGCAGTATTTTTTTGTATCTTTTACTGCCTTTAAGTAGATAAGATAACAGCATCTAAAAATAACTTCAGGTAAAGCCTGAAACTGTCTTTGAAAACATGCATTAGGAGTGCCTGGCCATACCCCCAATACTCCTATATACAGTTGAAGTCGGAGGTTTACATACACCTTAGCCAAATACATTTAAACTCAGTTTTTCACAATTCCTGACTTTTAATCCTAGTAGAAATTCCCTGTCTTAGGTCAGTTAGGATCACCACTTTATTTTAAGAATGTGAAATGTCAGAATAATAGTAGAGAGAATGATTTATTTCAGCTTTTATTTCTTTTATCACATTCCCAGTGGGTCAGAAGTTTACATACACTCAACTAGTATTTGGTAACATTGCCTTTAAATTGTTTAACTTGGGTCAAATGTTTTGGGTAGCCTTCCACAAGCTTCCCACAATAAGTTGGGTGAATTTTGAAACAGATTTGTAGGCCTCCTTGCTCGCACAAGCTTTTTCAGTTCTGCCCACAAATTTTCCATACGATTGAGGTCAGGGCTTTGTGATGGCCACTCAAATACCTTGACTTTGTTGTCCTTAAGCCATTTTGCCACAACTTTGGAAGTATGCTTGGGGTCATTGTCCATTTGGAAGACCCATTTGCGACCAAGCTTTAACTTCCTGACTGATGTCTTGAGATGTTGCTTAAGTATTCCACATAATGTTCCTCCCTCATGATGCCATCTATTTGTGAAGTGCACCAGTCCCTCCTGCAGCAAAGCATCCCCACAACATGATGCTGCCACCCCCGTGCTTCACGGTTGGGATGGTGTTCTTCGGCTTGGAAGCACCCCCCTTTTTCCTCCAAACATAACGATGGTCATTATGGACAAAGTTCTATTTTTGTTTCATTAGACCAGAGGACATTTCTCCAAAAAGTACGATTGCAAACTGTAGTCTGGCTTTTTTATGGCGGTTTTGGAGCAGTGGCTTCTTTCTTGCTGAGCGGCCTTTCAGGTTATGTCGATATAGGACTTGTTTTACTGTGGATATAGATACTTTTGCACCTGTTTCCTCCAGCATTTTCACAAGGTCCTTTGCCGTTGTTCTGGGATTGATTTGCATTTTTCGCACCAAAGTACATTCATCTCTAGGAGACAGAACGCATCTCCTTCCTGAGCGGTATGACGGCTGGTGGTCCCATGGTGTTTATACTTGCGTACTATTGTTTGTACAGATGAACGTGGTACCTTCAGACATTTGGAAATTGCTCCCAAGGATGAACCAGACTTGTGGAAGTCTACAATTTTTTTCTGAGGTCTTGGCTGATTTCTTTAGATTTTCCCATGATGTCTAGCAAAGAGGCACTGATTTTGAAGGTAGGCCTTGAAATACATCCACAGGTACACCTCCAATTAACTCAGATGATGTCAATTAGCTTATCAGAAGCTTCTAATGCTATGACATCATTTTCTGGAATTTTCCAAGCTTGTTTAAAGGCACAGTCAACTTAGTTTATGTAAACTTCTGACCCACTGGAATTGTGATACAATGAATTCTAAGTTAAATTATCTGTCTGTTAATTAACAATTGTTGGAAAAATTACTTGCGTCATGCACAAAGTAGATGTCCTAACCGACTTGACAAAACTAGTTTGTTAACAAGAAATGTGGGTGAAAAACGAGTTTTAATGACTCCAACCTAAGTGTATGTCAACTTACGACTTCAACTGTACAGTGTATGTTTTGTATCAACAAGACACAACCATAGTAAAATGTTTGACAGATAATCTATGACAAATCAACACTATTCCTTTTTAGGTTGTAAAATGGGACTTTCTAGAGGGCTTTTTTACTATTATTATTATTTCAATGTTGTTATTATTGAAGGACAGTAGTTGCCATATTATTATTGTTACTACGTATTGTTTGTTTTAGTTCATTTTCATTTGGACACTCTTGAAAATGACATTGTGCATCTACAGATTTTCATCTAAATAAATGTCAAATATCATTACCTATTATCCCTAGCAATAGCAACAGGTGCTTTCCCATTGAGTGGCAACAGCTTTCCTCGCCATGCACTTCATAGGGACAGTAAATCTATCGGAGGATCTTTCCGACACCTTAAAAATACCCTCGTCTGGGGTATCGGATGGCCGATTTGGGGATCGGGTGACAGGGGGACCCTCGTAGCTTTCATAAGCAACCCTGTCTCTTGTTGGGATGCTAATAGGCTAGTAGCTATGCTAATAGCTGACTGGTACAGTGTTGGATTGCGGCTGTCACATGATGTGACGAACCTTTTAGCTAAAGTTCAGCAGACTGGTATAGCTGGCGAAGGATTGCCAGACCTATTTGGAAATGCATACTTCACTGCCTGGGAACCCAAAGCCTACTGGTTGCCTCATGTTTTCAGTGGAGTATAGGATGGCTAACATTGAGCATAAACTATGTACAAATACTAGAACTGTATATAAATACATGTGCAATTAAGCTGCTCTTACTTTCCATAGCTATGTGTCAGGCTAGTATCTGTGTCAGTGCAGCACCCAGCACTAAGCAGGAACAAACTGGATCAAACTGGATTTCAATTGAGAGATGGGTATAATGCTAGTGGTGTTAAACTGCATTTCGTTAAATATTGAACTGTGAGAACTAGGCCATTGGAAGATACAATGGCCTAAGCCATTGGAAGTACAAAAAAAAAAAATACATGAAATGAAATGTATGCATTCACTACTGTAAGTCGCTCTGGATAAGAGCGTCTGCTAAATGACTAAAATGTAAATATAAGATACGTACTTAGGTTATCAGTTGAGATTTCTCTGGGGTCAAATTGTAACCCCTGGGCTAGGATATCCCCTACTGGCCCCTCCTCTACTTCTCTGTCCCCTCTCTACTTCTGTTTTTCATCCTTCTGTGCTAGTCTTTATCAGATCGCCCCTTTTAAAATAACTACAATTACACATTTTCCATCAATTGATTCAGATGATTAATCTGCACTTCACTGTGCTACGTTTTCCACATGTCAACTTAGATGGCCGGTATATAAGCCGGTTTTGAGCCATGAATAAGGGCTTTGCTTTACATATCAGCCTCTCACCGGTTTGGAAAATACCAGTTTGCCAGTGGCACTGCTATGCAAACTCCACATGTGCATGTTTAACATTGAACCTGCCTGCATTTCTACAAACCGGCCCCAGATCTCATTGAGAGTAGACTACACTGGGTTTCCTAGGATACTACATAGAGCAATCGCATCATCAGAGATACACTAGGAGACTGTGAAGAAATGTTTGCCCACTGTCTGTGCACGGTTTAGACACTGATCCTGTCTAGCAACCAGGATGGATGCTTCATCATTACAAAGGCTCCTATCAATTCATCCTCATGTCTCAAATCAGAAGCACAAGCCCCCAGTTGGCTCTGGGATTCAACACCAGCTAGCTTTCAGTTACTGTCCCAATGCTCTTAACTGCTAGGCTCCCTGCCACATCACGTAGGCACTCATATGTTCTCTTCTAGATACAGGCTACATGCACATGCTGGTTGTTGTATGAAGTTGCCATGGTTCACTGACTTGTGACGTAACCCATTATCTTTCTTAGAAAGAAATCCATTGAAAGCGGGTTGGGATGTGTGGGTGTGTGTGTGAGGGGTTGGGTGAGGAATGTAACGGTGTGGTGTGAGTGTCAGACACTCTGGGGAGGTTATTGTTGGCCAACAGGGAGCCTCTTCCATCAGTTGGATCCAACAAGTTTGCTTGGATTTAAAGTGGGAAAACCCTATAAGCTGGCTCAGACCTGTTCTGTCCTCACCCACTCTAACCTATAGGATACCCCTAAAATGGTCCCCATCTGCAGAAAAAGAGAGAGAGGATATAAATTCTTATTCAAACAGGTGTCATTGGCTCAGGAGCAGCCAATAGGACAAGAGGGTCAGAGACTTGGCTCAAATGTTATTGGCTGCTGAACCGGCCTATAGGTTAGGAGGGGGGTTCGGAAATGTATAGGAAGAGATGAGACTGCAATGGCACTAGTCAAGAAGACGCTAGTTTCCTGCCATGTTTGACTTCCAAGTCTGTCATTGACCCTTCACTCTCAAAAGGCCCATCTGTAGATGTGACGGCCATTTTCTGCTATTATAAGTAGGCTATCAGCTGGTGTTTTGGTGTTGACTAATGACTAATGACTATTTACACTGAACAAAAATATAAACGCATCATGGAAAGTGTTGGTCCCATGTTTCATGAGCTGAAATAAAATATCCTTGAAATTTGTCATATGCACAAAAGCTTATTTCTCTCAAATTTTGTGCACAAATTTGTTTACATCCCTGTTAGTGAGCATTTCTCCTTTGCCAAGATAATCCATCCACCTGACAGGTGTGGCATATCAAGAAGCTGATTAAACAGCATGATCATTACACACGTGCACAATGCCACAGATGTCTCACACATGCATGCTGACTGCAGGAATGTCCACCAGAGCTGTTGCCAGAGTATTCAATGTTAATTTCTCTACCATAAGCCACCTCCAACGTCATTTCAGAGAATTTGGCAGTATGTCCAACCGGCCTCACAATCGCAGACCACGTCTATCCACGCCAGCCCATCACATCAGCGTGTATGGCATCATGTTGGTGAGTGGTTTGCTGATGTCAACACTGTGAACAGAGTGCCCCATGGTGGCGGTGGGGTTATAGTATGGGCAGACATAAGCTACGGACAACAAACACAATTGCATTTTATCGATGGGAATTTGAATGCACAGAGATACGGTGACGAGAATCCGAGGTCCATTGTCATGCCATTCATCTGCCACCATCATCTCATGTTTCAGCATGATAATGCACAGACCCATGTATCCAAGATCTGTACACAATTCATGAAAGCTGAATTGCATACACACAAGACGTCCCTCATTGAGCATGTTTGGGATGCTCTGGCTCGATGGGTATGGCGGCGTGTTCCAATTCCCGCCAATATCCAACAACTTTGCACAGCCATTGAAGAGGAGTAGGACAACATTCCACAGGCCACAATCAACAGCCTGATCAACTCTATGCGAAGGAGATGTGTCGCACTGCATGAGGCAAATGGTGGTCACACCAGATACTGACTGGTTTTCTGATCCACGTCCCAACCTTTTTTTAAAGGTATCTGTGACCAACATAGATTAGGGCCTAATTTATTTCAATTAACTGATTTCCTTATATGAACTGTGACTCAGTAAAATCGTTGAAATTGTTGCATGTTGCGTTTTTATATTTTTGTTCAGTGTAAGAGGAAGTCGCCATGTTCCTGCTGCCATGGTGATTTAACCCCATTGACCTTGTTTATGGCCATAATGTCAACGTGAAGAGCTGACACTGGTCAACCACAGTACAACTACAGGTCAAGGTCATTGGTACCTCTGAACATAATGAATCTGGATGATCATATGAGTATATCACTGTGCTCTCGCCAGCTGTTCCATTTCATTACTCTAGAATTATGCTAGAAATGCATTGAAAACAGGTTTACTGGTTGAGAAGGAAAGCTGCCTACCAACCATATTGCTCATTCACAATTGGCTACAGTTCCAGCATGTTACCCCATTGCCCCTTTGGCAAAAATGTCATAATCTCTGAAGCGTGATGGGTTTATGGTAGCCTTCCCTTAACACCTTGGTCTATGGTGGAATGTACCGTCTGTAACTTGGGTTATGAGAGTGTACACCAATAGGGGCTCAAGTAGGTAACCGGCCCAAGCTTTTTAGGTTTGGTACACTGCAGGTTCTATTCTCCAAATATTCTAAGAATGGACCATGAAGCAGGCTATGGTTTATCGTCCTTATTAAAGCAGTGTGGAAGAGGCCTGGCGGACGCAGAGGAGAAGGGGGAGGGGGCTGGAACACTGACCTCCAATCAGGAGAACGTATACTCCAGTAAGATCCTCCTATTGGACATGGAGTCACCTGGACTGGAACCCAAATTGAATATTTCTCCGTTTCAACCAATGTTTGAGAAACCATTCTTTAAACAACCTGGTCAATAGGGCACTATGGTAAAAATGTGTTGTTGAATTAAAATAAAGATCATTTATTTGTCTCCAAAATGGTGGAGGGTTGCCAGCCTGGCCAAGTTGTTTGGTAGTTTTCCATCACCTCTGAGAGGATTAAGTCTCCTCAACAAAGCCACTTGTTATTCCTTAAGTAAGGTAGTGGGTAAGCAGGATTTCCGTTTGCAACAATTCGTGACAGCACACATTATTTTAATAGGCTTGCCAGACTGTTTAACACGGCGTAAGTATAGGGAAACATTTCTCGGCTTGCTTCCACTAGCAATACGTAAACGTTGTGAAATGCTGTTGTGAGGTGCGCTTGGTACCTTGATCCGGAAGGGGGATTTCATAGACTATGTACGTCGGTTGTATTAGCGGAGGTGAGGGAAGAAACGCAAACATGCAACAAAAAAATCTCACATACACACTCATTCAGAATTCTTCAAGATAGAGGCCAGGTCATGTGATATGGTAAGCTTTTGAAGTTGAATGAACTTCGGCCCATTTCGGTTCCTGACAAACTGAAACCTAAATCCTCTGTTTTGAACTTGGTGCGGTGTTAGGCCTTTACACCCCGGGCAGCTAAACCAGTGGTATGTTTTCCCCTCTCAGCCCTAGACAGTGACATACTCACACCCCCCTTACCGTTAGACTACTGGAGCTACTGCACGTACCCAAAAACACAGTCCAAATATTTTCTCAATGGCCCATTTAACCACAATTCAGTCTTGTGTGTATTAGTGAGTCTATTGTTTATTTCAAAAGTGTCTAACTGTATTTACAACCCATGATTAGACAGTATTAGCTGTTTATTGGCACAATTGCCAACTTCCTTGTACTGTACCCCGTGGTTATGAGAAAATGGCACTGGTGATTGAGGTTTGGCTTCCTTATGAAGGCTATGTAACCCTTTCCGTGGCAATATGGTCCCGTGTGGTCCCGTGTGGCTCAGTTGGTAGAGCATGGTGTTTGCAACGCCAGGGTTGTGGGTTTGATTCCCACGGGGGACCAGTATGGAAAGAAAAAAAATGTATGAAATGTATGCATTCACTACTGTAAGTCGCTCTGGATAAGAGCGTCTGCTAAATGAATAAAATGTAAATGTAATATTTAGGCCTTTTTGCAGCAATTGTATACACTATGTTAATCACACACATGCTTCTGTAGGCTACATGATGTTTAGGGTAGTAAGGCCCTCAGCAGGTTAAAGTATTTTTCAGGATATGTACATGTTAAGCAATCTCCACATTAAGAAGTTCCCGTTCTTGTTGCATCATTTCTGTCATGTGTAACTATTGGCCCAGGCCCCGCCAGAGCTATACCAGAGGAGGGCACACACGGCCCTTCAACTGTCGCTTCAATAATTCCCAGAGACAAGCTTTAACAAAACTGACTGGAGCATTAGGTGGCTATTGTTCCAGAGACAAAAGGACATTCTGTCCCCTAAAAAAACACTGGGGTGCAGAGAAAGGGGAGGAAAAAAAAGTGTGCCTTCATATGTAATATTGCATTACTTTCACCCCACAGTGGCTAACCTAACTGTTTTTTGTTGGTTGTTTTTGCATTTCAGCTCCCAAGAGGAAGACAGCAGACCCATATCTCCTTTCTACATGAGGTAGGTCCTGGACTTGTTTTTGTCCTGAGAAAAGAGGCCGACAGCATGTTATTATGGAGATGTGGGGTCATAGGGCCTATCCGCTGCATTTCATGCCATCTCAATGCATTAACATAGGAAACAATAGGCCCACCAGAAAGAGGAGGGGAGGGAGGGGGCATTGCTGTGCACATGCAAGCTGTCGTTGTTATGATGGTGGCAGTGTGAGCACGTGGTCTCTGGTCCAACAATACTTCCCGTAAAGCTGTAAAAACCAAAACATTTCCCTGATTTGTATAGTAGTGAGAAGAAAGGGATCTCTGTCAACCTTGAGGTTGAGACTGGCACCTTTGTTTACTGTTATCATGCTGGTCATTTTGGATATTGATCTCTCCAACGGGCCTACACACTGCACTCCTGAAATTGTACAATTTAACATCTCAAATTAGATCAATTGTCATACAGTACATCCCATTGTTTCATACATCTGGATATTGATCCATCACTGTATTCACAAAGTATCTGAAGAAATGGGTACATAACTTCACAAATATATCATATAAATATATCATATAACAGAACATTTCGTGTTACTACATCTATAGTGCGGAACCAGATTCCCAACATAGTTTGGCAATCCACTCAATTGTCACGCCTCCACTTGATGGAAATATTCACCAAAACATATACCCATCATGAACTGCTTTGACACCCTGTTATACAGTGACATCAGACCAACATGGTTCTTAATGGAACCGGATCGTTCTGGTTTGACACCTTGCCATACAGTGACATCAGACGAACAAGGTTCTTAGTGGAATTTCTGGTTGAACCGGATCATTCTGCTCTGACACCTGATCTATGAGTCACCCTCCAGTCAGGCACCCCCCCATGACATTTTATGGCATCACTTCCTGTTAACTTCCTGTTTGGCTGATACTGTAAACTTTAGTCACGTCAACTTTACCGCCTTCACCAGGTACTTTGAGGCACATTGAATGCAAGTGTACCTGCTGAACTCTATAGTAAGTTCATATGCCTTGGCACAGACCCTCATTCGGCCGTTTCTCCTTTGAAATGTACCCTAAACAGGTTTCATCCTTCACATATACCTAGTTATGTGTTCAAGATCGTGACCAGTAGCATACATCTGATATTTTCACAATGATTTCGATCGATGGTGATGGATCAGAGGCCATAATGTATATGATGATGAAGGATGCCAAACAGGGGTGGACTGGCTATCTGGCATTACGGGCAAATGCCAGATGGGCTGGTCCATTTTTAGCCCAGTGGGCCTGTCTGACTCAGTGGGCCTGTCTGGTTATTTTTGCGCAAAATTATAATTGTCTGGCTAATAACGGGGCCCTCGAGGGACAAATGAGCTGGTGTGGGGTAGGGTTGGGCAGTATCCAGATTTTCATACTGTTTCTGTACCATACCGGGTACGCACAAAACAATTTAGGCAACAGGGATGTGACGCTCGTCGTATTGAGTAGACCAAGGTGCAGCGTGGTAAGTGCTCATGTTCAATTTATTTATATAAACTCAGAACACTAAATCAAAATAACAAACAACGGAAAAACGAACATCACGTTCTGCATGCTATACTGAGCTGTACAAAAACAAGATCCCACAATCCAGGTGGGAAAAACCCTACTTAAGAATGATCTCCAATTAGAGACAACGAGGACCAGCTGCCTCTAATTGGAGATCCTCCCAAACAAACCCAACATAGAAATGCAAAACTTGAACCTGAACATAGAAATACGAAACATAGAAAAACACCCCCTGTCACGCCCTGACCTACTCTACCATAGAAAATAACGTCTTACTATGGTCAGGACGTGACAAGGGATCTTGAACTAGGAGGGGATTGAATGACTCTGCTGTAACCAAGAAGCTTGATCTTGACATCTAGCAAGTTAGCAAACCAAATGCATAGCTGGAGCCCTGAGCTGGATATAATTTATTTGACACATCTTAGGTTTCTATAGTTATACTCAACTTACCATTCATTATAAGCAGTGGTATAGCACAGCCAGTATTTCCAAATGCTCCGGTATGCGGTATAAACGGTATATCGCCAATGCCTAGTGTGGGGGCCTCGAGGATAAAAATGGGCCGGTATGTGGGCCTCAAGTAAAAATATGGGCCGGTGTGTTAGAAATGCTAAGGACGATTTCTGTTCCCAGTCCACCCCTGATGCCAAAGACCTTGACACTACAGAGAGAAACATTACCACAGTGACTGATGTTTACCACTACACAGCCTGTGCTAGACTGCCTATGTGCTAGCCTGCACAGTACTTCTCTCTCTTCCTCACGCAACCTTAAGTGAGTCATGCTTTCTAAGTAAGTCCAGCGTCTACTAGTTCCCCGTCACACACACCATGGGCACCACAGGAGAGCTTAATCCTTTCCCAGTCAGAAATAGAGCTCACCTTTCAACCATGTTTCCTTTCTATGTTGATCAAATCCTGGCTAATCAGTGACTGTGGTGTAATACCGGATTAGTTGAACGGACGTTCATTTCCTTTTGAATCCCTGGATGTTGGGCACACACACACACACACACACACACTGAGTTGGATGTGTAGGTTCTCATTTAATGTTTGGTCTGTTTCAAGCCCCCTGTAGAGTGACTCTGGGAGTTTTTCCTCTACGTTTACTGCCTTCTAGAATTCCATAACACACATTTTTGTTCACTTCCCTTGACTTTGACACCCAGAATGTTTTCTAGGACTCACTGTTCCAGCTTGTGTGTGTGTGTGTGTGTGTGTGCAATGCATATGTGTGTGTGTGTGTGTGTGTGTGTGTGTGTCAATGCATATGTGTGTGTGTCAATGTGTGTACGTTTGTGTGTGTGCGTCAATGTTTGTATGTGTGGCTCCACAGAGATGCCTGTTGTCTGGTAGCCCACCACTTGGACTGTTAGCTTAACATGGGTCACCCATTCCTTCTAGAACATCACATTCACTCTCTGACCCATAGACTATAAACATAACACTGCAAATGCTCCTTTAAAGGTGCACTATGCAGAAATCACTCTGCCATTTCCTGGTTGCTAAAATTCTAATAGTTCGCTTAACTTCAGTTTATGTGACAAAACAAGGAAGTACAATCTAAACCACTGTGAAATATTTATATTTTACTAGGCAGATCAGTTAAGAACAAATTCTTATTTTCAATGACAGCCTAGGAACAGTGGGTTAACTGCCTTGTTCAGGGGCAGATTGACAGATTTTTACCTTGTCAGCTCGGGGATTCGATCTTGCAACCTTTTGGTTACTAGTCCAACGCTCTAACCACTAGGCTATCTGCCGCCCCGCTGTGAAATATATTTTCCATAACCAAAAATATTGTACTTTCAGCTGATGTACAAACCCAAAATTAAAACACGCAAAAACTCAACTTAAGCATGGGAAGCATAGAAATAGCGCACATAGAAGACATCTACCGCTTCTTAGACTTGCTTTCAATGATAATTATATATTACAGCTTTAATGGACTGTTAGCACTTCTAGCGCCTCTGACCCACTCCTATAACATTTTTAGCATAGCGTTCTCACTCACTTGTTAGCTAGAGTAAAAGTAACCTGGATTACAGACAGTTGGGGAACGTCCCAAATGTCACCCTACTCCATATATAGTGCACTACTTTTGACAAGGGCACTATAAAGGGAATCGGGTACAATTTGGGATGCAACCTTATAGCCTCTCTGTGACCCATGCCTCGCTACCCCATCGTATAGCCAGGTCATCTCCATAAAGAAATGATGGAGCGCTCTGCCATGGAAGTAGATCCCCAGTAGGACATTTGTTGTGGTGCTTTGGTCTGTCACCATGGCTACAGTATTGGAGCACAAATAGGTCTCCAATGATCGTAACCATGTTGATTATCTGACTCCAATTCCACCCTGTGGTTTGCTTTGAGTTATAATGATACCTACCCCAGGCCTAGTTATAATGATAGCTACTATTTCTATGTCTTGTTGTTGTTGGCTTGCCAGCGGATGGAAAAACTTTAAATGGACCTAAATGAATCATTACTTATCTAACATGAAATAAGTGTTTGATGATATCATAATGCTCTCAGTCCTGGATTTGGATCTCTCTCTTGTCTCTGTTTTAAGATGGAGGTTCTGGATCCTGAGTCAGTCTCTTATTTTGTTGACCGTGAAGAGAACCGTGTGTGCTCCTCTTGTGGTAAGGGAAGGTCATGGCCAGGGGCTGACTGTTTGACAGTTCACGACCCACAGGGCATATTCATTGCACACCAGGGCTGCATCCGAAATGGCACCCTATTCCCTATATAGTGCACTACTTTTGACCAGAGCCCTATGGGTCTTGGTCAAAAGTAGTGCACTAAATAGGGAAAAGGTTTCCATTTGAGACGCAGCCAAAGCCGCACCTCATTCCAGACTTGTTACATGTACGTGTCTAGAGTGGGCGGAAGGTTCTAATAGCTAAACTCAGTGGTACATATAATCCCTTTCCAGACAGTGATGTCATATCCTGGAATGGATTGGTAGCCTACTGGTACTTACCCCCCTTTTGCCCGCTGCTGTGCCCGGACAGAGGCTACTTGGCATGGGGTTGGCATTCCCAGTCTCCTGGTTGTTACACTAGACTATAGACTCCACATTGGGAGGTTTAGGTTGCATGTAAACAGGCTAACGACTGCTGCCCTTGTTGCAGGATAAATATGGCACTGTCCAAAAGACACAACAGGAGACAGAATAGAATATAACTTTATTGTCCATCTTTCTAAGGAAGCGTTTGCATTATGAATAGGGTTAAATATTATTACCATATGTTCGATAAATACTAAGTCCTAAGGATTCACCGCATCCCAAGGTGACTAGGCTATCCAAATGATGTCTCCCTCTAATGGAGACCTTGACTTTATTCATTAAGGTTCCTTCCCTTGTCTTAAACATATCCCATGTTCACTTCTTGGCCCAGAAATTACCATTGAAGGTGAGCATTTGCCCACTGAAGTCGGTTAAGATGCCGAACTGCAGTCAGGTCAAGACCCTGGTGAGGACGACGAACACTCACATGAGCCTCCCTGAGACGGTTTCTGATAGTTTGAGCAGAAATTCTTTGGTTGTGCAAACCCACAGTTTCATCAGCTGTCCGGGTGGCTGGTCTCAGACGAGACCGCAGGTGAAGAAGCCAGATGTGGAGGTCCTGGGCTGGCATGGTTACACGTGGTCTGCGTTTATGAGGCTGGTTGGACATACTGCCAAATTCTCTAAAACGCTAAAACAACGTTGGACGCGGCTTATGGTAGAGAAATTAACATTCAATTCTCTGGCAACAGCCCTGCTGGACATTCTTGCCAATTGGCACACTCCCTCAAAACTTTAAACATCTGTTGTGTGACACAACTACACATTTTAGAGTGGCCTTTTATTGTCCCCAGCACAAGGTGCACCTGTGTGATGATCATTCTGTTTAATCAGCTTTTTGGTATGCCACACCTGTCAGGTGGATGGATTATCTTGGCAAAGGAGAAGTGCTCACTAACAGGGATGTAAAGAAATTTGTGCACAAAATTTGAGAAAAATAAACTTTTTGTGCGTATGGGAGATTTCTGGGATCTTTTATTTCGACTTGTGAAACATGAAACTAACACTTTGCGTTTATATTTTGGTACAGTATATTTTGGTGTCAAAATGACCCATAGTACCTCGTGACATAATAAGTTATTTCTGGTTGTATAAGCACTTTGTGACATCTGTTCATGTAAAAAGGGCTTTATAAATACATTTGATTCATTCATTTTAACCTTTCAAAATATTACGGTGTCCAACATCTTGGTGACACATTATGGGCCATAACACCTTGGTGACACATTAAGACATGTTAGTTATTTTAACCCCTAGCATTTGGTACCAGATGTATATTTGGCTTTTCAACACTGACAGTGTCATCCATTTTAGTCAATTATTTTCGGGACATTGTGACATTTACCGTTAACCCAGTTTAAAATAAAACCTTTGGCTAGAACTGAACGAGAATAGAACATGCCAGACTAAAAAATGTGTTGATTGTACACATTTTGAAAAGTCATCAGAATTACCTTGCGATAATCAGATAAGCGATAAGCAATAAGCTTGGCTTCAATTAATCTCTTGTTTGATGTGATGCGACTGTTCATTGTTTTATGCTCTGTTTACACACTAGCACTGTACACACACTCTTTTCACCTATGTTCTATAATCACTTTATTAATCCCATATAATTACTCTTATCTCTCCTCCATCAGCTCTCTCATTTGTCCATCCTCACCTTGGCCACACACACACACACACACACACACACACACAAGCCATGCTATCACTGTCAACACTGATGCTGATGCATGAGCTGTAAGGAGAATATTGTGTATTGTTGGGTGCTCAGTACCCCCACACACAAGCTGAAGGAAGGAAGTCATGCTTTTGTGTATTTCTGTGAATTCCCCTGGTCTTTCCTGGTAATGTTGGAGCTCAAATAGCCTCCTATTGAAATGGATTGAGGAGTGTATTCTAGATTTGTATTAATAAGATGTAATGTTCATATTTAGTAAGATACTGTATCTACAGTATGGTGCCAAAAGCCATTATGAACGACCTATATTCATGTTTTTGTTGAACTGAAAAATCACCTTGTACGCCTGGCCTCAATAGCTGTGCTGACACTGCATGCTATCTCTTAAGGGAAGGTGGTAGTAGGCCATATCACTATCACCTGGTCTAGCAAACACACTCATACAAATACACATACACACACCACACCACACACACACATACACACAGACACATATCAGACGAGAGAGGCGAGCTGCTGTCACTCACTGTATGTAAGGTCTGCCATGTCCTCTTCATTAGGTGTGTGTGTGTGCGCTTGTGTGTTCGTGTGCACGTGCGTGTGTAACAATAGACTAATATTAAGGGGGAGACGTGCGATCACAGCTTACCGGTCACCATGGCAGCCAGCCACTTTGCTCCCAGAGGGCCTCCTTAGGAGCTGAATACGGCTGACGTTTTGACACGCGCACACACACATGTACATACATAACACACACACCCTGACTGCCTGGGGTCAGCCACAGAGCCTGGGGGCCTGTGAGGGCTGCCTGTTCACACCACCTGTCTCTCTGCTGTCTTAAAACATGCTCTCTCTCTCTTTATTTCTCTCTCTTTATTTCTCTCTTCTCTCTCTTTATTTCTCTATCTTTCTCTCTCTTCTCTCTCTTCTCTCCTCTCTCTCTATCTTTCTATTTCTCTCTCTATCTTTCTCTCTCTTCTATCTATCTTTCTCTCTCTTTATTTCTCTCTCTCTCTTCTCTCCTCTCTCTTTCCATTTCTCTCTCTTCTTTCTCTTTATTTCTCTCTCTCTTTATTTCTCTCTATCCTTCTCTCTCTCTCTCTCTCTCTCTATCTATCTTTCTCTCTCTTCTCTCTATCTATCTTTCTCTCTCTTTATTTCTCTCTCTCTCTTCTCTCTCTTTCCATTTCTCTCTCTTCTCTCTCTTCTCTCTTTATTTCTCTCTCTCTTCTCTCTCTCTCTATCTTTCTCTCTCTTCTCTCTCTCTATCTTTCTCTCTCTTCTCTCTCTTTATTTCTCTCTCTTCTCTCTCTTTATTTCTCTCTCTATCTTTCTCTTTATTTCTCTCTTCTCTATCTTTCTCTCTCTTTCCATTTCTCTCTCTTCTCTCTCTTTCCATTTCTCTCTCTCTTCTCTCTTTCTCTTTATTTCTCTCTCTCTTCTCTCTTTCTCTTTATTTCTCTCTCTCTTCTCTCTATCTTTCTCTCTATCTTTCTCTCTCTTCTCTCTCTCTTATTTCTCTCTTCTCTATCTTTCTCTCTCTTCTCTCTCTCTTCTCTCTCTTTCTCTCTTCTCTCTATCTTTCTCTCTCCTCTCTCTCTCTCTTTCTCTCTCTCCAGCAACCACCTCTCATCTGTCCAGTGTAGATCTGACCTGACTAAGTGAGTACACTGCCATTCTATATTATATACTCACTACGATGAACAGTTCCAGGAGGACATAGTGGTGACCATGCAGCATCGTTATATTATATACTCACTACGATGAACTGTTCCAGGAGGACATAGTGGTGACCATGCAGCATCGTTATATTATATACTCACTACGATGAACAGTTCCAGGAGGACATAGTGGTGACCATGCAGCATCGTTATATTATATACTCACTACGATGAACTGTTCCAGGAGGACATAGTGGTGACCATGCAGCATCGTTATATTATATACTCACTACGATGAACAGTTCCAGGAGGACATAGTGGTGACCATGCAGCATCGTTATATTATATACTCACTACGATGAACAGTTCCAGGAGGACATAGTGGTGACCATGCAGCATCGTTATATTATATACTCACTACGATGAACAGTTCCAGGAGGACATAGTGGTGACCATGCAGCATAGTTATTTCAGTAGTTTCAATGACAGCTGCGGAAGAAGCTTTGTCTGGTGCATATCGTATTTCTCAATAACATCCTCTCTCCCTCTATTTCTCTCTCTCATTCTCTCTCTTTTACCCTCTCCCTCTGCTCTCTCCATCTCTCTCTCTCTAGTGTTCTGGAGAGGACCATCAGGTCGGCAGTGGAGCAGCATCTCTTCGATGTGCACATGTGCGGAGGAGGTCAAAGTACGACGGAGGATTCCGAGTCGACCGGGTGCTCCTCGTCGCCCGAGGTAACCCCGACGGCACGGCAGAGACGTCGGCACCAGAGGGAGCAGGAAGAGGCTCAGAGACACCGGGACAGGAGCAGGTATGGACCATAGAATGAATCCTTACATAGGACATTTGTCTCAGCCTATTGGTGTAGGATCTGTCTTTACTGTTGTTGATTAGTATATTTGGTCAAAGGCATCCTTTGTGAGTATCATTGCGAACAGAGTGGCATTCTCAGAGTTCTCGGCATCAACAATGGCAGTTTCCACCATTGGATTTACCAATATCAGTGGACTGGGAGACTTATTATGATCCGATGTCAATTCTAGTAATTCAAACTCTATGCTCCCAATGGCCTCACCTCTAGTGGTCATGTCCACTGGGGTTATAATGGAGTCTGGGGTCCTAGTGCTACCAAGCTAGTCTTTGTTGATAGAGACCTGATGGAGTCTGGAGAAGCAGTGAAAACATGGATTAGCGGGCTACATTAGTGCAGCCACCCACCATACAACGTCAATAAGACAAGTACTGTACTCTGTAAATAGAATTAGCGCAAATGCTAAACATGGCGTTAGCCTGGGTACAAGGTATAAGTAGACGAAGTCACCACGATGACCTTGTCATTTGTAACCCAGGCCCCTTTGTTACAGCGAGAGAGAAAGAGAGTCAGTTTGATTCCCCCTCTTCTTTCCTTTATCTCCATTTGAAAACAGATCCTCGTCTCTGAGGGAAGGAGACATCAACAAAGAGAACATCCCAGCGGCCGGCAGCGTTAGCGGAGCTAGCAGCTGTGGCGTTAGCGTGGGTGAGGAAGGAGTCAGGAGGGACTACCAGACTAGCCAGGGAGGGCTCCACCACGAGGGCCCCAGACCCAGGAAGCCTAAACACTGCCACCAGAGCCCCACGCTTGGCCAGCTTAGTGACAACCAGGACCCCCACGCGGTAAGTCTCTCTCCTCCTCTCTTTCTTTCTCTGTCTCTCTCGCTCCTCCTCATTGCAGATGTGTGCCTATTGTTGCCATGTCATGCTCATTTATACTGCAGGCCCCTTGTTGAATTCAGGTGGAGGTCAAACATTCAAAACAGCACATCTAAGACAATTACTTGTTTACTTATTTTGCAGTGCACTCTCATCATGTATTTTCATAGTGTCATGTTTTATACTCCCAAAGAGCAACCTGAACCTTCAAGTTCCCTAGCCTGGTTCTCATAATCCTCCCTCTTCTTCTCCCACAAAACATTGTGATGCAGACAAGGTCTACGCCGCTGTGGTGTTTTTCACTTCGCTGGTGTGACGTCTGGCTTACCACCAACCCCCGTCTACTCTTAATGGCTGCTATGAGTCACTCCTGAGTAATTGGTGATGTTTCACAAGAACTGCTAAATCGGGGACAGCAGAGAGATGGAGGTAGATAGAGAACATTGGTATAAACATCAGCATAGCCGCCAATAGCTGGATTCCTAATCAATCTTACATAGGCTACAGAGGCACGTGATAGGCCAGGCAGCGTGCTCTAGCGCTCCGCTAAATGCTAGGCAACCTCCCTCCCTGGAACACTCTAAATTGGAGGGCAGCGCGTTAACCAGGTTCAATTAGCATTTGCTTTTGAAGATGAGGAAGGAACACATGTACTGTGTTGTTGTGTAGCAAGGGCTTGTTGTCGTTCAGGGTTCGAGACCGTCATGTTCAGAACAGTGTTTTGTTTCGGAGTTAAGGTAATAACCGCTTACCTCAGTGACGTTGTTTATGTGTGCAAATTAAATGCATAGCAAATTAAGAAAACATACCATTTGAGGTGTGTCGCAATATGATATTGGACTCTTGGAAGGCTGAATTTGATATTTAAAATGTAGGCCCTCAACTGCACATTTTAGTATATTTCCCATTTAATTGTCTCATTATGCTGGAGGGTATGGTATTGTCTACCTCAGGTCATTACATCATTGTCTAAGAAATATGCTTCCAAACTGCTGGCGGACTAAACCAGGTTCCACACTATTTTAACATTGCTAACTGAGATGTAGCATCGGTATGTATCAAATGCAGCAGAAAATCCTTTGTCAGCAAACAGTTGCCTGCCAACAGCTTAAAGGGTAGTAAGTCATGCCCAGTGGCTCATTACCAATGATACGGCCCTTAATACAGAGACCGTATCTTAGTTCAAAGTCACTAAGACTTTGGGCGGTGCTGGAATAGGCTCAGGCCCCAGTAATATGGGCTACAGGGCCGATCTGCTGTCTTCACTGCATTAACTCTAAGTAGTCGTGGCACTTCCTCATCTGTGAATATAAGTTGATCGATTATTTACGTCGACAGACACACTCGTCTCATCAATATCCCAGGCTAATGTATAGCCTAGCTCGACTGAAGCGTGTGTGTTATCGCAGGGACGAAAATAGATTCCACGGCTTCACGTTAAAAAAAACACTTAGAGGGACAAACAGGGTATAGCTAGACATTTAGTGGCTTTTCCATGCCATCTCAACCAATTCAATGTATTTATTTTTACATCAGCAGATGTCACAATGTGCTTATACAGAAACCCAGCCTAAAGACCCAAAGAGAAACCAATGCAGATGTAGAAGCACGGTGGCTAGGAAAACCCCCCCTAGAAAAGCAGGGACCTAGGAAGAAACCTAGAGAGGAACCAGGATCAGAGGGGTGGCCAGTCCTCTTCTGGCTGTGCCGGGTTAAGATAACACAGGTGTGTTATGTAAGAGATGAGAAGACACCTGAAATCCTGACATACATACTGTAGTGGCGATGTCTTAACCTTGGCTGGCAGGACAGGGGTGTTAGGAGTGACTGACAGAGGGGGTTGGCTGATGTAACAGGAGGGTAGCTACTGTAACAGGCCTGGGCTCAAATAGTATTTGTTTTCTCTCGAATACCGCTAGACGGGTGGGTTTTGCACTTTTGTGACGATTCTATTACTTCTGTTGCTCCAAGCAAGCTCAATCAAGTGCACCGAAAATACTTTAACGAAAACAAATAACATTGGCACCCAGGTCTGGAAGCTACTCTAGCAGAGTGTGCCCAAAGCCTATGGGGAGTCATTAAGGCCCTATGAAGCCTCCCAGAGGGTTAGTCCCGGGGGTGTCATAGTGTACAGAACACCACAGCACCATAGAACAGTACACGCTGTACACCACACCCCCTCGTTAGTTGGTGTGACCCACCCCACTCCACCACCTGTTCTGGAACCTGTTTCTATAACCAACTGATGATTTGACTCGTTCAGCTTTCCTTCGCCGTGGTTGTCGTTGATGTTGGAGAAATATGTTTTTAAATAGATACTTATGAATAATGTGATATAAATGTTTTGCTAGATTTGATATGTGTTTTATTTATCTAATGGCCAAGGCAAACAGAGTAACAAATCCTGTGTAATTGTGTAAACCGGGTTTCGGCACACTGTTTACGTCAAATGTTCTCGAAACATAATTTCCCTGAAATACATTTTTTGCTCCAGACATAGATGTCTGATGGAAGCATGTCAGGATCAGCGTTGCACTTTGATGCATACTTTAATCTCCATTAGGGAGATAGAATACATAACATTTTATTACTATTTTCTACAGCTAAAAGAATGCATGTCAAGAGTACATGACAAACCCGGGACAAACAACATGGAGTCATCAGATAACCGGTAAGCATTGTGACATTTGAACACCCTTTAAAATGCTCGTAACTACTACTGACCATTTTTCACCTGTTCATTTAGATAGAAAAGTTCTCCAACAGAAGTACCTAATACCGACCATTTTCACTACTTAATCTAGATCCTAAGGCAGTGTTTCCCAAACTCGGTCCTCGGGACCCCAAGAGGTGCACATTTAGATTTGCCCTAGCACTACACAGCTGACTGAGATAATCAACTAATTATCAGCTGTGTAGTGCTAGGGCAAAAAACAAGACGTGCACCTCTTGGGGTCCCGAGGGCCGAGTTGGAGGAACCCTGTACTAAGGTAATGTGACACTGTTATTTAAAGAAGGATTGTTGTGTCGCTAAAGCTCAGACAGACTCCCTGAGACCTAGTCCCATTGTGTCGCAGCACCTGCCTTTATCGGAGAACATTTATTTAACAAAGTTTATAATCTGATAAACTTGAGAGAATGCTGCTGACATTGGGGAGTTAGGGGGCGAGAGCCTTCCTAAACTCAACTCGGCACGCTGTTCTACGGGCTCCTGGCTGGGTGGAAAACACCAGTGTCCTTGCTAGGGTGTGAGGTGACATAACATGTCTATGTTTTCACCTCTCTTTCAGAAATGACAGTCAAAGAAAGGACCCCAGTCTTCCTCTAACTCCTTCATGGGTGAGTTGAGTGTCTCGCTCTCTCTCTCGCTCTCCTCTCTCTTCTCCTCCTCTCTCTTCTCCCTCTCCTATCTCCTCTCTCTCTCTCTCTCTCGCTCTCTTCCTCTTTCACTGAAATTCCCTGCATGTACATGCTAGATCTCCTAGGCTTGCTGTGTTCACACTGCTTGCGGAAGATAGGGCCAGAGTCTGTCAGTAGCCTAGGTGATTGATGGGGAGTGTAGGGTTCTGAGGGAAGAGGAAGGGTTCTGAGGGAAGAGGAAGGGTTCTGAGGGAAGAGGAAGGGTTCTGAGGGAAGAGGAAGGGTTCTGAGGGAAGAGTTCTGAGGGAAGAGTTCTGAGGGAAGAGGAAGGGGTCTGAGGGAAGAGGAGGGGTCTGAGGGAAGAGTTCTGAGGGAGAGTTCTGAGGGAAGAGGAGGGTTCTGAGGGAAGAGTTCTGAGGGAAGAGTTCTGAAGGGTTCTGAGGAAAGAGGAAGGGTTCTGAGGGAAGAGGATCTGAGGGATCTGAGGAAGGGGTCTGAGGGAAGAGGAGGGGTCTGAGGGAACATCTAGAGTTTGTTCCTGACCAATGAACAAATGGAGCAGATAAATGAGATACTATTTTGGTCCACTCACTGCAATGTGGAACTACCACATCTCTGCTGGTGAAAATGTTACAGCCAAACATCTTCTCTTTAGGGGAAAAGCAGACATCCCTTGGAGGGATTGACAGCTAAGCAACAATGAATCACTACTATTGACACAATATGGAAAGAAGAGAAGTAGAAAAGAAACCAAAACAAAGTTTGAGCTTTTCATTGAATGAAAATCACCACACAAAATAAACGACATATCCACACATCTTGATGGGAAATGCTGTGAACGTTTTACACTGCAGCTCTGTATCACTTCGAAATGTGAAGCACTGTGTAGCTATTAAAAACATCAATAGCAGCTGTAGTTATTTAGCATAGTGACAAGGTCATAGTTGCTAAGGTGGTATACAGATGGAAACAGTCCTATGTAATCTACTGGTCCATCTGCCTTCTAGTACAGTAGGCTAATCGGTAACACTTAATGTGACTCTACAACTGAACTGTACACACACACACAGTCCAGATGGGTCTCAGTGACACAATTCTCTGTCTCCACCTCCTCCACATTCACCACCTCAGAACAGGCTGTACCCACTGAGATGCAGTCTGTGCCTGGCATGGTGGCACGGCGTCCTCGGGGTAAAGGGTTATTGTGCCAACCTCTCTGCTGGTTGTTGGTGTCAGATCAGAGGTGGTGGCATGAGGGATACCAGCGCCTAGTGACATCAGAGCGTACTACTGACAGCAGGTCCAATTAGTGTACTAAGGAGATTAGTGCTCTTGATCGGTCTACTAAGACAGAGGCTGTTTTCCCTAGGGGCGCTGGTCAACAGTAGTGAACTATGAAGGGAATTTGGGTCGCAGCCAAAGGCAGATTGATGTCTTGACTAGATTTATTGTTTTTAAGCATATTTTTAACGGTATTGTTGAAGCTCAGTTTTATGTTGTCTGTTTAAACTGTAACTAAAGTTTACTGTGTTTATTCAGAGACAGTTCAGTCAAAACAAAGACAGCCTTTTAGTGTTTCAGTCATTTGCACGATGGAACGCTTCTTCGTCCGTATATCGCTTGTTATCCTAGAAGCAACTCAAGTCGACGTGAAAGACGTGAGAAACATGTTCATTTGACCTGTTTGGCTTTCACACCGTCATAAAACGTTTTTTAGGACAGAGTCTTTTACAGCCTTGGCTTTAGTGAGTGGTTGCCTCGGTCACCACACACACGTACACACACTCTGAACTGTATCAGTGTGTGGTAATCCTGAGCCTCTTTAACCTGGTGACACCTAGAATGGCTTCTACAGCTCACTGTTCCAGTGTGTGTGTGTGTGTGTGTGTGTGTGTGTGTGTGTGTGTGTGTGTGTGTGTGTGTGTGTGTGTGTGTGTGTGTGTGTGTGTGTGTGTTACCACATTCTCAGCCCTGTCCCCAATACTACACACACAGTCAACGGCAAGTGGAGGTACAGGGAGTAAGGACAGGTTTAAGAGATTAAAGACTTCCACACATCAATTATGGATCACTTAAACCAGTACAGTACAGATCAATGGGACCTGGAATGTAACTGTACAAACAAGTCTTTCTTTTGGCTTTAGCTATAATGCCTACAGTACTGTACTGCTTAGTACCCTGCCGCAAAAGACATTTCAACTTTCAAAGGGATCTTATTTGGTTGGATAAAAGCTTGGACGGCATGTAAATTTGAGCACCCCCCCCTCCAAAAAAAACCAAACATGATGCTTACTTGGTGGAGATTCTGATTTCTTGCATCTGTATAATATTGTGAAAATCTCAGGATTGTACTGTAGTACTAATGGATCACAAAAATGTGGGTGAAGGGGGTTATTGCTCGTTCAGTATACACACGACAAATCAGATGCACTACAGCTCTGTGTGTGTGTGTGTGCGTTCTAGCGTGCGTGTCACTTGTGGCTGTGTTTCAAGCCTCCTCATCCAATGTGATGCTACCCTCCCAGACGAGCCCCTTCTCTCCACCCTGTCTGTGTCTGTCATTACCACCCCAGCCTCATCCTCCTAAATCCACCATGTGTTTGTGTGTAGCCGGTCTATAAAACCCCTAACACACAGATTAACAATGGAAAGAACACCCACTGTGGGACAAATCCAAGACCAAAGCCTGAGCACAACATTGTGGACCGTTCAGATAGAAATATATTTAGTAGAGCTGATGTCTTTCACTGACATTTAGAGTAAAGGAATCATACTAGCTATATTTACTCATTCAATTTCTATCTGCAATGCTGAATGCTAGTACCCTGGTCTCCCTCTGCATCACTCTACCCAGGGCGACTAGTGATGATGTAATGTGATCCGTAGTTGAGTTGTGCTAGGATAAAGGATTATAGTACAGTAGGTTATGTACAGTCAGTGATATTTACAGCCAGGGTAAATGGTCGCCGCGGTCAAGCTGTTCTCTGTCTTGTAGTGAGTCTGGGTTAATCCTGAAAGGATTGGGACTGTATAGAGATGTTTATCTTTCTGTTGTGTGTAGTATTTTCCAGAGACTTGTTGATAGAAACATTTGCTGAATATGACTACTGTGATGGTACATTAAGACGTTTTCTTTTAAAGTAATACAGTGTGTATATATACAGTACCAGTCAAAAGTTTGGACACACGTACTCATTCAAGGGTTTTTCTTTATTTTACTATTTTCTACATTATATAATAATAGTGAAGACATCAAAACTATGAAATAACACATATGGAATCATGTAGTAACCCAAAAAAGTGTTAAACAAATACAAATATATTTGAGATTTGAGATTCTTCAAAGTAGCCACCATTTGCCTTGATGACAGCTTTGCGCACTCAAGGGTGGCTACTTTGAAGAATCTCAAATATAAAATATTACACTTTTTTGGTTACTACATGATTCCATATGTGTTATTTCATAGTTTTGATGTCTTCACTATTATTCTACAATGTAGAAAATAGTCAAAATAAAGAACAAACCTCGAATGAGTAGGTGTGTCCAAACCTTTGACTGCTTCTATAAATCATATCGTTTTTATAGTCATTCTTACAGCAATGTGATCATTAACCGCAATAAGGACGATGATTAATGTGACTGAAAAAGATTGAATCAAACCTATCATTAGCTCGTCCATGTGTGAAATGCGATTTGATCACATTACATTTCTAGTCCTTTCTCTGTATAACCTCTAATGGGGCGATGCTTTGAAAGTATTTGATTAAATTGTCCTAATTTGCATGTCAATGACCCCTTTGGTGGGATCAAGGGCGACTAGTTTCAGTGCCAGAAAGAGATCTGCATTGCAGAAATGACATCAGGTGAATTGTTGTGTAAGAAGTGTGCTTTGAAACAGTTGAAGGAAAAGAGGGCACAGAACACGTGAGAAAATGTTTTGTAGCAGTGTTGTTCTTCTTTTGACGTCTTTGACCCCAGTCCATCTCAAGGTAATCAGCTCTTTCTTCACAACTTGAGATGTAGTCAAGAGGTTTCTATTGTTCGACCTAACAGCCTGGTCATGGCCCCATATCAATCATATGAACCTAAATGAGTTGTCATTGATATGGGGTTGTTTTCCTTCTGAAGTGTTTGTTTGCTTGTGTTCTGTAACATGAAGTACTTTTGAATCTGAGAGTCACTCGCTTTTTTAGAACTAGGGTTAGATTACTTTTGAGGGTGTCCTGTTTTACACTGTGTGTGTGTGTGTGTGTGTGTGTGTGTGTGTGTTCCAGCTACATGCATGTTCGCAAAACACACACACACACACACACACACACACACACACACACACACACACTGTGTGGCCGCAATTCACTTTCCCAGTAAACAATGACAGTGTGCTCCTTGACTGAAGGGTAGGAAAGGAGAGATTAACAGCGAAAAGGAAGGACATTTTTGAGATTCTGATTCAGAGTGTTTAAATGTCCGTTGTTACATGGTCTATGGTCCCCAGCGTCGGATAGCTGGGTGTCTGGGACAAATTCCAACTATCAGTCACATCAAAGCTATTTGCCAGTCAACAGCTGAGAGCACTTGATAACTCCCTATCATTGGTATTACAGTAACGTTCACCTTTCACCCCCCCCCCCCCCCCACAGTTACACAACACCCTCAATGGCAGTTCCTTTTATAGGTGGCATCTATGAGGCTGGGGCAGTTTTAATCCCTGATCTGTTCCTAAAATAACTCTGTCCCACGCCTAGGCAGAGGCTAGAGGGGAAGAGAGTGGTAGCCAAAAGAGGAAGAGAGAACTCCTCCATGCTCCAAGGCAAGGATGTCTTTCTGCAGCAGAAGAGAGGGAAAAAAATCTCAGCCTGTGTGCTGGCGTCTGGCGAATAATCTGCTTGCTTTTCATTGCCATACCTCCTTCTTTTCCTCCTCCTTCCCTTCCTCCTCCCTTTCTCCCCCTCCCTTCTGCTCTGGCTACTGTGAGACAAATCACTCCAAAGGATCAGTGCATATGCACACACAGAGAGAGAGAGAGAGAGAGAGAGCGAGGAAGGGGTGGGAACCCAGAGAGAAAAGAGGAGGGGCATGAAACCTCATACACACATATCCCCCCCCCCCACACACACACACACACACACACACACACACACACACACACACAGACAGACACGCCCAGTGGACCAATCAGGAGTGTTGTCACCCCCTCGTGCAAGGGCTGTGGTAGGCTGGGCCAGGCAGAGGCAGCGTATGGCTGAACTTAAGGAGCATGCTCACTCCCAGCCCTTGTTGTTTTTTGTCTCTCCATGGTTGTGCAGACACGACTCAGTAGTATGAAGATCCAGGAGCTGCCTAGTAGCTGTGAAACGGCCGACAGGAGGGGGGTCATCGGCCGGAGTTCGGACCAGGAATGTGGCGAGGACGTACCCCGCTTGGACCTGTCGGCTCTGACCAACAATAACAACTGGGGAGGTAAATCTTGAGTCCAATCCCCCCCTCCAGCCTTTCTTCCCCTCTTCCACACACTCCCTCAGTCCTTCCCTTCCTTCTAGGCAGCACATGGGTGTCTGGGTGGCAGCTGCAGCCCTCCTGCTCCCTCTCCTCCTCATCTTGTTGTGGTGGCTCCTTCTGTGTCTTCAAGAAGATTTATGGACTCAGATGCTCTTAAAGTCTCTCGGCTTCTATATCTGGAGAAGCTGCACCATCACTGAAGGCGTTGTGCTTGTGTACACAGCTTGGCGCAGCATATTGCATTTAGATAGCAGGTCTTTTTATTGCCTTTTTGACAAATGTAGCTCCTGTTTCATCAGACCACATGGAGTTTTTTTGGTTTACAAAGTGATGGGAACAGCATAGAATATTGTGTTGTCGTGCTGCTACCATGAGTTATTGAAGAGTGAAAGAGTGAGTATTTACGGTTTGTACATGCTGCTGGCATGTTTCGCCTTTTGGTTGGCAGTTATTGGGCAGTTTGTGGGTTGTGAATAGCTTCCAGATTGCTTACGACAATCATTAAAGGGGAAGATTACAGGTGAAAAATACTGTACTGTTTAAGGGGCGTTGAGGTTTTATCTTTTCTTAAAGGGATTGACATTGATCTTGTTTGATATGGTCGGGATGTATTGTCTTCCCATTGATATTGCAAACGCTCCTGGCATTTAGTTTTTTAAGTGCGTATGGGTGTGTGTGTGTGTGTGTGTGTGTGTGTGTGTGTGTGTGTGTGTGTGTGTGTGTGTGTGTGTGTGCCTGCATGATTAGATTAACCCTAGGAACAATAAGTGTGTGTGTGTTCATTAAGGTTGGATTTCAACTCTGCACATGGCATTGGATGTAAGCAATGAAGTGTGTCTATTTGTTTATTCATGCCAAGGTATCGAATCTCATTGATCATGCATAGTTTATACAGAAATAGACAGAGGTATTCTATTATTCATTAGTCTATCATGGGCATGTCTGCTTATTATTTTTTAGAGAGAAAGAAATGTAAGTCAAAAAGGATCTTAGAGATTTTCGCAGCCATTCAAAATGTTCAATGTTTGTTAAATAACTGCAATACAGCGGATTTTGGGGATTAAACCATGTCAGAAAAGAGTTTGAATATTAGAAAATAACTATTTTATTGTAGTTTCTCTGTAAGCTTTTAATCCATGGTGCAACAATTATTAGCAGCATGTTGTTGAGTGGGATTGGAGTATCAGGAAGGAAAGGCTGTTAGATGCTGCACAATTTGTAAATGTAGAACTTGTCTGATTGTTTTTGTGAGAGATTGCGAAAGAAAGGTCGGAGGTGGGTGGAGTTTGAAAAAGTGTGTTTTTGTACACTAGTGAGACTGAATGCAGAGTTGTTAGATTGCTTAGGTTTGTTTGCACAGGGCAAGTTACCTGAAAGAAGTCCACTTGCAGTTTCAGACTTGAAGGGACATGCATGGGCACCATTTTTTATAGTAACTTGAATATTGGATACTAAATAATTTCCTGCGTGATTGCTCGGTGCAGGCAGCGGTCATGCCCAACCCAAACTGCCTAACCCCAATGGAAATGGGTAACACCTTAAGGAAAATATTGTTCAAACATTTCCTTTAGATCCAGTATTTATTCCAACTCAAACAGCACTGTTTGTCTTGAAATGTGTCTCTAGTACAGTACAGTACCAACGGAGAGAAAAAACACTCAGACACCCTCTAGTGGTAGGGCTTAAGACATGTTTGTCCTATTCAGCTAAGGAGCACTGTGTAAGCCTGGTGCTTGTTCGCGCCAAAGTGAGTGTGATAGACAGATAAATATTCAGGTAGTGTCTGTCTGCATAGAAATGCTTACTTATGCAGTCAGTCAGGGCTGCAGCCAATGTGAGTTTGGTTTTGGCAGTACAGGCAGCGTGGTGTGTGTGTGTGTGTGTGTGTGTGTGTGTGTGCACACGCACATAGTGTGTGTTTTCTGTAGAAAGAGTGAGAGGTATCACCAGGTGTTGTTCTCTCACAGCCAGGAATGGAGGGATGAGGAGAGGTGAGAGAGGACAAAAACAGACTTTGTTCAGTTTTGAAGTCACATTCCGCGTGTTACCTGGCACAAAAGAATCCCATGCTACAGGAGGTACCTTCTTAAAAGGCTTTAGACTCCTCTGAGCTACTGAGGGTTACAACTCCCAGGGGAGTGCTTATGATTGACCGTGACATGGCATTCCCATATCACAAGAAGCATTTCTCCTAGATGCAGGCAAGGCAATCGGAACGCTTGGATCTTTTGAAGCCAGAGGAAGAGCAAGGCTAGCCAGAGCTTGGGTTTTGAGTGTTTGATTAAACAGCAGTGAACTTGAGTGATGTTCGGGGTCTTTTTGTCTGGCAGTAGGTCCTTTCTCTCCCCTTTAAATATAGAGCCATGAGACTACGAGCGTTTTTTGTTATGCGTAAGGTATCTGTAAGTACCTGTGTCCTGTAGAGGGGGTAAGCAGGAAAACAGATGAGGTTGTTGCAATAGGAATGGATGAGGTAGTGATGGTTGGGATAGTGGATTGTACAGTGGCATGAGACCTTTTACCCAGTGCAGCCTGTGCCAACTACAGTCATGGTGAGCAGATATTTGCTGTGTGCCAGCTCTACCCACATAGAGCTAGTTTGAGTAGAAGACTTGTCTACTACTGTGTAATTTCTCTGTCATTGGGAATGATGCACTATGATTCTCATTTCACCTTTCGCATGCAACAGGGTGACCGGGCTGGATCTTATCTTTTCCTCCCTCCATCTCGTCTGTTCTTATCACCATATTTTTCTCTTTTCCTCCCTCCCTCCCTGCCCCTATCCCATCTCTTCTCTGTCCTCCAGATTCCCCATTCTTTAGCGCCCCTTTCCTTGATTTCAAAAGTGTTTTCCAGTCGAGTTATTATGAGGGTAAGTGGCATTCTGGTTGGCATTGGAACCAGGACTTGTCTTGCCTTGATACAAATAACCCATTAGAGACAGAACAGAGAGGGAAAAGGCCAAATACCTGTTGCATGACCTTTTACTACTGCATGGCAACATCGGCAACATCACTACAGTGTATGGCAACATCATTAAACGGTGATTGGGCATATTCTGCTCCCAACCAATCACATCCCAACCTTTAGTGGCATGACAGCATGGCATACCTCAACTACAATGGGCTGGATGATTTAAAGACCTCATTTGAAATGCCATGGTGAATGCCCTATCGGCTGCTTCGCTGTGTAAGCTGATATAATAGGTTAAAACACGTTGAATTGTTTGAGAGGTTGACCTGCTGCTCACTGTCATCTAGTAAACCCGTACTTAGCAGTGTTGATTGGATACATTGTGTGAGGCAACCTTCTGCCTAGAGAGACTAGGCTACTGCTCCCGCGCCCCAGGCAGTCCGGACATGCCTTGAAAGACCGTGTAAAACCGCACGTAGTCCTATAGTAGCATATCACGCACACACTAAGTACCCTTCCAAGCCAGCACCTCCATGACCCGAGCCATACCTCATAGCCTAAGTCTCAGTTATGTAATTTGTGTTTATGAATTATTATCAGGGTGACAGTTGTTATTTTTTTGTAAACAAACTCAGATCGTTGGTCAGTATTAGACAGCTACTGGTATGTAGTTACAATATCTAAGGAAAACCTAGTACTTACTATTATAAAAAATGCATTTTACAAGTCGAGTTAGCTATGAACGTTACAGCAGTAAAATGTAATTATAATTTAGTCACAACTATACGGCGGTATATGTATAGCGCCTTTATCTGCTTTATCACTTGCAGTGCAAACACTCGTCTGGAAAATTCGCAATCAAAAAGTTGCAATTGTAAACTCAACATCTAACATCTAAGACGAAAAAAAGTTTTGTAGACAGCTAACGTTAACTGGCTTTCGTGATTATTATCTACAGTCCAGCATGCACTACTAGTCGTGCTGAGTGAGGAGTCAATGGGTGCCTTCGTAAATTCCCTCTGGCAATCTACTCCGATTTCAGAGCACTCTCGTCTGAGTTTGCCAGAGCGCAGAATAACTGATGAATTTATGAACGCTCAACACTCGTTGAATATGGCTCGTGTCAGTAAACGTCGTAAAAAAAAAATCGTAATTAAATTGTTGCCAGCAGTACAGTTAGTCACCAACGCTCCGGGTAACATGGATTCGGCCTAACCAGCTCTGCTAGGGCGAAAAAAATGTCAGAATGAGGTGTTCACTTATTTATGTCTGGAAGTAACTAGCAAGCTAGCTAACTTTAGCCAGTTAGCGTGCTTGACAGCCGCTGTGAGGTTAGAACGCTCCGATTAATCCTACTCCCCCGTCAGCGTCCAGTGTGCGCGCTCTGAACGCTACGAGAGCCGAAACGCTCGAAATTTACGAACGTCCAGAGCACACTACGAGCGCTTCTGGCACTTTACAGTGCATTTACGAACGCACCCTGTATACCCTGTAACACGGTCCAGATACCAAGTGTTAGGCTACACACTATAGGAACATGTTCTCAATCCCTTAGTGAATGAAAATCGCACACAATTCCTTTAATTCAGGCAACATGAAAGCAACTTTGTTACAGACCTGGTGTTATCAAATATGTGCTGCTGTAGCAAAGACGGATACGACTGACCGACAACCAGGAGCCAATATTCACCGTTACATGCATTTGTCAGCTAAAGACGCCACTACTTTTATTCTGTATAACTCAACTCGTTTATAATATTGGGACATACAGTAGATATTTGTATTATTGGTGTGTTGCTGTAGTCGGATGGATCAGAGGAACGGATAGGGTTTCCACTAGTTGCCACAAAGTCAAAATCGGCTACAGTGGTAACTAGTGACGACCAGCAGATAGGCCAATGTGCGCGAGAGAATATCAACAATATGCGTCAAAATTACCCGGGGAAATTCGACCTGCAATTTGTAAACAGTTGTAGGACTACTATTGGTAAAAACGTCATTTTGGTCACTTTGAAGTGACACAAATGGCAAATTAAGCTTTTATCTATCCATTTCGAGATATGTTAAACCAACAAAAAAAATGCTTTTTTATTTGGAAATTCGAACCCAAATCACTTCCCATATGAGCCCCAATCAGCCCCCCTTAGAAAAACAAGCATGTGCACGTGTGTGTGCATGTGTTCAAAGAGTGATTCCTGAATTCTGATGCTTCTAAATGTTTACATTGGTGATATGGAAACCTGACGTTGTTATTGCTCTCACCTTCCCTTCTGGCTATGTTACCTCTCCAGTGTGCAGTGTAGTCTACATGGTCTCCATTTTCCTGTGGTACAATACCGTGGTTTCTCACGTCCACACAAACGCACGTGCAGGCGGCTACATACACAGTCAGTAGAACAATCCTTGGCTGAGTGTTGTATTTACAATGCTGTTGTGTGGTGGTGGCTTAGGCTATCTGAAGTGAAGCCTTCCCTCCTCTCCTAGCAACAACAGCCGGTGTGCTCCACTGATCTGTGATACAGTACAAGTCCTGCTGTGGGTACAATGCCGTGGTCTTTCTCTCTCTCACTCACATACACAGTCCAACAATATTCTTCCTATGCCAGTCACTCTCCGTATAGCCTGGTCCCATATCTGCTTGCGCTGTCTTGCAAATTGATGACAACGGCCATAGGAATTGTGAAGACATCACAAACCGATATGGGACACGGCTGACCCTGGAGTCAAAGCCGTTCCATTCCTCTACCAGGGAGGCCATGGCTCCTGCATTATCCCAAACAGAGGCATCAAAGAGCAGTCCAATTTATTTATAGCTTGGAATTGGGATGGTCAGAGACATCTGCATGGTTATTTTCACCACAGTGTAATTATTGGCTAGTCGGAGTGGACTCTGGCTGGGGTAGAACTGGGGGCTGGGGAAACCAGACGAATGGGTCTGTAAGCCATTAGTTAGTGGTGAAAGTTTTAGTGAACAGCTTCATCATGCAATGCCGCAGTGACCTTTAGGGCGCTCAGATGCGGGTGCCAAGAAGGTGTTGCCAAGGTGACGAGTGACCGCCGTGTTTAGACTTAAAGTAGGGGTTGATTCATTTGGATCCAATCAGTTGGATTCCTGCTGCTTACTGCTTGCCGCGTCCCTTGAGACGCCAATCAGATAGGCAAGCCGTTATTTTTCTGTGTTCTACTTAGACTACACTTTGTCTATGTTTAGTGGTGTTTGTGGTTCAGATGTCGCATCCAAGCAGGGCCCATGTTGAGCTCTAGCTGTGTTTGAGAGAGTGATAAGTCGGTGTTTGTCGACTGCTGGTAGAGCCTGCCAAGTTCCACGGGTCAGTCCCTCATCCCTGCCCACCGTGATGTGTGTGTGTGCAGTGCAGTTTTTGTCACTTGCCTTTTTTTTAAAAATTGCATCACCTTTTGGATTACAAAGCCTTGGGATATCAACATGTGCAGAGTGCAGTATGTTTTGGAGCGGTCCATGATAGTCTAACCCACTTTTAGTGTGTGTGTGTGTGTGTGTGTGTGTGTGTTTTCATGGAGGTTCTGTCATTATCCAACTTTAATTTACATTTTTACCTTTTTAACTAGGCAAGTCAGTTAAGAACAAATTCTTATTTTCAATGACAGCCTAGGAACAGTGGGTTAACTGCCTTGTTCAGGGGCAGAACGACATATTTTTACCTTGTCAGCTCGGGGATTTAATCTTGCAACCTTTCGGTTACTAGTCCAACGCTCTAACCACTTGCCGCCCCTAACCTGTGTTATTTTCTGTGTGTTCCACAGAGCCAGTCCCGGCCTACTCGTCGTGGCAACGGGAGAGCATGGACAGCGAGGAGGCGTGCATTTCGCCCCAAGTGGGGGGCCGCCTGATTCGCCAGCTGATTGAAGAGGACAGCGACCCCATGCTGTCCCCCCGTTTCCACGCCTACGGTCATTGCCAGCAGTACATAGATGACACCGAGGTGCCACCCTCGCCGCCCAATGCACACTCCTTTGCCAGGTGAGGAACCGACATGGACTTACAGTACTGCTGACTTTGGGGACTAGGTGTGTGTGTGTGTGTGTGTGTGTAGGTTTGTTTGTGTGACTGAGTGTGTGTGACTATTTTTGTGTGTTTATGAATTATTATCGGGGTGACAGTTGTCCTTTTTTTGTAAACAAACTCAGATCGTTGGTCAGTATTAGACAGCTACTGGTATGTAGTTACAATATCTAAGGAAAACCTAGTACTTACTATTATAAAAAATGGCATTTTGCAAGTCGAGTTAGCTATGAACGTTACAGCAGTAAAATGTAATTATAATTTACAGTCACAACTATACTGCGGTATATGTATAGCGCCTTTATTTGCTTTATCACTTGCAGTGCAAACACCCGTCTGGAAAATTCGCAATCAAAAAGTTGCAATTGTAAACTCAACATCTAAGACAAAAATAATTATAGTAGACAGCTGTTTTATTTACAAAATATGGGAGTCACAATGTGTGATTAGATGTGTGTTCATGCATGTGTGTTTTTACAATGGGTGGCCATCAGATTGTGTGTTTAGAGTGAAGGCGTGTGCATACGTCCAACGTGACTCTGTGTCCATAGCAACAGGCAGTCCTTCTATTTCTATGGCTGTGTCTCTATCCTGCAGTCGGAGGAGGAGTTCCTCTCTGGGCTCCTGCGGGGACGACGACCAGCAAGAGCTGACCTCAGCCCAGCTCTCCAAGAAGATCCACGGTCTCAAGAGGAAGATCCACAAGTACGAGGAGAAGTTTGAGGAGGAGCGCAAATACAGGGTAAATAGTAGCCCCTCTGTAGCTGAAACATTGGACAGCAAGGAAAAATGAGTGAGCAACTTTCTGATTGATTTCTAATGTAGCTACAGTATATCAGAGAAAGCAGGGCAGCACAACGAGCTTATTAGGAGATATAGCAAGGCATTCAAAGAAATGCACAGAAATATAAAATGACATTTTATAAGACACGACTGGCTTTCTTCAAAGTAAATACGATTTGAGAGTTCATAATGAGACTCAGCTGATGGGAGGCGTGTCAGGAATGGGGTCAATTGATGAAGTCAAGATGTTGTGGGAAGACGCCAAACTACCCACTGCTGCTGTTTGTGGATTAAGAGAAATCATGTTGTTGTTTACAGCCCTCACACAGTGACAAGGCTGACAACCCAGAGGTCCTGAAGTGGATGAATGAACTGGCCAAGCTCCGCAAAGACCTGAAAGAGCACAAGCTCCACAAGTCTGAGGAGGACCTCCCTCCGCTGACCCGCCAGCGCAGCAACACCCTGCCCAAGAGCTTTGGCTCCCAGCTGGAGAAGAAGCCCCAACAGGAGAAGGCGCCCAAGCCCCCGGTAGAGAACACCCTGGAGGGCGTCCAGAACAAGCTGCAGGAGAAGAGGGACGAGGTGGGGCGCCCCGAGGACGTCAAGGTGAGATAGGAGCCGCCTAGCCGCTTATTGTACATGCCGGACCACTGTTAATAGCTAAATGCTAATGGTTAACGGCTAAAGGCTAACAGTGTCTTCCTCCTCTGATAGGATATGACCCGGGAGCAGATCGGCGCTGAGAAGGTGGCCTTACAGAAGGCTCTCCTGTACTACGAAGGCATCCACGGTAGACCGGTGAGTGTCTTGTCCACTGTCCCTTTCCTGCCCCCCAAAACTATTTCATAGAGCCTTCTAGATAGCCCACCCACTGCCTGAACAGTAACTGATAGCTAAAACAAATCCAACAAATGCATTAAATCAGTCTCTGTACAGTGGAAAACCTGACCTAGATCACAACTGAAGAGTGAATAATGTCTTGAACCAGGCTATTTATGTGTGTGTAGAGTGCAGAATGTGTGCACACAGATGTGTGCTTTGAACTATGCAATATTTTCATGCAACCTAGATACAACGTTGGCTGCATTTACACAGGCAGCCATATTCTAATTTTCTTTCCACTAATTGGTCTTTTGACCAATTTACATCAGATCTTTTCACAGCAGATCTTTTTCAGAGCTGATCTGGTTGGTCAAAAGATCAATTAATGAAAAAAATATTAGAATATGGCTGCTGGTATAAATGCAGCCATAGAGACCCAGATACAACAATACATTATTAAAAGGATGAAATACCAATGAAAACATGACCTTTTCCACTGCAATATATCGTTATTGGCAGGCCAAACGTCTTTAGACGGCCGTAATGAGTATTGTCCTCTCAGCGACGACAATGGCTAAAGGACAAAAAGCCAGCTAACGTCTTAATTGAACTGTTAAGGAAGGGACATGGAATCCGTTTTTGATTGGACTAATTGCAAGGGCTAATCCTTGTTAAGGTTGTTTATCAGAAAGTGGAAAGGTGTCTCTTCTGACACCCATAGCCTTCCCTGTGTGACTTTCTATCCTAGTTTATGGCCAGTTGTCCTCTGAGGTACTAAAAAAAACATTGGATTTGAATTGATGGGGATGGAATCTATGATACCTTGCATGTTGTTGTGTGTCAGCCCTAGCTAGCAGAGTGCTATTGTAGCGCCCCAGGGGAGTGCTAATGCTAGCTAGCTAGTGTTGTGCTATTGTAGCGCCACAGGGAAGTGCTAATGCTAGGTAGCTAGCGGTGTGCTATTGCTAATAATGTGCCTTTCCCTTTTCTCTCTGCCTCTTCTCTAGGTTACCAAGACTGAGAGACAGATCATGAAGCCCCTGTATGACAGATACCGCCTGGTCAAACAGATCCTCTGCCGAGCTTCCACCATCCCCGTCATTGTAAGTATAGCTAGCTCTCTTTGCTCTCTCCCTTCATTTTCTCCACAGCAGAGGTGTTCCTGGGTTTCTCTTTGAGGAGCTGGTGGTAAAGGTCACCACGTAGCATTGGCTGAAGATCAAGCTCCTTTACGTGGGCACTTAATCCTAACAACGCTAATGTTAGCATTGGGCCAGTGTCCATAGACGGGACTGTGTGTAGTGGCTAGCCGTAGCGCTAGGTTAGCCTCAAGGCCAATGCCCTAAGCCTAAACTCGGTTTAAGCGGCTCAGTGGATCTACAGGTTCTTAACAGAGCTCAAAGGTGACAACCAGGGGCCACAGCAACTCAGCTGGCCACAGGGAACTACGAACACATACACACGCAGACTCTCCCTCTAGACCCGAAAGATGGGTACGGAGGGGCAGGAAACACTGTTCAAGAGTTCAGATTCTCATCAGACATAGGGATTCGCTGAGGCTGGATTCAAACCAGAAGGGGATAAAAAAAAAATATATATATATATATATTTTTTTTTATCCCCTTCTGGTTTGAATCTCACAATAACCTCTAACCACCAATACATTAAAGATTATTAGAATATATTTTTACATTGTAATACATTTCATCTCCATATGGTTTATGTAACAGGTATACAAGAGAACATTTTAATGTTTTGTCCCAGTTTTCCCCTTTAATTTCTTTTGTAAACACTTTGATTATGCAATATGTAATCTGTGTTATGAACCTAATGTACTGTACAGAACACACTTTATATAATGGATTTAATCCTCATTATATAAATTGGAGACCTAGCAAACGTTTATGTACGGTAGATGTAATGTACATGGTGGCATATAGGGTTATGTCAACTGCTGAATTCATTGTGTTAAAGAGCTGACTCGTCATACCCTTATCTGTTTGATCTAAGAACCTGTTACACAGCCTGCCTTTCAGAGGCTTAAAATCACACGAGAGCCTAGTGCTGTTTTCACTGAAGAAGCCTATTATGGTCGTGACAAGGTCCCACAAACATGAGCAGGTCATTTTGATCCTAGTACTTGGTACAGGATCCAAAAGAAGCATGGTAGTGTTCAGCAGAAAATCCTACAGTGACAAACCTGGTCCAAGATCAGTTTGTAGTGGATGCTATTCAGTCAGTTTCTCTATGTGGTCTGTAGTCAGAGCTGAACTGGGGTCAGTTCTCGAGTGGTAACCCCTCCTTGTTAACCCTCAGGCCTCCCCCTCCAGCAAACGCAGAGGTCCTCTACTTCAGCCCATTATCGAGGGCGAAGCCGCGCTCTTCTTTGACGACATCAAGGTGAAGACACACTGCTGCTCGTGCTCGACTAATCAGTGATCAGAACGCAACTCCCTCACATCCTCCAATCCCCTACTCCCTCACCTCTCAACCAAACCTGATTGCGGCCTGTGGATTGGGTGGCCGCCCATAGCACTCGTGGGGGGCGGTTTTGATTCAATATCAACTTGGTTTTTGATGCTTAGATTGATTGCTTTGGGATCAACTTGATAATGTGTGAGAAGGACTAACAAGGCGACTTGCCTGTGCATGGTGTGTGTCAATGTGTGTGTACACGAAAAATAAATCGGATAATCAAATAATCCAATCAAGCAAAAACAGGGAGATGGTCAAATCAACTCTGGTCTTGAGATGCTCATCACGTGTGTGCTGCTATTTGTGGATGTATTAGAATAGTTTTGATTGAGACCGTCTAAAAGAAATTCAAAGTGGAAAAATTAACAATAGACATGTATTAACCTCATCAAACTGGCCTGTGTCTGAAAAATCACTGAATAAATGTGTCTTTGTGCTCTGATTCCAGTAACATTAGATTCACAATACTTGATTCTCTTGCATTAACCTAGCTCTTGACCCTGGGGGTCCCTTGACAGCCCCTTGGCGCTACGATCAGTTCACCCCAGCATCGCTCAACCTTTCCCCCCTTAACCCTCCACTGACCTCCCCCTTCGCTGGTTTTGTCCCCATAGGAAGAGGAGGATGGCTCTGAGGATGACTCTGAGTCCAACAACAAGCCCCAGTGCCTGATCACAGGGACAGTGCGTCCAGACTTCAGTATGCTGGGCTTCCTGGACCAGCTGGAGGAGGAGACGGACGGCTTCATCTCGCCCGTCGACGAGCTCTCGCCCTCCAAGAACACCACCGACATGCGTCTGTCCAACCTGCATTCGGCCACCATGTAAGCACCCAAACCGACACTGACCTCTTCTTAATTGCCCCTGAGGGGATAAATTAAGTTGAATTGAATTAAATATAATTGACCTATATCTAAAGAATCTGTATGGGTGAATAACATGGACATTGTAGTTTAGATTGTAGAATTAAAGTACTAAGTAGTCTCATGTTATTGTTGATGTCTTATCAATTAAAGTTAGCTGTGGTATTTCATGTGTTTAGAAGAACGTTCACTTCTTAAACAACTAAGATGGAAACAACTTGAAGGACTTTAAAGCCTTTTAGAGTCAAAACAACCTTTGAGGTTCAGATGCCTAAAGCTGTGTTTGCCTCTTCCCCCACACACAGGCCGGAACTAGTGGAGCAGCTACAAGAGGCCCGGGAGGAAAAAAAGAGAATCCGCAAGAACCTAAGAGAGTTTGAAGATCAATTCTTCAGGCAAAACGGCAGGTAAGATGAGGTTTCCGGTTTCGTGTCATAGTTGGACTAAATGTAAACAATTAGATGATGCGAGGACTCATGATGTACTGTCCTTCATCTTTGGTTGCACAGCCATTTTGACCGTCGTCCATTCAGCTAATGTTTGTATTTTGCTTCCTCCCACTTGCTGTTGCCATAGAAACGCGCAGAAGGAAGACCGCTCCCCTTTGGCGGTAGAGTATAACGAATACAAGCACATCAAAGCCAAGCTTAGGCTGATAGAGGTTCTCATCAGCAAAGGAGATGCCTCTAAGTTCCTCTAAAGAAAATAAAACATCACAGACTGACAGAGGAATGAATGAGGTTCAGTCTCAATAAGAGATGAACCACACCAGTCCATGGAAAGGAAAACCATCCATAGCAAAACAGATACACCTCACAATATTTTTATTTTCTTTCTTGTGCCAATTGTTCCATAGACACATTTGGCTTCAGGAGATGCCAACATGTTGCCCCCTGATTAATCCCAACTGTAGAAGGGAAACGGTATGGCTTCGTTACTGACCTGAGAGGTGTTGGAACTGACATTTAGGTGCTGCCCCGGAGGCTACTCCATCTTGTCTGTTGTTTCCCTCGTATAGAAGAACCCCGGGAACTCAATGTCGGGCATCTTTGAATGAATACTAACCTAACGTAGCAGGCCTTAAAAGACGCCTGAGCAGAGTCCCCACATCGGTTTTTCAGGGGAAGTGGAGGAAAATACTGTATCCCTGAAAACCGGAAACATCCGCATTTTCCTGCCTTCGCAGAGTGGACCAAAACCAACCTTTTTTCAAAGGAATATTTTTTAATTTTTTTGTGCATCTTGATATTGATTGATACCAAGATCTACCCTACATTGAATAGTCATCACTAATTTAAAGGATATATTTACGAAGAGTGTTGTATTGATATAATTTATTTTTCTTCCTTTGAATGTTTATATGGTAGTTCATATAGACTTTTATATTGGATTAAAAAGTCTTAAAATGTGGAGTATAACATTAGATTTGGGATTATGTACATTAAGGTATTGCCATTTAGAGAAACAAGATTTTGTAATCAGAAATAATTAATGAGGGGATTGTGTATTTTTGTAAGGGAGACAGTTACAACCTGCATGCAAACAACCAATCAATCAGAGAGCCAGTCTAGCAGAGTTCAGCTAATGGATGGATAAAAAAAATAAAATGTAACTCATGATTGGTGCCATATGCCACATTCACGTGCAAGTCGGAACTAGGAAACTCTGAAATTTCCGACTTGCAAACTGGTTGAACGCTGCACATGTATAACTACAACCAGTTAGCGAGTCGAACATTTCCGACTTTCCTAGGTCCGACTAGCACGTGAACGCGGCAATAATCTCGATGTTAACCTAGGAAAAACACAGTTGTTGTCATCAATGCTTATATTTGTTTGTTTCCAGAAATTGTGTGTATTTTTAGCATAACTATGAGGAAATGTCAGAGGAGCGTTAATTTGTTTAAACTGAGAACTAGAATGCAAAACAAGTCTGTGTTATGATCCAAAGAAAATGACTGATTGCATACCAAAATAGTGTAGTGGATCAATGTATACAATTTCATTAATTATTGTGATCATGGTCATCAGTCACTTATGAATTTGACTGCTTGTATATTATTTTGCATTGGTGTGTTTTCTTTTCCTACTCACTTTGTGTGAAAATAAGCTATCCTGTCTTGAAATCAGTGGTATATTTTTGCTCACACTTTTCAACACCGAGAAGGGCCATTTTGTGTGGAACATCCATCCTTAAAGAAAAGTCCCAATAACTATCAAAATGGCTGCCAATCCCCAATGCAGAACCTTCAATACTCAACCAAGGCATGCTGCTTTCTCTATGTAGGTATTTTATCATAGCCTATTTGTTCCTTGTAAATATGGATCCAGATCTATGTTTACATTGCTAAGTGAGCAAGTACATTTTTCCCCAAAATGGATCATTTAAACAGTGGGACTTTCGTTTTTATTGAATGTAAAACACTGGTGGACATAATGAATTATGGGTGTGTACATTTTAGTACATAAATTGTATATGTATTTTGTATATATAAAACCAAACCTATTTTTACTGAGTTTGTTGGCGTTCGGTTTTCACTGGTGTGTTTGTGTGGTACTGAATTGGTGCGATGAATGTCAACACGTTTCACAGGGAAATACTACAAGAACACATCAACGTCATACATGTAAAGACCAAAGAACATGGCAATTTCATTCATATATTGGTTAAACTCTACAGCTAAATTAATTTCTTTACACAGTCCCCCTATAGTACCTCATTTATCCACAAGCAAATCCTTATTCCCAGACCAATCTATAAAATAACTTCTTGATTTAAAAAAACTACAGGGCAAGCTGGAATTACGTTTTATTTGTTCAGGAAAAAAATAAAGAAATGTCATCCATTTAAAAGGTACAAAATTAAATATGATATACTTGAAACAATCCAGTTATAGATCCACTAATAAGCCCTTATTTGCATACATTGACCAAGAAACATTGACCCCCATGATTTGGAATTGTCGCCATTACGGTGGTGAAATAAGGAATGAATAGGCTTTTCCCTTAGCCTGGTCGCTGATTGGTTTGTTGTCTTGCCACCTACTTTAGTCAGCACAAATGGATTAGGGACCAGGCTATAATAGAACACACTGAGCCTCCCTCAGGTATTGCCCTAGCTCAGCTTTGAATAAACAAAATGTCACTATGACATTTGTTTTTGTGTCACTATGTCATTGTTTACACTGAGGGCAACGAGTTATAAATGAAAATCATAGTAATTTTTCCCCTTGGGAGAATTTGTGGCAATTGATGTATTAAAACAAAAGACAAACAAGGAGACCAGCCATCCTTATAGATTATGACATGTTTGTCTTGACCCCAGTTACAGTGGAGAAAGACATGGCTTAAGAAAGGAAATGGTATGCTGAGACATTCAGTAATAGGACTGAATAGGCAGAATGCACAAAGTTATTTTTATCACTTGCATATCAAAACACACGATCCAGATACACTTGCGAGAATAGTAATTGAAGTAACGTCCAGGAAACGATGCAGAGATGTTCAAAGTGCAACGTCCCCTGACCCTCATCCAAACGTCATTATATTACTGAGCTGTTTGCTTCAGTTCGTTATTGCTAATAATATCACCCAATATAATCTGTTCCTTAAACCTAATCAAATGACCCAAGACTAATTCTGGAGGTCAAACTGACCGATCCTTATGTCGTTGGTCCGAACGCTGTGTCATCATAGAAGGAACCGGTGGGAACCATAAACAGATATTCTGTAAATCAACCTATTATCCGCCAGGCCACGAATTTGCACTCATTCTGACCTCGTGGCACCAATAGATCTCCCAGATTGACATTGAGATTATTTATTCCTAATCTGGGGTTACAGGGTTCAAAGACATTTGGATCAGCTGTATTTCTGTGTTTTGTTTATAATGTAACGATGAGGAGTCTTTTTAGCGTTTCCTCTCGACAACATGCAGACATTAACATCCATAAAAATTAAAAAAAAAGACTTCACCAATACTACTGTAATAAAATCACTCCAACGGCATTGCAATCAAAGAAATATTGATAAATGTAAGATTGAGGACATGTAAGTAACTCCAGTCGGTCAGTTAGTCTTTTTAATGTAGAAATAGACTGGTATTGTGGGTATGGCATTAGAACGCCATGTATTTATTGGGCTTGAGTATGGAACTGTCTGCCTGCTGTTCACTCATGTATTAATCTTGTATCATCTGTCCCAAGATCAGCGGTAAAAGACCAAACTGATGTATTAATCTGGTATCATCTGTCCTCAAACCTCCCCAAGATCAGCGGTAGAAGGCCAGACTGATGTATTAATCTGGTATCATCTGTCCTCAAACTGACCCAAGATCAGCGGTAAAAGGCCCGACTGATGTATTAATCTGGTATCATCTGTCCTCAAACTGACCCAAGATCAGCGGTAAAAGACCAGATCCCAGCTTCAATGTTCACCTCTGACACGTATAATTTTTCAAATCCCCAAAAAACTATTCAATAAATTATCTTAAAGCAACAAAAAAGCTGGTTTAATTAAAACTGTTCAAGTTATGTACATCAATCTGCATAGAAGACACAATTATAACTCAAAATATATAATCTCTTACGGTAAACTGTATAGGGAAAGTGCTATGGAATAGTAGCCCCCTTCCCATCCAGCCACCCCCATTCACAGGGCGTTGTTATTAAAGCACATTAGCAGCCATGCTAATTCCCCTCCAGGCCTCTAGGGGGAGCCACTGACCCAGCCAATGGGTCTCACACCAGGCTGAAGCCCTCGTACTGCTCCACGGCCTGGGTGAGACGGCGATGCAGGGTCTCTTTGGTCTGGTAGCGGGGCATGTCCAGCAGGTTGTAGCAGGTGTGGGCCACAGGCAGATAGTGCTCCTCGGCCGATGTGGACTGGATGGAGATGCGGAGGCTCTCCATGCCATGGATGGGGATGCGGTCACTGCCCGTCAGGAATACTGGGAACGAGGGGAGGGCTAGTGTTAGCATTAGGTATAGCATTATAGTTGAGAGAGGGAGGGATAGCTTTAGATTTAGATGTACAGTGTCATTGAGGCTGAGAGTACTAATACTCAAGCAGCTTTCTTTCCTCGTCTTCTTTCCTTGTAGCATTAGAAATAGATAGCCAGTGGCTCAAGCTCAATGTTAAGTGCCTATTTAGACCTTGAGTAAATCTACAGATTGTCATTGTGATAGTTTAACGAGGTGTTGGCTGAGGGCTCTACTCAGTATTGACATAAGAACCGAGGGCTCTACTCAGTACCTACTTAAGAACCGAGGGCTCTACTCAGTACCTACTTAAGAACCGAGGGCTCTACTCAGTACCTACTTAAGAACCGAGGGCTCTACTCAGTACTTATATAAGAACCGAGGGCTCTACTTAGTACTTACATAAGAACCGCTTCTTCTTTTCCAGAGGGAACTCATGGAATACCTCCCAAAACATCCTCACAGTCGGATGAGTGGCTGAATACTCTCCTTTGTAAACCGCATTCTGTAGTAGAAAAGCCAAAACAACATAATATGGTTCTATTATATTAAGGACAGTTATGTAACTGAAGTTGGCCAACTGGTATGATTCCTATAAAGCATTTTACTTCGTCACTATCATTAAGTGTTATTCAGAGTTAGAACATGATTCCTTCATATGTGACAGCCTGTGGAATTCCTCACAGAGCTGTGTGTGTGTGTGTGTGTGTGTGGCTCTGTGTGTGTGGTGCATACACTCGCGCACTTGTGTGCAGACCCTTTACCTAGCCTAACCTAACCCCAGCGTTCAAACTTCATACACATTTCCCACATTCTGAGCAGTGCAGTGAAAACACCCTGCTTACGCAAGAGTCCCCATCATGTTGTCAATATCCTGCACACGACACTCGCAGTAAACACAGATCACAGGCCCCTTACAGTCATCTGAAGACATCAACACGCTAAAAACAAACTAATCCAGGAGAAGCCCAGTGCACATTACTTACGGTGACCTTGACCTTTTTAACTTCCTCCATTAGCCAATGGCTAATCCCCATGCCCTCCTCGGCTCCGCCCTCAGCGAGCCATACATGTCCCGACGTTCGAACTTGACCAGGCAGACGCTCAAACTTCCTGGTTTCTGACTGGGGTTTTGTCTAATTGGCTATGCTCTCGGAAACTGCCTGGTCAAGACAGGTTCATTTTAGTGATCAATTATTTTGATTAGTTTTGACACTGTGCTTTGCAGTATGGCATCAACTGTTTTATTATATTACACCCCCCCATTTTGATGTTCTCCGGTAACAGTATGTAGTGTTAACACCAGTGTTTTCCATGGATGTTTGACTCCGTGATTGACTGCCCTGGGGTGTATTCACTCTCACATTCTCCATCTACCATCTAGGGTTAGCTTAGCACTCACATTCTACATCACCTACCATTAGGGTTAGCTTAGCATTAGCACTCACATTCTCCATCGCCTACCATTAGGGTTAGCTCCGTATCACCTACCATTAGCACGAGCGTTAGCTTTAAAGCTCACCTTCTCCATTTCCTCCCAGTTATAGTTGTTGTTTCCCACCACCATGGCCATAAGCTCGGAGGGCTGGAACAGCGACAGGATCTTCCCACCACACACCTTCAGGAACCCAGAGGAGAAGGCCTGGTACAGCTCGCTCACCGAGTCCCTGAACATGTACTTCAGGTAGGCCTCCACAAACTCCTCCCTGACACAGACACACAGACAGACATAACACAAAGAATATTGAGTGGCCATACTGTTTACCATCCTAATTTTAGAGATGCAATCAGTAGTCTGGTTGTAGTTAATAGCCAGGGCCAGCCCTAACCTTTTGTGGGCCGTATGCAAGCACTCTTGGCAGCAGATAGAAACATTTTACATTTGAATAATTTACTGCAATTCTACACATTTTGCCATGGGGCAGAGAGAAAGTTTTGCAGTTGTGAAACTAATTTCATGAAATTCTACTATTTAACATGGGACGGAGAGAAAATGTTATAATTTAAAAGCCAATTTCCGGCACGTATACACATTTTGCGATGGGGTGGATAGAAATGTTTGCCGCTTCAAAGCTAATTTACTGATATTCTACACATTTTGCCATGACTTATGCCATCTTCATATGATTTTCGAGTGAGAGTAATTCCCTGTAACCATTTAATTTGTTATTGCTTAAACCCCTGCCTGTCTCATGTTGCTGCACTAATACGACACAAACACACACACGTGATGTGACAAGCCCCTCCACCTACGGCCATGCCACACAGAGGGGTTGTCAGCCCTAAGATGGTCATCATGGTGAAGACTACATGGCCCATAACCCACTGCTCTACAGGTCATCTGGCCTGAGTGGCATCATGGTTTAAATGAATGGTTTCCCCACATGGAGAGCAGCAGGAGCTGCTGAAGACTATCCAAGCGCCGTAGAACTGTTTAAACAAAGGACTTTGCTTCAGTTTGATGATTGAATAAGTTATACTCAGACAGAGTGGCCTTTTGATTTGGTTTGTCATTACTCTATTATTTGATTAACAAGTTTGTTATTAAAATTAATCATATGATGCAAAATTCATCATCGAGGGATGATTTCTGTATTTTGAACATTACATATCTTGAAAACTTGATTGCTGACAAGCAAAACATTTAGGGACTCTGTCAACAATGGACGAATGAAACAAATACCAAAAGATAGTTTTTGGGTGAAATTTTCCTTTGAGCTGCGACTGTACATGCTGTTCCTGTGACTGTCAGTATAGCTTCATTCTCAAGGCAGGCCTATCCCCTCAGGAGGGGAATAGGGAGTTGTGAGGATAGAGAATAGCAGTGAGAGCAGCACTAAGGCTGTGTCCCAAATGGCACCCAATTCCCTATATAGTGCACTACTTTAAAGGGATTAGGGTGCCATTTGTGACGCAATCTAGCGGTCTCTCCCAGGAGGAGGTGTCACAGGGGAGGTGTTCTGTGTTCTGGAGATACGCCCTACTGGGCAGATTGGAGACCCTTGGCCACTGCACCGGCCAATCAAAACAGATTAAAATAGACCATACATAACCCACCACCATAACCATCTATAATTGAGATCCAAAACTTTACCAGATGACATGGGACTGAGACACCCATCTTGAATTTAGTAACTATTAAGGGGCTGGGTACTGTGCATTCTGCAATGTGGATTGGAGCTCTACTCATTAATACTTTCATCCTAGTAATAAACAACTATGCCAGTTAAAGGATGGGACTTTCACCAGATTAATTTCTCTCATTTAGTCAGGAACTTAACTGGTAAAGAACTTTATCTTTAAAACAGCACATGACGAGACAGAGAGAGAGTCAACTGTTCCCTTGCACATAGGATATTTAACACACACACACACACACACACACACACACACACACACTTTGTCCCTGTGTGAGGTTCCTGTGAGGAGGAAAAGATGATGATGGCAGTGTGTGTTAGGCCTGGAGTTCAGCACAGCATGGCCCAGGGAGGATGTGTGAACTCTGTGTAGCAACATGGTTGGCCACCCACCTGATTTCCTGACAGATATTGTAGCAGCCAGCTACAGAGACGTCAGGAAAGCTGCAGGGGAATAGGAACATTGCTCTTTGGCCTACTCTCCCTTTCTTACTACTCTCCCTTTCTTACTCCCACACACACACACACACACACACACACACACACACACACACACACACACACACACACACACACACACACACACACACCCCCAGCCTCTCCCTCCAGAGATTTAACTGGCGAGCCCCACAGCTAGAAATAAAAACACTCAATCTGACAAACGCCAATGAGGAATGGGAGCAGGAAACTTGCCATAGCATCTGTGGGCTAAGCTAGCCTCCACAACTCCACTCACAATAAACAAACCTCCCTCGGTGTAATGAAGAGGAAAGGTGACTCAACTCATTGTTTCCCAGTTTTTCCTGACCATGTGACCTGTCCTGGAAAACTCTGGGCTGCAGTTAGAGTCTATAAGTAGGAAAAACTCCTGGCATTATGCTTTCACTTATTTACATTTTAGTAGACGGTCCTATCCACAGCAACAATTAGGGTTAAGTGCCTTGCTCAAGAGTACATTGACAGATTTTTCACCTAGTCACCTCAGGGATTCGAACCAGTGACCTTTCAGTTACTGGTCCTGTGCTCTTAACCACTAGGCTATCTGCCACTTGAAAATTCTAGATATGCCTGCATTTCAAGTCATAACAGACAGCCTTCAAAATGGCCTTATGTAGTCGGACTCTGTTTTGGCAGGATGAATGGGTTATTTTTTCGCTTGCCCTCTCTCTCTCTGGGTGGAGGCCCTGAGGATTTGGCCCCACGGCCAAATGGCTAGTCAAAGTATAATGAGGATTTGTGGAGAGATGTGGGCTGCTGTTGTTCTGAACCCAATCCTAGCTGGGGACATCCCCATCTGTTCAACACAAGCTTCCAGCACACCCCCGTACTGTTACCTCAATGGACTCCTCCATAAGCTGCTCTAACTCTGTGTCAGTGACAGAAGGGCCTCAAAATACAGTGAGCTCTAAAAGTATTGGGACAGCGAAACAGTTTTGGTTGTTTTGGCTCTGTACTCTGCTACCCACCCCAAAATGCTAACCTCCCCTGTTATTGTAATGGTGAGAGGTTAGCATATCTTGATATTTGTGCATCTAACTTTTTCCCTCATCATTATTCACAATTAATTCAGGATTATCCATAATCATGGTAGCATCCACATTCATGTAGAGAAACATATTCTATTCGTATATACAATAAAACTGACTGCAATGACACAATATATTATTTACCATTACATTTCTGTTGGGCAAAACAATCTGATACACAACCAAAACAAACTGCAAATGCATCCAACAGGTTACTAGAGTGGCAAGCTTGATATAGTGCTAGGAATATGGGGCCAAATACTTCACTTTTAGCTACTTTAATTCACATAAGTGAACTTGTCCCAATACTTTTGGCCTTCTAAGCAGTTCACCCTGACCTCAACCCCCTCGAATTGGGACGCCGACTGCGAGCCAGGCCTAATTGCCCAAAATCAGTGCCCGACCTCACTAATGCTCTTGGCTGAATGGAAGCAAGTCCCCGCAGCAATGTTCCAACATCTAGTGGAAAACCTTCCCAGAAGAGTAGAGGCTGGTATAGCACCAAAGGGGACCAACTCCATATTAATGCCCATGATTTTGGAATGAGATGTTGGACGAGCAGGTGACCACATACTTGTAGATATAATAGTGTAATTATTGTTTATTGGCATGTTGTTTATTGATGTGTTTGACAGGTCATCATTGTAAATAAGAATTTGTTCTTAAAATGTGAAATAAAACATGATCTGGGGACCGTGATGTAATAGAGAGGGAGAAGCTTACGGTTGCAGTGCTGTTTTAAAGTCAGTGTTGTTGTTATAATGTGATATAGTTACAGTTGGATATATATATATATATATATATATAGATATATATATATATATATATATATATATAAATATAAATATAAATATAAATAAAGGGGCCCCACCTGTTGTTCTTGTCCACAGTGATGCGGTCTCCTCCAGGGATAAGCTCCTTCACCTCCGTCAGACCATAGTACTCTCTGGTGATCTGGGATGGACACAGTGGGGGAAGGGGGTTAGATATCACCCAGTCAGGCAACTAAATATCATCCATTTCTACTGCAGCATCTGATTTGGCATCTGAATGTTGTGCAGATCTTTCTGTACAGTCATCTTTTAATGGGTGATGACATAGTGTTTCAGGAGGGAGTGGGTTTATGTTTTGTGTGGCGTTCAGACATCTCCCAAGAGTTGGTACAATTCACAACAGGGGGGCCCTGTGAGGACTTACAGCAAAGATTAGACAAAATGTCTCCTCAACGTCATCTTCCTCATGGTCCAGGAGCTGTTGTAAACTCCTAGAGAGAGAAAGAGAGACGTATTCACTAACACATGACCGTAGAGAATGTTCTGTCTCACTATGGTGAGAAAACAAAGAGGAGGGCTAGAGAGAGGGAGAGGGAACGCAAGACAGAGAAATAGAAGACCAATGTCATCCTCATCAAAATTCCTCCCACATAGCTGCGTCTTGAGGTAAAGACTCATCCAGCACACTTTTCATCACTGACACGGACGGCATCCCTCCCTGGCAGCCTCAGCCATCGCTAAAGACTTTCTCCCTAACCTAGCTGGGGATAACACACTCTCCATTTTAAGGCCTCTGCCCTCAGTAGCATTTAGTGACATCGCTAACGTCACATTTTAGCGCTTACCCTGGTGGCCAGCTGTGTTCTGTCCCCAAAGCACCTGGATTATCTGGGATAGAACAGAAGCGGGAACAACAAGGCTTCCTGTAGCGCTAGCCTGTTTGAGCGCTAACGCTAGCGGCTAATAATAGACAGTAATGGAGAATGCCGGCTATGCTAATTCTAACAGCTAACAATAGACAGTGATTGAGAATGGGTGCTACGCTAATGCTAGTAGCCAATAATAGACACTAATGGAGAATGGGGGCCATGCTATGCTAATGCTAGGAGCTAATAATAGACAGTGATGGAGAATGAGGGCTATGCTTTGTTAACGCTGGGAGACAATAACAGACCGTGAGTGATGGAGAGTGTGGGAGGGGACTACGCTAAGCTATGCTTGCTAGGGAGATGCTAGCCAACCCTACCACAACACAGGAAGTATGCATGGAGTAACAGAGCCAGGGATAGGGTGCCAAGCGGAAAATAAACTCCTCTTTCTCTCCAGGCCCAAAGGGCAGCCAAGTGGGATGTCGCACATTCTGTTGAAGTTGGAGGGAAGATGGGAGTGTGCTGCCTTGCTTTGTATGGGCTGTGTATTGGATTGGTGTTCTTATGGGTTGTGGAGTTGAGTTTTTCTGCACAAAGTACTCAACTACAGTAGTCTGTGAAGTAGGTATAGTTGAAGTTGGAAGTTTACATACACCTTAGCCAAATACATTTAAATTCAGTTTTTCACAATTCCTGACATTTAATCCTAGTAAAAATTCCCTGTTTTAGGTCAGTTAGGATCACCACTTTATTTTAAGAATGTGAAATGTCAGAATAATAGAGAGAATAATTCATTTCAGCTTTTATTTCTTTTATCACATTCCCAGTGGGTCAGAAGTTTACGTACACTCAACTAGTATTTGGTTACATTGCCTTTAAATTGTTTAACTTGGGTCAAACATTTCGGGTAGCCTTCCACAAGCTTCCCACAATAAGTTTGGTGAATTTTGGCCCATTCCTCCTGACAGAGCTGGTGTAACTGAGTCAGGTTTGTAGGCCTCCTTGCTCACACACGCTTTTTCAGTTCTGCCCACAAATTTTCTATAGGATTGAGGTCAGGGCTTTGTGATGGCCACTCAAATACCTTGACTTTGTTGTCCTTAAGCCATTTTGCCACAACTTTGTAAGTATGCTTGGGGTCATTGTCCATTTGGAAGAACCATTTGCGACCAAGCTTTAACTTCCAGACTGATGTCTTGAGATGTTGCTTCAATATATCCACATAATGTTCCTACCTCATGATGCCATCTATTTTGTGAAGTGCACCAGTCCCTCCTGCAGCAAAGCACCCCCACAACATGATGCTGCCACCCCCGTGCTTCACGGTTGGGATGGTGTTCTTCGGCTTGCAAGCTTCCTCCTTTTTCCTCCAAACATAACGATGGTCATTATGGCCAAACAGTTCTATTTTTGTTTAATCAGACCAGAGGACATTTCTCCAAAAAGTACGATCTTTGTCCCCATGTGCAGTTGCAAACCGTGGTCTGGCATTTTTATGGTGGTTTTGGAGCAGTGGCTTCTTCCTTGCTGAGCGGCCTTTCAGGTTATGTCGATATAGGACTCGTTTTACTGTGGCTATAGATACTTTTGTACCTGTTTCCTCCAGCATCTTCACAAGGTCCTTTGCTGTTGTTCTGGGATTGATTTGCACTTTTCGCACCAAAGTACATTCATCTCTAGGAGACAGAACGCGTCTCCTTCCTGAGCGGTATGACGGCGTCGTGTTTATACTTGCGTACTAATGTTTGTACAGATGAACGTGGTACCTTCAGGCGTTTGGAAATTGCTCCCAATGATGAACCAGACTTGTGGAAGTTTACAATTTATTTTATGAGGTCTTGGCTGATTTCTTTTGATTTTCCCATGATGTCTAGCAAAGAGGCACTGAGTTTGAAGGTAGGCCTTGAAATACATCCACAGGTACACCTCCAATTGACTCAAATGATGTGAATTAGCCTATCAGAAGCTTCTAAAGCCATGACATAATTTTCTGGAATTTTCCAAGCTGTTTAAAGGCACAGTCAACTTAGTGTATGTAAACTTCTGACCCACTGGAATTGTGATACAGTGAATTAGAAGTGAAATAATGTCTGTAAACAATTGTAAAAATTACTTGTGTCATGCACAAAGTAGCTGTCCTAACCGACTTGTCAAAATGATAGTTTGTTAACAAGAAATTTGTGGAGTGGTTGAAAAATGAGTTTTAATGACTCCAACCTAAGTGTATGTAAACTTCAACTGTATTTGATATCCAGTTATCTTTGGGCTCCCGAGTGGCGCAGCAGTCTAAGGCACTGCATCTCAGTGCTAGAGGTGTCAATACAGACACCCTGGTTCAAATCCAGGCTGTATCACAACCGGCCGTGATTGGGAGTCCCATACGGCGGTGCACAATTGGCCCAGGTCTGGCCGGGGTAGGAAGTCATTGTAAATAAGAATTTGTTCTTAACTGACTTTCCTAGTTAATTTTTTTATTTATCTTATTTCAATTCAGAGTACTAGGAGTACACAGAAATACTAGAGTAAAGAAACACACCAAATGACTAACCAACTGTCATTCATTTCGCTTCCTTCTTCACCAACACTTACTTCAAAACCCACAGCTGTGTCGACACTCTACTGCCTCGGTCTTAAGTGTACCCAAACGTCAGGCCAAGAAAACAACAAGACACTATTCATCGTCTGGGTTGTTTTGTGGCCCAACACTCCCAAGGGAGCCAACTCCTTAAAGAAGGCTGTCTTTTACTGTGACACGCTCAAGGGCCGATGCACTGCCCTAATTGTAGCCCTCAGAATGGTAATCTAAGGATAAAAAGCTTCAGCACTAACCTCCGGACCATCTACAGACAATTAGACCCTAGGCCAACCGCTGGGTGATGTACAGTACAGTGCCTTCAGAAAGTATTCACACCCATTGACTCTCTCCACATTTCTTTGTGTTACAGCCTGAATATAAAATGGATTATTTTGAGATTTTGTGTCACTGCCCTATACACAATAATGTCAATAATTTTTACAAATTAATAAAAAATTAAAAGCTAAAATATCTTGAGTCAATAGGTATCCAACCCATTTGTTATGGCAAGCCTAAATGTGCTTGACAAGTCACATAATAAGTTGCATGGACTCACTCCGTGTGCAATAATAGTGTTTAACGTGATTTTTGAATGACTACCTCATCTCTGTACCCCACACATACAATTGTTTGTAAGGTCGCTCAGTCGAGCAGTGAATTTCAAACACAGATTCAACCACAACACCAGAGAGGTTTTCCAGATTGGTTTGAGCATGGTGAAGACGTTTGAGCATGGTGAAGTTATTAATTACACGTTGGATGGTGTATTAATACACCCAGTCACAACAAAGATACAGGCATCCTTCCTAACTTAGTTGCATGAGAGGAAAGAAACGGCACAGGGATTTCGCCATGAAGCTAATGGTGACTATAAAACAGAGTTTAATGGCTGTTATAGGAGAAAACTGAGGATGGATCAACCACATCGTAGTTATTCCACAATACTAACCTAAATGACAGAGTGAAAAGAAGGAAGCCAGTGCAGAATACATGCATCCTGTTTGCAAAAAGGCACTAAAGTAATACTGCAAAAAATGTGTCAAAGAAATTAACCTTATGTATTGTATACAAAGCTTTATGTTTGTGGCAAATCTAACACAACACATCACTGAGTAGCACATTTTCAAGCATGGTGGTGGCTGCACCATGTTATGGGTATGCTTGTCATCGGCAAGGACTAGAGAGTTTAGGATAAAAAGAAATGGAATAAGTTAAGCACAGGCAAAATCCTAGAGGAAAACCTGTTTCAGTCTGCTTTCCAACAGACACTGGGAGACTAATTCACATTTAAGCAGGACAATAACCTAAAAAAACAAGACCAAATATACACTAGAGTTGCTTACCAAGATGATATTGAATGTTCCTGAGTGGCCTAGTCACAGTTTTTACTCATAAGATCGGTTTGAAAGTCTATGTCAAGACTTGAAAATGGCTGTCTAGCAATGATCAACAGAATAATGTGCAAATATTGTACAATCCAAGTGTGCAAAGCTCTTAGACTTACCCAGAAAGACTCCCAGCTGTAATCGCTGACACAGCAGTTACAGCAGAGACAAACAATCTCCTCCTGGATCAAGATCCCTGCTGCCTAAATTTGTTTTGTGCATTTGGAAAGAAACAGTGTGCACTGCCGGTAATACCATGTACCCTAGTATGGTACAGGAACGGTATGAAGATCTGGATGCCGCCCAACCCTAAGCCCAACACTAAATTATTTCCTTCTGAAGAAATGTTGAGTTTACACAACGTTTTCAAATAAGGAGGGAAGGGGGAATTAAAAAAATAAACCCAGAATTAAATCTCTCCGCACCCAAGAGGAAATACATTTATACAAACAGCATGGACAATCAATATACCTAATGGCAGTAAAAAGATTGTGTTCAACACCAAGTCGTTTTTAATGAATGAAGAACACTCACTTTCCATGTAGAACTTTTAACAAGATGTGGCTAGGGGGAGTTAGCATGCAAGTCCATCCCAGCCTAGAGGCCTCGTGGCTGGGCTATGAATTCACATTACCTGCCCTCTGTGGGAGACAGCTCCTTGAGGTCCTCCAGAGTGGGTGCTACGCCCAGTAGCTTCTTGTAAAGGACCAGGGGGAAGTGGAGGTCCACCACGGTGCTGTTATAGATGGCCAGCCCACAGATGATCCCTATCAGATTGAACCAGTTGTGCTCCACAAAACACTGGGCACAAACAGAGAGAGACACAACAAGGAAGTTAGATAGAGAGGCAATGCTTTGTTGGGTGCATAACAATAGTCTTAAGAGACGTCCTCTTCTTGTTGCTCGTTCCTCGCTGATCAGAAAATACAGGAGAGGTGAAAGCAACAAGATTGAAGCCTACTGAAAGTGTTGTATAACTGTTTATCATTATTAAGAGAGAAAAAAAAACAAAAGGACTTGAAACTATTGAGATGTACACCTTGTTTATGATGGAAATGTAGGCTGGCATACCACCAAAGGTCTGTTTTTAAATCCAAACCAAGATTTCATTTGTTTTTATTCAACCACTTCATTCAATAATGTTCACCAACTGGGAAATGTATTACTGGGCTACTCAGAATTGTTGTTGATTCATTACACGTGTTTCTGATTAAAACTGCAAGCTACATATGAATAATTACCTATTATGCCTTTCTAACAAAATATTGTTGATGAACCCTACAAACCTATTCTGAGCCTATTCCACTTCATTTTATTGTTACAGCCCCGTTTGAGCTCCTCCTTCAAATCACTACTCTCTGTCAATTGTGAGTGTCAAAGGGTTCATAGACATTCATTCATTTTCCCACGACCCAGGTTGCTATTTTGTATACGTGAGTGAACGTTCCCGATGTCGCCTTGCCTCGCATGGGCGTCCCTTTTCCTGGAAAACGCTGATCTACATCAACTCACTCCGATAGGACGGCTCTCATTACATAAGCGGTTCATATTTCAATACAATAATTATTTCTACCCTCAACAAACCACAACAACAAATATGACCTTTCTGGCCTAGTGGCATGTCCCTTCACACAATAGAATATATCCAACTTACAGCACAATGGCCAGGCCACACAGCCAAGCCTTGGTCGGGGGGTTAACAAAGGTCATTGAAATACAGACAAAAGACGTTATGAGACACCGGTAAACAGCTAAATACTCAGGTAACCAAGACCAACCGTGTCTATTCAGAGCATTTGGAAATATTTTTGAAACGTTGTTTGTGACCTTGTTCGTCTTTGAAAATGCATAATGTTGTTTAGATGTAGAAGATAATGAAATGGACCCTTCTGACAAGTTGAGGTGGTTGGCTGGCTTCCAAAACATGAGTAGAAGGGATTTGACAACTAATATGACCTTGGTGTTGCTTCATACAATAGATAGGGTCTGTGTCCCAAATGGCATAGAGCACTATATAGGGAATAGGGTGCCAATTAGGATGTAGTCAGACAGAGTGTAACATTGGTTTTCTACAAAGAGCCAATTCTAAGATGTCACAGTCCCCCATTAACGGTTAGACATGTTTTATTGTCATTAGTGTAAAAGAGAATGCGTTCTTACCTGGAAACATTTTAAAAAAACAACACACCAAAAAAACTGTTATTCAATAGACTACTACACTGTTCGCTTGCAACACTTCCCTTTTTCATTTTATTCCTCTAGCAACCGTTGCCAAGGTCAGTGAAGGCATTTAATACACTTCTCTTGAATCATGTACTATACTCCAACGCACTTGCAAGAAATATTTAATACTACACCCCTTTTCAAGTACAGTGTTTTATTTATTTAGCTTATTTTTTTTTACACAGTATTATCAGTAACATCAGCACTATATTTACGCAATAAGGCACCTCGGGGGGGTTGTGGTATATGGCCAATATACCACGGCTAAGGGCTGTTCTTAGGCACGACGCAACGCGGAGGTGCCTTATTGCTATTATAAACTGGTTACTAATGTAATTAAAACAGTAAAAATACATGTTTTGTCATACCCGTGGTATACGGTTTGATATATCACGGCTGTCAGCCAATCAGCATTCAGGGTTCGAACCACCTAGTTTATAATTACAGTTAGATATGTTCAGTTATCAACATTTGTTAGTGTTGCAGTGTGAGTGGTTCACAGTTTTATTATATCATGTTATGAATGCCATCAGCCCTATATGCACAGTAAGATCGTGGTTAGCGGTACAGTGTTGTGCAGTAGAAGCGGTCACACAGGAGGTTGGTGGCACCTTAATTGGGGAGGACGGGCTCGTGGTAATGGCTTTTGAGGAATAGATAGAATGGTATCAAATACATTAAACACATGGTTTCCATTTGTTTGACGCCATTCCATTTGCTCCGTTCCAGCCATTATTATGAGCCGTCCTCCCCTCAACAGCATCCACTGAGTGGTACACGACTCACTTTATCAGAGAACCAGAGCAGGTTGGACTGGGTGTACTGGGTGAACATGCCGTACACAGGGTCCATCAACTCCTTCAGCAGCAGTAGGAAGAACTCCTTGGTTACCCCCCCTGCATCCACCGCCTCCTCCCCATCAAAGATCACCTAGAGGGGGGAAAGCGGGCCTTAGTTCCTGTAATTAAAGTGGCACTAACTCCTGCCCAAATACTCTATCAATCACTTTCTCATCTTCAAGTGATATGACCTTAGATCCTGTAATTTAAGTGGCACTAACAACAGTGATATGTCCTTAGATCCTGTAATTTAAGTGGCACTAACAACAGTGATATGTCCTTAGATCCTGTAATTTAAGTGGCACTAACAACAGTGATATGTCCTTAGTTCCTGTAATTTAAGTGGCACTAACAACAGTGATATGTCCTTAGTTCCTGTAATTTAAGTGGGACTAACAGTGATATGTCCTTAGTTCCTGTAATTTAAGTGGGACTAACAGTGATATGTCCTTAGTTCCTGTAATTTAAGTGGCACTAACAGTGATATGTGCTTAGTTTCTGTAATTCAAGTGGCACTAAGAACAGTGATATGTGCAGCCGTTGACAAACAATTGATGATTGGTAGTGTTATCTTATTTCTCTTTGATTACAAAGATCTCTCCTAAAAAAAATATCTCTGTCTATTTACGACACACTACATGATCTTTGTGACCCTGAGAGGTGCTGAACTCTGACCTTGAGGGGCTTCTTGAGGTCGACGTCGGAGTAGATGGTGAGCTCCCTCAGGGCGTCGCTCACTAAGTGGTCCCTGCGTACGTGGAGCACCAGGAAGGGGTTCCGCGCCAGGAGGGGTTCCAGCGTCAGCAGCATGAAAACGTTATGCATGTTGGCCCCGCTCACCGCCATCTTGGAAAAGGTCACAGACAGGGGAAACGATCAAAAATATGTCCCACCCCACCCTCCAGTGTAGGAGATGGATTTTTATTTTTATTTTACATAGTGTTTAAAAAAAAAGACAAGCGCAATTAAATGCTCTCCAAGGGACATGATTCATTCTTACATTGTCTATAAAAACAAGTTATTTTAACACGGCAAATGTCAACATAAATCAGTTCCAAACTTGAGTTAACAGTGGGAAACTTTTATATAAATGGTCCCGTGTGGCTCAGTGTTTAGAGCATGGCACTTGCAATGCCAGGGTTGTGGGTTCGATTCCCACGAGGGATCATTACAAATTAAAATGTATGCACTCACTACTATAAGTCGCTCTGTACCAGAGCATCTGTAAAAATGAACATATATATTTTCCAATCCTGGCTGTTACCTGCATCTGTAGCTCAGCGTCAGTTTGCAGCATGGTGGTCTTGGCTTGGGCGTTCAGTATGAACGGGTAGGCACATAAAGTCACTGAGCTCTGAAGGGAAGAAAAGAGAAACGTTATCGTTTGAAGAGATGTCTTTCTTAGCATATAGATAACGTGGCATTTACACTCATTTGATTAGAAAACAGCCTGTATACCTGTACTGCTGGTGTTCTCATTTTCTGAAAAACAAAATTATAAATCATCAACTCAGTTTTGTCCAATTTACCCATGAAAACTATATTGTAGAGGATCATAACAGTGTATTCAGATTGACGGCTAGTGGCAAAGGTATGGCTGTCTAGCTATACCAGTTTACTGAGACATTGGCCAGAGCTACAAGGCACAAAGGTGAAAATATGAGGGTGGGGACAACAAAGTCTCTGTGCTCTTCCTAGAAAGGGCCTACAACAGTTCGACAGATTCTACTATGCAGGGAGAAAGAGGGAGTGAGAGAGAGAGGGAAGAGGTATAGGGGTAGGGGCTGGAGGCTCGTCTGTGAGAGTAGCATTTGATTGGATTAGGATGAGAATTAGATCATTGGACACACACACACACCAAATTCCACAGGACGACATCGTCACAAGAAGAGAGAGAGAGAGAGAGAGACACAGCGAGATGGAGAGAGAGAGAGACGTAGAGAGCTCCAGTACTCACAATCTCTGCTTTACTCAGAAACCACTTGAGGTAGTCTTCCTGGATGTCCACCAGGGTGGTGATGTCAGGGATATAGAAGCGGTTGTACTCCACATGCCCGGCCTTCAGGTTAACCTGGACACACACAGCAGCACAACAGCCCTGCTCAGAACACACACCCCCATCATTATGATTGTTTACCTTTATTTTATACCAGGAAGTCTCTTGCTGTTTGATACATTTATATATAAAAGGATATCATGCATATTCTTGATATTTTCCCACAATTCTGTAAACTTGTTTTTTGCATTACCGACATTCTTTAAAAAAATGGACACCTCATGTGTTCCTAACCTTTAAAAAAGGACACCTCATGTGTTCCTAACCTTTAATAAAGGACACCTCATGTGTTCCTAACCTTTAATAAAGGACACCTCATGTGTTCCTAACCTTTAATAAAGGACACCTCATGTGTTCCTCCTGGACACCCGTTTCCTACCAAAAAGGATCCTATTCGCACAGTTGACCTATGCTTTAGGCCGGGAATCATAACATCTCTTGAAGTTTTTCCACAAGCTTTAGTTTAAAACTTTAACTTGTGAAGTATCTAGAGAAACTTTTATGTAAAGAATGACCTAATGAAATTTCCCCATGAGCATTAGCAGGAAACGTTACCTTATGAAGTTTCTCTAGAAGCTTTAGCGTGGCACTGGTGTAGTTTTCTAGGAAGACAGGGACGAGCAGGGCCTTTCCTCCGGTTAACAGGAACACTACGATGCTCTTATACATGTCCACCAGCCTGGAGAACACACCGCCGTCCACCAGGCACCACCAGTTATCTGCGGGGATCCAGAATAACACGCCGCCAGTTATCTGCGGGGATCCAGACTATAACACGCCGCCAGTTATCTGCGGGGATCCAGACTATAACACGCCGCCAGTTATCTGCGGGGATCCAGACTATAACACGCCACCAGTTATCTGCGGGGATCCAGAATATAAACACACCACCAGTTATCTATGGGGATCCATAATGTAACACACCACCAGTTATCTACGGGGATCCAGAATATAACACACCACCAGTTATCTATGGGGATCCATAATGTAACACACCACCAGTTATCTATGGGAGACAGAAAACAAGACACCACATCACATTCCAGCATCTTTTAAAGGGAACCTGCTGTGACATTGTATATTTAAAAGTATGGCAGAAGTGCCATGTGATGCACTGTACACATGAAGTGTATACCATTATGACGGTTGAATAACTGCCATTTTCCTGGGACTGACTGCAGTACGGAGAAAGAGTATTTGTGGTAGACTGAGGTGTACAGTTTATACAGTATCAAACACTGTTCAGCACATTTGTGTGCATGAGGGTATTTGTCTGTGCGCCGGTGTACCTGCATGTTTGTGTCAAGTCAAATTTAAATTGTCACATGCTTCGTAAACAACAGGTGTGGACTAACAGTGAAATGCTTTCTTACGGCCCTTCCCAACAACAAAGACAAAAATCTAAAAAAAATAATAGAAAGATAATCCATGGAGTAAATATACAATGAGTAGCGATAACTTGGCTATAAACACAGGGTACCAGTACCGAGTCGATGTGCAGGGATACAGGGTAATTGAGGTAGATATGTACATATACAGTTGAAGTCGGAAGTTTACATACACCTTAGCCAAATACATTTAAACTCAGTTTTCACAATTCCTGATATTTAATCCTAGTAAAAATTCAGTCTTAAGTCAGTTAGGATCACCATTTTATTTTAAGAATGTGAAATGTCAGAATAATAGTAGAGAGAATGATTTACTTCAGCTTTTATTTCTTTCATCACATTCCCAGTGGGTCAGAAGTTTACATACACTCAATTAACATTTGGTAGCATTGCCTTTAAATTGTTTAACTTGGGTCAAACATTTTGGGTAGCCTTCCACAAGCTTCCCACAATAAGTTGGGTGAATTTTGCTCCTGACAGAGCTGGTGTAACTGAGTCAGATTTGTAGGCCTCCTTGATCGCACATGCTTTTTCAGTTCTGCCCACAAATTATCTATAGGCTTTGTTGTCCTTAAGCCATTTTGCCACAACTTTGGAAGTATGCTTGGGGTCATTGTCCATTTGGAAGACCCATTTGCGACAAAGCTTTAACTTCCCGACTGATGTCTTGAGATGTTGCTTCAATATTTCCACAACATTTTCCTTCCTCCCTCATAATGCCATCTATTTTGTGAAGTGCACCAGTCCCTCCTGCAGCAAAGCACCCCCACAACACGATGCTGCCACCCCCGTGCTTCACGATTGGGATGGTGTTCTTCGGCTTGCAAGCATCCCCATTTTTCCTCCAAACATAACGATGGTCATTATGGCCAAACAGAGGACATTTCTCCAAAAAAGTACGATCTTTGCGCCCATGTGCAGTTGCAAACCATAGTCTGGCATTTTTATGGCGGTTTTGGAGCAGTGGCTTCTTCCTTGCTGAGTGGCCTTTTAGGTTATGTCGATATAGGATTCGTTTTACTGTGGATATAGATACTTTTGTACCTGTTTCCTCCAGCATCATCACAAGGTCCTTTGCTGTTGTTCTGGGATTGATTTGCACGTTTCACACCAAAGTACGTTCATCTCTAGGAGACAGAACGCGTCTCCTTCCTGAGCGGTATGAAGGCTGCGTGGTCCCATGGTGTTTATACTTGCATACTATTGTTTGTACAGATGAACGTGGTAACTTCAGGCATTTGGAAATTGCTCCGAAGGATGAACCAGACTTGTGGAGGTCTACAATTTTGTCTTGGCTGATTCCTTTTGATTCTCTCATGATGTCAAGCAAAGAGGCACTGAGTGTGAAGGTAGGCCTTGAAATACATCCACAGGTACACCTCCAATGTACTCAAATGTTGTCAATTAGCCTATCAGAAGCTTCTAATGCCATGACATCATTTTCTGGAATTTTCCAAGCTGTTTAAAGGCACAGTCAACTTAGTGTATGTAAACTTCTGACCCACTGGAATTGCTATACAGTGAATTATAAAGTGAAATAATCTGTCTGTAAACAATTGTTGGAAAAATTACTTGTGTCATGTACAAAGTAGATGCCAAAACTATAGTTTGTTAACAAGACATTTGTGGAGTGGTTGAAAAACGAGTTTTAATGACTCCAACCTAAGTGTATGTAAACTTCCGACTTCAACTGTAGGTAGGGATAAAGTGACTAGGCCACAGGATATATAAACAGTAACAGCAGCATATGTGATGAGTTAGTACAAAAAGGGTCAATGCAGATAGTCCAGATAGATGACTATTTAACTATTTAGCGGTCTTATGACTTGAGGATAGAAGCTGTTCAGGTTCCTGTTGGTTCCAGACTTGGTGCATCGGAACCACTTGCTGTGCGGTAGCAGAGAGAACATGCTATGACTAGGGTGGCTGGAGTCTTTGATAATTTTTAGGGCCTTCCTCTGACACCGCCTGGTATAGAGGTCCTGGATGGCAGGGAGCTCGGCCCCAGTGATGTACATGGCTGTACGCACTACCCTCTGTAGAGCCTTGCAGCTAGATGCCAAGCAGTTGCCATAGCAAGTGGTGATGCAGCCAGTCAAGATGCTCTCAATGGTGCAGCTCTAAAAACTTTAAGAATCTGAGGGCCCATGACAAATCTTTACAGGCTCCTGAGGGGGAAGAGGTAATGTCGTGCCCCGCCACGACTGTGTTGGTTTGTGTGGACCATGATAGATCCTTAGTGATGTAGACACAGAGGAACTAGAAGCTCTCGACCTGCTTCACTACAGCCCCGTCGATGTGTGTGCGCACGTATGGGTGTCTGTGTGCATACAATGTACATAGTACATTAACATGTGATTGTGCATGTGTGTGTGCTTGAAATGCAACTATGTTCCCCCCCTACCAAGCACTTTGCTGGGGTTGGCATCCAGGCGGAGTATGGCCATGGCTAGGGGGATGGTGAGGGTGATGTAGTTCTTGGAGTCGTGCAGGGCGGGACACTCCGACAGGATCAGGTAGATCCTCATGGCCTCAACGTCAGGGGGAGAACAGGGCAGCTGGGGGATCAGCAGGCTCTCAAAACTCTTAGTGGCCTGGCAGGACAGAGACACATGGATAGAGGGAGAGATGGATACATCATTTTAAAATCATCCATCAAAATATCACCTAAGAGCTGTCCGTACAACCGGTTAACTGTACATCACAATGCTTGTTATTTTCATTTGCTAATGGAGATCTAACTAAATGAGTATATTATGATATGAGTTAAGTAGAGTACCTGAAGTTTTTTTAAATTGAAACTATAACTGACCGATGGTGAAGAATTGGGAGATACTTGATATTGATTAAGAAATGCATTTTCAACTTTGCAATTCTGTACCAACACGCTACAATATCTTTTATTATGTCGGAACAAGGATAGCTTTTTATAAAATCTAAAGGATTAGCTGGACTCGGCAAAAGGACAAAAACATCACAGGAAAATGTTTTGGGAGAGGCCTCCTGTGGTTGGCTGGTTGCTAATGCTGCCTGATCTTTATAGAACGCAATAAATCAAGTTAGGGATTTTGGGGCTTCTCAACCTAACATATTATTAGTGGGCTAGCTAGCTCTGAACGTCATGACCTCAGTCCAGTAGGCATTCTGCGTGAAACCATCAAAACCCAGCAGAGTATGTGTTGATCTTACTGAGATGATGTGTAATGTGTGCTGGACCATTTCAGAAGTCAACGGGGGACATAGTTCATATGTGGCATGGGAATTCAATGCCGTGGCCTATGATACTCTCCAGCCATCAAAACCAAGCGTAGCGGGCGGTGTACCCTGAACACCCCTATTTTACTCTACTACATAGCTCAGTCCAAAGTGTTGCTGGCTAGGTCAAACAGACGCAGGTGCCATCTACAACCTTAAAGGATTCTTCGGCTGTCCCCATAGGATAACCCTTTGAAGAACCCTTTTTGGTTCCAGGTAGAACCCTTTTTGGTTCCATGTAGAACCCTTTTTACAGATGGTTCTACATGGAACCAAAAAAGGGTTCTACCTGGAACCGAAAACAGTTCTACCTGGAACCAAAACGGTTATCCTATGGGGACAGGCGAAAAACCCCTTTGGAACCCTTTTTTCTAAGAGTGTACGGGTCAAAGGGTGTTCCAAAACCAGACAAATCAAATTTTATTGGCCACATATACATGGTTAGCAGATGTTAATGCAAGTGTAGTGAAATGTTTGTGCTTCTAGTTCCGACCGTGCAGTAATATCTAACAAGTAATCTAACAATTTCACAACATCTACCTTATACACAAGTGTAAAGGAATGAATAAGAATATGTACATACAAATATGGATGAGCGATGGCCGAGTTGCATAGGCAAGATGCAGTAGATTGGATAGAGTACAGTTTACACATATGATATGAGTAATGTAGGGTATGTAAACATTATATAAAGTGGCATTGTTTAAAGTGACTAGTTATACGTTTATTGCATCCAATTTCTAATTATTAAAGTGGCTAGAGATTTGAGTCAGTATGTTGACAGACAGAAATGGCTTTATGTCCTTGGATTCAAATATTGCATTTGAGTCAAAACATAAACCACGACTCTGTATGATAGGGTTGCCATGACAATGACCCTGTAAAGGGGATTTGTAAATGCTATTATTCGCTCAGTCATAACACATTTATGAGTAGATGGATAGAACCAAGTAGCTTAACAGTCAAAACCCGGGGTACATCTCAATTAAATCTAGAATATTTAATGGTGAAACAGCCACGTCTGTTTTCTATATTACAACAAAGGAGTTACTGCAAACAACAGTTGTTTCCCCATCACTGCACGGGCGATAGAAGAGCACATGTACTTCTTTCTTTTTTTTTACCATGCTGCACGACGCTCCTCAGCTCAACAAAAACAACAACGGTGGTGGGGTGGCCAGTGGCGCCGCTTCCCCTACTGCAGATTCCATCTTTAAAGCTGCAATGTGTCATTTTTGGGCGACCCAACCAAATGTACATATAAATGTGAGTTATTGATCTGTCATTGTAAGCAAGTTAAGAAGCGGTAGATCTATGTGCACTATTTCTATGCTTCCCATTTTTAAGTTGAGTTTTTGCGTCTTTTACTTTTGGTTTTGTACACAAGCTTCAAAAAGCTGAAAATACCAATATTTGTGGTTATGGAAAATATATTTCACAGCGGTTTAGATGGTACAATGATTACCTACACTATACTTGCTTGTTTTGTCACGTAAACTGAAATCAGGCGAACTATCTGAATTTTAGCAACCAGGAAACGGCTGATTGATTTCTACATAGTGCACCTTTAGTGTCTAGAGTGTTTTCTCCTTATCTCCTTTCCTTCCCCTGCTGCTATGTGAAAGAACCAAAGACCTGAAACCCAGTGGTCATCGTTCATATTGCTTTCACTGTGTTTTCATATCAGTGCAGATGATGGAAGGAGGAGGCCACTTTAACTACGCATACCCAGGTTTTTGAGCATAGGGAGGGTCCCGCTTTCAGGTATTGGGATAAGACATGGTACAGGAGAGTGGAGACGTTACCTGCTCCAGTAGTCTGGCGAAGGGCGGTTTACTGAGTGTCTCAAACAGCAGGCGGACCGAGTTGAGATCGATGCCAGGGACTTTAGGGTTGGTCTTAAAATGGCTGTCATCACTGGGGGAACAAACAAAGAACAAAAGAGCCTTTAAGACCAAACCCCCCCCAAAAAATTACCAAACAGAAAAACCCATGATAAACTAAACCAGACTTTTCATCAGTTTTAACTGTGGCGCTTAAAAGGGAAGTTCCGCTCAAAATACAAGAACATCCCTTTTAAAACTCATCAGCAGAGATATAAATAAATGGCTGGACTAAATCCATGTCTTTGTGTAGAACCATTGATGAATAGAAGACACAACACGTTCCTCTGGGTTAGATAGTCCCTAGTTTATATTCTAACTGGGCATGTAGCAGTTGTGTGAGCCCACTGCAGGGTATAGTAGCTCTAAGACCTAAACAGAAAAACAAACACACCCCCAGGAATGAACAGGGACCATACATTAAGTCTAGTCAGAGCCTCCAGGTATTTAAGCCCATTCCAAACCACATTCACTGCTTTATCTTGTGAACTCTGCCAGGGGTGGTGTGTGTGTGTGTGAGAGAGAGAGAAACACCACAAAGCCCAGAAAACTCAAAGGCATGAAGGACAGCGACTATTTACAGACAACCTCCAGGTATAAAAAATAAAAACATAATTAAGCCATAATAAACCAGATTTGGGTTTGTGTGACTGTTTGGTAAACAGAGACTCCGACCAGAACGATAAGCACTAACAAGTAGAGAGGCGTTATGCTAGCCAGGGAACAGTGGTTCTGTACCCACCGGAATCAGGCAGCTTTGTGGCATGCTGTGTGTGTGTGTGTGTTTCATACTCTAAGGGTCCAAATTGAGCCAATTAGTTTTAGGAACACCGTGCAGCCGTTCTTGGGCGACCCACATGATGCCATCACAAATGAGTGACCTCCACAAACAATGACAGATGTGAGATTGAGAACATAACATACTAACAGCAACACATTGTCAGTCTCTCAGCCTCTCAGTTGAGTTAATGGCTTAACCTGCCAGTGTTTTATATAACTGTTAAATCCAGTAGGTTTTAGGACAGGCTGCTTTAGCAGAGAGGGCAGGACATACAGTAAGGTGCTTATTGGTCTTCTCTAGTCTAGAGGACACCATTACGCTGATGGGGTCGGAACTAGGGGTCGTTCCCATGAAGTGATGGGCATCTGGCGGAGAATCAGCACAAAATGGCCACCCCTCCCTCATACACGCCATCTGCGCTTTATCTCCGCACGGATCTCTAATGGAATGTCAGTGTGTCTGTACAGTGTGTCTAGATAGGATTATTTCCCTGGAGTCTCTTCCCCTATGGTCAGCAGTTCTGAATTGTAGGCACATGATGGGAATGAGTGTTGGTCGGACAAGGACATTAAGGACATGATTTTGTCCTCTGTGAGCGCTCTGCCTTTTCCCACAAGACATAAGAGAGAGATACCGGGTGTGACGCAATACTCATGGCTTCCTTTCCTGGTCTCCTTCCAAACAGGTGAAATAACTGGATAGGCTGTCGATCAACGCTCACCTCTCATCCAGGAAGCTGGCGTTCCAACAGGCGGCGGAAGACAGCAGGAGAATGACGTCACTAAAAGCAGAGGGAGACCAAGACATAAATGCAGGAAATGATATCAATCAATTGAAACAAGATCAAACGTATACCAGTCTTCAGAGTGGTATAGAGCTTCCAGCTGCTGAAGCCAAAAAGGGGCACCACAGGATCATCGTCCTGCTAAAAGAAATGTCATTCTCTGCATAGGAAACGATAAACAATTGTTCACAAAAAACACATTTTCAAGATAAATCGAATCGATTCCCCAAATAACTCATATCACTGACTTACTTGGTGATAGTGGAATCTGTGCTGTCTAGGAGTTTCATCCTCCACGTATTCAGACTGGCATCATTTATCAAAGAGATGCTTCTGCTGATGTTAGTGACGCGGAAGTCTTCAGGAGCGGTGGAACTCTGTAGAGGAGAGAAGGGGGTCAGGGGGTAGTCAAGGTAACGTAGCACATCAGCTAGTCGGCTACATTTAGCATTGTTATTCTCGATAGCGCTTCCACTGTAGACATTACAAGGCTATCCAGAGACGTGTGTTTTGGGTTCATTCCCTTTCCCGCTTGCAGATAAAATAAATACTCTGAGAGGTCCAATTACATTGTAGGGAGAGTATCTATCTGTGTGTTGGTGTTATCAAGTCACATGCCTGGCAATCAACAGGAGGATATCCGTTGTAGACCGATGTAGCCTACTTGGGGTGCATCACAGTGATATCTCATTCACTACTTCCCACAAATCTAAAAGCCTTGGATTGGTGGATGCATCGGCTAGAGGGAGTTTCCACCATATTTATTATACCAGTCTTTTCTTTCGAAACAAGTGAACAGGTGCACATTCTGGGAGTTAGGACAAATAATTGGGACACAGCCTTGGTCTTAGATCTCTCTGTCCAGAGCAGAGACTGTCCAGACATTCCAGCTGGTCAATAACTGGAGCAACAGCTCCACCTAATGGCAGGAAACTAGAACTGACTCACTTAATGAAAACACATTAGCATCCTTCCTCCCTACTTGGTCTATAGCAGAGCTCTCTAACCCTGTTCCTGGAGAGCTCCCGTCCTGTAGGTTTTTTACTAAAACCCTAATCTAGCACACATGATTCTATTAATGAAATGGTTGACAAGCTGAACCAGGTTAGTTACAACTGGGGTTGGATAAACAACCTAAAGGAGGGTAGCTCTCCAGGAACAGGGTGGAGAACCCTGGTCTAAAGCATATTCTTCCCATCCCTGAAAGAGAAAATCTAATGTCTTTCAATTCAATGTCTGGGCCTGTACTCATAAAGCGTCTCAGAGTAAGAGAGCTGATCTAGGATCAGGGCCCCCCCTGTGCATGTGATCTTATTCATTATGATCTAAAAGGCTAAACTGATCCCAGATCACTCCAATTCTGAGATGCTTTATGAATACGGTCCCTGTACTATTACATCAGTTAATGACCAAAAGCGGAGAAATTATTCTGTGAAGTCCTTTACCTTTTCATCTGAGTACAATAGGAAGTTATGGTCCCCTCCACAGTTGATTTTTGTAATGGCATAATGATCTGGCCCTAGAAAGAGGAAAGGAGAGGAAATAGTTACTGACTGTTGGTTTAAATTGGCTAGCTCAACAGCATTGTGGTTTATGCTTATAGGAACAGTTTATGCTTATAGGAAATAGCTCCTGAGTGAGTTTCCCCTTGGGACAGATCTAGGATCAGCTTCCCTTCCCCCCAATTCTAATCTTAACTATTAGTGGGGGAAAAATGCTAACCCAAGATCAGTGTCTAGGGGCATCTTCACCCTACACAAGCATTTTCCAAACTCCAAAAGGTGCATGTTTTGGTTTTTGCTGTAGTACACAGCTGATTCAAATAATCAAAGCTTGATGACGAGTTGATTATTTGAACCAGCTGTGTAGCGCTAGGGCAAAAAACTAAATGTGCACCCCCTGGGTTCCCCAGTTTGGGAAACGCTGCCCTACACCGAGAAGCTCCATACATGTTGATTTAGTCCACTAGATGGCAGGAAAGCAATACAAACTAAGCAATCCTCCTCAAAGACCATCAATCAGTGTGTTAAACACTGAGAATCCTGTTTCATAGACCTCTAACTCACTCACAACCTAACACAGGTCAGTCTAGAAACATCCGTGTTGCTGAAATAATGTCAAACATTTTACCACATGGGGATATTTTGGTACTATTTCATTCTTTGAACATTGAATTTATCCCCTTCATAGACTTTTCAATACGCGTGGTTAATAAGCGTATTATAGTGATCTAGTGACCTTTCTCCCTCCAGTCATAGTTTTATATACAGTACATTATATGACTCACTGAACAGGCTGTAGACGTATCTGAACGAGTCCTTGCACTCGTGTGCTGTTCCTTTCAACGTCCTAGTATGCCTTCTCTTTAAAAACCAATTATAATCACTTTCAGAATGAACAATTGTACATAGCTATAAGATGTCTCCATTGGTTGAATAGACATAGTGTCTAAAGTTTAGGATCATATCTCATGGCTGGCTTCTCAATAACTGACTTGAGAGGCACAGGTGTCGTGAGTCATCCAGTTACCTGACATATGACGAGGACTTCCTGTGAGCCTTCCTGTGAGGCTGCTTTTGACAGGAAGCGGGCTTTTGATGTCACCTCGTGTCCCGGTGCCCAGCTGACCATTGGTGTTACAACCGAAAGCATACACCAGACCGGAGGAAGGCACAAACGCCAGGGTGTGGTGTCTGAAAACGAGACGGAGAAGATAGAGAGAGAGTATGAGGAATCTTGGACAGAGAAGGCAAGTAGTCATACCATAACTTATCTGATGTTAACCTGTTCTGTACTCGATTGTACTGCTATGCTATGCTTTGCTAGGCTTTCGCTTTGCTAGGCTTTCGCTTTGCTAGGCTTTCGCTTTGCTAGGCTTTCGCTTTGCTAGGCTTTCGCTTTGCTAGGCTGTGCTTTGCTAGGCTGTGCTTTGCTAGGCTGTGCTTTGCTAGGCTACGCGACCAGGCTACGTTGTGCAGTACCTGCCACAGGCAATCTGGGAAACCTCGCTGCCCATCAGCTCCTGCACCTGTCTGGGTAGAGGCTCGTTGTTGGTGGAGTCATGACCCAGTTGACCACGGGAGCCGTCCCCAAACGTAAACAAACCCCCATCCTGTCAATCAAACACAGAGCGAGGCTTCAATTACAATAAAGGAAGTGAGGAGGAATGCTAAAGGACAGTCTGTCATAGCTCAACACAACTCCACATGCATATTCCTCACCCTCCAAAACAAACATGAGAATTCTGCAAAGGCATGAACACGTTCAGGGATTAAAGGTTTTACGAGACAGCAGGTCCTTTTTCAGTACTGTGCCTTCTCAAATCCCACCATCACCTGACGACTATATGACAGCTTCATTACGTGACTATAAACACATAGACAGATATGCAGCAGGACAGTTGTCTTCCCCACCTTGGTGAGGGCAGCTGTATGCTCGTCTCCACAGCTGATATAAACCACTTTTTGGGATCTGAGGAACTTGATGTGGCAAGGAACAGACCGGTCTGTAGAGAGGAAGTAACACACACACACATATTCCCGTGTTACCTTCAGAACATCACATTGCTTTATATGAAGGTCTGCTTATGAACTGCTTACAAGCCATCATTCATTTAATCACATATCGGAGAAACGATTGGGCATTTGGACCCATATAGCTATGGGTCTGTAGTCCAACAGGCTTCCTCAGTCTATTGAGGTGCATTACTTCTCTCTACGTGTGTCTCATCGACGTATTAGTTAGTTAGCCTACCCTGTTTGTCATTTAGCCCCAGCTGTCCGGCGCTGTTCTTGCCCCAGCCGAACACGGCTCCAGAGAGGGACAGGGCGAAGCTGTGGTCTCCCCCAGCGGTGATCTGAGCCAGGGGGATACCTGACAGAGACTTGAGGGGCTGGGGAGACAAGGTGCTGGGCTCTCCCTTCCCCAAACCCAGCTGACCGCTCGAGTTCTGGCCCCACGTGAACAGCTGACCGTCTGGGAGAGAAAAGAGGGGCTTAGCCTAGCATTAGCCTGGCATTAACCGTTAAGCTAGTAACTTTGGTGTGTAGCGCTACAGTATCAGTGGAAGTGTGTGAGGTGTTGCTGTTGGCTTCATTCTCACCTTTAGAGAGGGCGATGCAGTGCTTGTTGCCACACATTATTTGAGAGATGCGATGCTCGCACAGCTTCTTGATCAACCTGAGAAATACAGGAGCTGCATTGAGTTGTGAGGCCAATGCCTGAACAACTGTGCAGTATTGGGCAGATTTTAACCAACTACATGCAATGTACAGTTAGCTTTACAATCCCTGTATAATCAACATCTAGAACACCGTACGAGTTGTAGCCTTTGTAACCCTCCCAGCAAAGACAGTACAGTATGAAGAAACTGCTTCTCCAGAAATTGCTTCTCCAATAGAAACCCCCGATCACACTGTAGGTGACGCCATGGTGACATTGGCTAGCTAAGCCCATGCGCAGAAACCCGTCATCGTGTTGAACAGTCATCTAGCGCTGAACTGTGCAGGCCGTCAAATCAAAGGCACTCCTTCGATATAAAGTAGTATTTGACGAAAATTAAAACGTGTCAGTTTGTCACTTTCACGAGGTTGGAGTAATAACATGTTCAACTACTGAAGACATTGGCTCAAATCTCGGTCGTGCCTTTAGATTTCGAGAAAAATTAACCACCAAGAATTTCTCACTTCTCTCATTGACTTCTCAAACCCAACCTGGTCTGTTTCATAAGCCTTCCTGGAAGAATCGCTATGTTGCGGCTCTGGTTTTAAAAAGTCTATGGTCCTAGCATTTAGCCATCACATGCAGTTCTCACAATTCCATTGGTTTTCATGTACCTCTTCCAGTAGGCTATTCCTCAGCAAAGCTTCAATAATGTATGTTCTAGCATGCTGGGTCACCTGGGGATTGGGACGGTCTCCTCAGCGGTCCCCAGACCCAGCTGGCCCCCTCCACCGGCCCCCCAGGCAAACACCTGGCCCTGCTCATTCAGCGCCATGGAGTGGGCCTGGCCGCACGATACCACCCCTATCTTCTGGGTGTCCAGGGCCACCACCAGTTCTAGAGGGTAAGGAGGAGGGACGAAGGGGGAGGGAGGAATGGGGAGGGAATGACAGATTTTAGTCAGGCTCTCTAGAAAGACTAGTATCTGTAATGAACGATCCACATCTACAAATGCACGATCTTAATTTGATCACCCGGTTGTTTCAGGAAACGTCCTGCATAGCAAGACACGCAAACTTGTAGTCTATTCAAGGTTTAAAAAGGCTTCTAAAGTTTATAATTTTCACTTTAAAATGTCTGACTTTATTTGCTCTAACTAAAAATGTATCAACCACTACAAAAATGGACATTAACTATAACCCACACAAGAATCCACATTTCTGGTTGCTGCAGGATTATTTTCCTGCTGTGAGAAACTGGTCAAATTAAGATCTTACACCTGTACCAGTTTTAGGACTGGTGCATCTTAGACTATACTGTGGATGGGAAAAGGAAGTGTCTTTTCTCAATGTATCCTCTAGTCTGTTCTGCTGGTATGACCATTCTAGAAGGGTATGCTAGGCCTTTGTCTGGAAGCCATAGAGACCAAACCCACTTCGAGTATTTAGTGTGGATACACTATCTGACCAACCATCTTCTGGAATGTCCCAGTGCTTTCTAACTATCTAGCTCCACATTTAAGTTTCACTTATCATGGAGGCATGTTAGGAAGAAATTAAAGCAAAATAAACAGGGGTTAATGTCAGTCATTTCTTATCTGATATTTTCAATCACTCTTGGAGAAAAACACTTCTTTATTATTTAAAAAAACAAACAATATGTCTCAGCATTAGGCCTATAGGTTTCATCAGACTGCTTTGCTTTCAAATTAAATTATTTCATTTGTGTCTTAAAAATGATTTACCTTAACATTATACATTTTACCTCAGCACTTTAGCAGCTATAATTACAATTAAATATCATCTGAGAATTGGAAGTCAAGAACACGTGTGTGATGACTAAATAATGCATCCCAACAAGTCTCCTCCTGCCGTGCCTCAGTTCCAGTACACAGATCTGTGTGGCTGACCGTGTAGCCTAGAGAGTGGTTGGGTGGTGGTGGTGGTTTGCATGCGATATAGCAGTGAGCAGCAGCTTCATTGGAATGCGGGCACGCACAGCACAGTAGAAACCAGTCATAAGATGAAAGGAGAAACATACTTCACAGCATACAGTATTGTACTGCAGTGTCATACAAATTTCCTGTGTGGCAGAAATATACCATTATAGGGCATTTAGTCTCAAAGTCTTATTTGCCAGCAGCATACCACCCTGCATCTCACTGCCGGCTTGTCTCTGAAGCTAAGCAGGGTTGGTCCTGGATGGGAGACCAGATGCTGCTGGAAGTGGTATTAGACGGCCAGTAAGAGGCACTCTTTCCTCTGGTCCCCCCAAAAAATATCCCAAAGCCCCAGGGCAGTGATTGGGGACATTGCCCTGTGTAGGGTGCCGTCTTTCGGATGGAATGTTAAATGGGTGTCCTGACTCTCTGTAGTCACTAAAGATCCCATGGCACTTATCGTAAGAGTAGGGGTGTTAACCCTGGTGTCCTGGCTAAATTCCCAATCTGGCCCTCATACCTTCATGGCCACCTAATCATCCCCTGCTTCCAATTGGCTCATTCATCCCCCCGTAACTATTCCCCAAGTCGTTGCTGTAAATGAGAATGTGTTCTCAGTCAATTTACCTGGTAAAATAAGGATTACATTTTTTTTGGGATTATTTACAAAACAACAGATTGGCTTTGTTTAACATTGAAACCTTAAAAACAGGCAATCTTCAGTTGCTACATCAATTTTTGGACTTGTAAATTATATCTACCCATCTGTTCTTGAAAAATATAACATAAATAAGTCATGAGCTTTGTGAAACAGTCAAACCCCATCAGAACCCCAAATATTAGCTTGTTTTATTCCAATGTTTGCAAACATTGTAAATGTAAACAAACACTGCATAGCCTCTAAACATGCTTAAAACTATAAGTTGGATATGTTGGATGGTCAGTCCTTTCATACATAGCTCTGCCTGTGATTTTGAGAGCGTTTAAATATCTCCAGGCCCATTCCTCAGCTTTTTACCAAAATAGAGGTGGGGTGACTGCTTTGTTGTTTCAACTAAGGATTGACGCTTTAAAGGGCTAATTCACCCAAAAACAATATTTCAGTATTTTGTCCATTAGTCAGTCCACTGTTAATATAATTCAGAAAAAAGTATAAAATGTCACCAGTCAAGTTAAGACTGATCACTTTCAGTACAGAGAAGAAAAACTGTATCCTTTCCTTTGCGTATGGTAAGGCTGGTGTTATCGGCCCAACTGGTCAATAAATAGGCCTATTAAATGAAATAGTGCTCTGAGAATGACTGGTGGCAAAGGGAGTACTTCCAACAATAATCAACGTTTCGTGGCAGTTTCCAGAAGCAGTCGTCAAGCGTATGGTTGTATGGCTAAACATAAATATGACCCTTACCCTTCCACCCACCCACACACACACGATGCAAACAGAGCAGATCATTGGTGCCTGAGATCTCATTAAACAGCCATGTGAGTGACAACACACTCCTGAGTCCTAGAAATAGTGCTCCTCCAACCTATCAACTCTCCTGGCTTAGCCTAGGAGCCAGTGAGCTACCAGTAAGGATTCATCCCAAATGGCTCCCTATTTCCTTTATAGTGCACTACTTTCACACTGTAGAAGTAGTGCACTTGATAGGAAATAGGGTGCCATTTGGGATGCAGCATAAATGTCATAAATAACATGAGCTTTAAGATTGTCATACCTCCTTCCTCCCAGGCATTATCCCTCTGTTTAGTAAATAGAACCTAATCCACCATGAATTCATAGTCTGCATTGCAAAAGAGATTAAATGCTACTGTAGTATTAAGAGGGGGGATCTAAACAAACGTTGTGACACAGGTATAACGTTTCATTATAGTAGAGAACAAATCTGCCAATCTGCTCATTGGCAGATTTCCCTGCGCTTACACGTTAGAGTTGCAGCCAAGTACAATAAGATGTAATATCCCACTAGATTGGGCATTCAGTATAGCAGATTTTTTTTTTATCCACCCACAATATCAACAAACACAGGTTGTACCACAAATAAACATCAAACAGTGTTAGCTTGTTAGCTAACATCTGCAGATTGCTAATTGGCTTGTACTGGCAGCTTACCTGGCGAGTCCCCCGGCTTGTCGTGGCCCAGCTGCCCACAGCGGTTGGAGCCGCACGTGTACACTCTCCCATCACGCAACAGGAATAGCGAATGGCGCCCGCCGCACGCCACCTCCTTCAGGCCGCGCCCATTGAACGCCTGGCAGCTCCGGGGTTCGCACACGGGGTCCCTCGCTCCGCCGATACCCAGCTGGCCCTCCACAGTACTGCCCCAGCACAGCATCATGGCTTAGAGTGGGAAGGAGGGAAGGAGAGAGAGAGCGATGGAGGGATGGAGAGAGTGAAAGACAGGAGGGGAAGGAGGAGAGCTTCAGGCTAGAAGGCGGCCCTGCCTTCTCCCCTTGGTGTAAATCACAAGCCTGGAAGGGAGAAACAGGGGAGAGGAGGAGAAGGGTGACAGATGGTAGTCAGATCACATCATTGGCCATAACAGTGCACTCATCATTTTATTTGTTGGATCATGTTTTAAAAATGAAGCGTGGCTGGGTAAACACTGCGGGGGGTGGAGCCTGTCGCCCGCTGTGCGTGTGTGACGTGAGCAGTGAAAAGATAAGGTGGAAGCACCAGGAGCTTGTTTAAATAAACCCAGTGCCTCTGTAATCCCTGCTTAAGCAGCACCAAACTGTCCTGCCTTAACGCAATCCACTCCCAACGTGCGCGCTATGGACAGAGTTAGCCAAGGTGAAGGCAGAGAGAGACTGCTCTAAAGGTTCGGTGCCCTCTTGGAAGTAAACATGGAGACATGGGCCCCTCCTTTCCTTGGAAGTCAAGTGGCACTTTCAGTTTACAAATACAATATGTCACGCTCAGACAAGACACGTCATTAATTCTGCATGTGTCATAGTTACGTATGTGGCTTATAGCTAGATAGAGGCCTTATGGATGATGATAGTTGTTGTGATGGTTACGACAGAAAGGGTGTTACATTGACAATGAATGAATGTGCAAGGGATGATTCCCGAGCTTGCGTTAGCAGATGGGTATACTTTGGCTGACGTAAGATTCCAACTATTGCTCTATGCTTACATCCAATATCGTCTGGACGGGACCACTATATGGCTGTATAGCTACTGTAAGTTATATAGTTAGCTATAGCCTATAACTATATAAAATAGTTACAGTAGCTAGTCAATCGTGTCAACTCCATCGTCTCCGCTAGCGGTCGGTAACTAGCTATACGGATAAAAACGACAGCTAACGGGTTGGGCTTAACGAGATTTACAAATGCGTCCATTTCGCAGAATACTAGCAAGCTTGCCATATTTAGCCAATCTGTCTGCATTTCACAGACTCTTCAACGTTCAAATATAGAAGTGTAAACAATTACACAAAACGTAGCTACGTGATTTAAAGCAAAAAATGGCATGCGTTTTACCTGTAGAGATGCATTCCTGAATTCCACTAGCTGGGCGTTTCGACAACAAGGAAGTTGTGATGCAGGTTGATGCTCTTCGTCACTCAACACGTGACTTAGGGTTTACACTTCTATACCCACAAAGTCAGATCCCACAGCCATAAAATTGCCCCCCCCCCCCCCAAAAAAAATGCAGTTTGGTCTTCATTTAAGACTCCGTTAGGCATACGTTTAGCAGTATGGTTAGGTTAAGGTTTTACATCACATTTTATGAAGAGATATTTCAGATTAGGGCGGGGTTTATGACTTTGTGGGTATTCAGTCTAGTGGCGAGCATGACTGGTGTCAGCAAAATCTAGCCGAATCATGCGATGTACTTACATAACTTCCTAAAAAACAGTATTGCACTAGAACTTCCACAACAAATATTTATTAACAGTGGCTCTTTTTACTATGGCACTCATTCGCAGTTATTAACATTTGTATTAACAAAGACAGCACGTCGTACAGATATTCAAACAGCAGAGGTCTCCACGTATCCAGTTATCCCAGTGCATGAAGGAAACATGAGTAGAACATGTCAAGAAATACATATTTATATTGGTCCATATTGTGCAATACTGAATTTCAAATACAAAACTATATTTAAGACTACTTAATATGTTTGAAGATGTTCAGTTGTTAGCTCTGAATGGGTTTCATTGACTTAAAACATGAATACAATAATGACTGGCGAGGATAAAAATAAAAATACTACATGCTTCCCAGTTTAATCATTTCAAAAATCTCCAAACGCATCACAGTGGGTGATAGCATGGAGAAGTTTCTCCCGCAGAATGTCGATACTGCTGTAGTTAGGGAGGCATAACGTCACAGAGCAGGTTTGTGCTTTCGGATAATATTCATCAGCCTCAGTACTGCCCAAAGATGTGATTTGCATCTGCAGTTTGGAGAGACTTCGACCTCTGGGCAGTCTGTCCGTTCCAGTCAGAAAAGCTAGAAATTAGAGGATAATAATTATCCACTGACGAAGCATTTCTGGAGCTATACAATTATTTCAGTTTAATTAACTGTCTGTTAACTCACTTAAGAACGTCTTCTTTTGCTCCTCAGAGAACTCCATGAAAACTATCCAGAAGTTCTGGATGATGTCATCTGTGGGCCTATATCCTTGATACTGGGCATTCTGTTATTGCAGAGAAAAACATAATGAAACAACCGCATGTACAGTAGACCATGCCACTGTATTATAGCCATAGACTGTATAGTCCAAACAGAATGGGGCCAGATTTAACCACTGGGAGCATAGCGCTGCTATATAGGCTACCAAACATGTATGAACTTCCATATTATATTGCTTATGTACTTTTATGACATATCTAAGCAGGTAGAACTTTACCTCTCTCAACTTGTCCCACTCGTAGTTGTCATCTCCTTGTAGAAGTGTCATCAGCTCCTCAGGTAGAAACATCCTCCATGCCTGTGTAGGGCAGCCTTTGTGGAAGCCTTTCTCAAAGTCTGCAAACTGGCTCTGCACCGACTTGTTGAGCTTCATGTCAACGTACAAGTCAACATATTTCTTCCTGTGAATGATATATGGCAGACCAATGTTTATTTATGAGTACAGAACACTTCCTGTGGAATCCTTTTGTTAATTCAAGAGATGTATACATTGATAAGATTACTGTCATCAAATATACCTGTTGACCATGGTAAGTGGGACCTCCTCTCCATTTGGTATCAGTTCTTGCCCTTTGTACTTAGAAAGACAATAAAGATTATTACAGCATCAGCTGGGGTTACCTGTGTAGGCTACCAAAAATGGCAAAAAAGTATCAATTCTCTCTTACCATGAAAACCACATCCATTGCTTCAACAACCTCCTCATCTTCATCCAACAGATCCTGTAAGCCCCTAATTTTAAACAAACAAACAATAAATGTGATTTGAGCAGATATATAATAGTATCTCTAAAACAACAACTACACTGTCAAAATGAAGTGCTTTGTAACACCCAAACTAATGGCAACTGAGGAACCACCAACTTGAAGGAGACAAAACCTAAACTTTGCTGGAGTTTTGAAACACATTATCCTTAAATGTGTTGAGAGAGTAGTATGGATTCTTTAAATCAACAGCCAGCGGTTGAAGACAAACATATACAGGTACAGTTGAAGTCGGAAGTTTACATACACCTTAGCCAAATAGGAATTGTGAAACTGAGTTTAAATCTAACATTTAATCCTAGTAAAAATTCCCTGTCTTAGGTCAGTTAGGATCACTACTTTATTTTATTTTGACTTGGGTCAAACGGTTCGGCTAGCCTTCCACAAGCTTCCCACAATAAGTTGGGTGAATTTTGGCCCATTCCTCCTGACAGAGCTGGTGTAACTGAGTCAGGTTTGTATGCCTCCTTGCTCACACATGCTTTTTCAGTTCTGCCCACAAATTTTCTATAGGATTGAGGTCAGGGCTTTGTAATGGCCACTCAAATACCTTGACTTTGTTGTCCTTAAGCCATTTTGCCACATCTTTGGAAGTATGCTTGAGGTCATTGTCCATTTCGAAGACCCATTTGCAACCAAGCTTTAACTCCCTGACTGATGTTGCTTCTATATATGTCCACACAATTTTCCTTCCTCATGATGCCATCTATTTTGTTTAGTGCACCAGTCCCTCCTGCAGCAAAGCACCCCCACAACATGATTCTGCCACCCCCGTGCTTCACGGTTGGGATGGTGTTCTTCGGCTTGCAAGCCTCCCCCTTTTTCCTCCAAACATAACAATGGTCATTATGGCCAAACAGTTCTCTCTTTGTTTCATCAGACCAGAGGACATTTCTCCAAAACGTACAATCTTTGTCCCCATGTGCAGTTGCAAACCGTAGTGTGGCTTTTTATGGCGGTTTTGGAGCAGTGGCTTCTTCCTTGCTGAGCGGCCTTTCAGGTTGTCGATATAGGACTCGTTTTACTGTGGCTATAGATACTTTTGTACCTGTTTCCTCCAGCATCTTCACAAGGTCCTTTGCTGTTGTACTGGGATTGATTTGCACTTTCCGCACCAAAGTACGTTCATCTCTAGGAGACAGAACGCGTCTCCTTCCTTAGCGGTATGACGGCTGCGTGGTCCTGTTTTTTATACTTGCGTACTATTGTTTGTACAGATGAACATGGTACCTTCAGGCGTTTGGAAATTGCTCCCAAGGATGAACCAGACTTGTGGAGGTCTACAATTTTTTTCTGAGGTCTTGGCTGATTTCTTTTGATTTTCCCATGATGTCAAGCAAAGAGGCACTGAGTGTGAAGGTAGGCCTTGAAATACATCCACAGGTACACCTCCAATTTACTCAAATGATGTCAGTTAGCCTATCAGAAGCTTTTAAAGCCATTACATAATTTTCTGGAATTTTCAAAGCTATTTAAAGGCACAGTCAATTTAGTGTATGTAAACGTCTGACCCACTGGAATTGTAATACTGTGAATTATAAGTGAAATAATCTGTCTGTAAGCAATTGTTGGAAAAATGACTTGTGTCATGCACAAAGTAGATGTCCTAACCCACTTGCCAAAACTATAGTTTGTTAACAAAAAAATGTGTGGAGTGGTTGAAAAATGAGTTTTAATGACTCCAACCTAAGTCTAAACTTCTGACTTCAACTGTAACTGACAAAATAATGAAAACACTTGAGTAAATGAGGGATACAAAGTATATTGAAAGCAGGTGCTTTCACATGTGTGGTTCCTGAGTTAACTAAGTAATTAACATCCCATCATGCTGAGGGTCATGTATAAAATGCCCAGTTGCCCATTATTTTGGCTACCATGGCTAGGAGAAGAGATCTCAGTGGCATTGAAAGAGGGGTCTCAAAGGAGTATAGGGGGTTTAAAACCTCTACAGGATCGGTGTCCCGACCTCGGGATGGTTGAGCTAACGTACACTAATGCGATTAGCATGAGGTTGTAAGTAACAAGAACATTTCCCAGGACATAGACATATCTGATATTGTCAGAAAGCTTAAATTCTTGTTAATCTAACTGCACTGTCCAATTTACAGTAGCTATTACAGTGAAAGAATACCATGCTATTGTTTGAGGAGAGTGCACAGTTATGAACTTGAAAATGTATTAATAAACCAATTAGGCACATTTGGCAGTCTTGATATAACATTTTGAATACAAATGCAATGGTTCATTGGATCAGTCTAAAACGTTGCACATACACTGCTGCCATCTAGTGGCCAAAATATAAATTGCGCTTGGGCTGGAATAATACATTATAGCCTTTCTCTTGCACAAAGGTACAAAAAATACCAAAAAATGCATGGTTTTCTCTTTGTATTATCTTTTACCAGATCTAATGTGTTATATTATCCTACATTCATTTCCACACACTTCAAAGTGTTTCCTTTCAAATGGTATCAAGAATATGCATATCCTTGCTTCAGATCCTGAGCTACAGGCAGTTAGTTTGGGTATATCATTTTAGGCAAAAATTTAAATAAAGGGGCGGATCCTTCTTAAGTTAAAGTATGTGTGTGTGTCTCAGTAAACCAGATCTCAACCCAATTGAACACTTATGGGAGATTCTGGAGCGGCGACTGAGACAGCGTTTTCCTCCGCCATCAACAAAACACCAAATTATGGAATGTCTCGTGGAAGAATGGTGTCGCATCACTCCAATAGAGTTCCAGACACTTGTAGAATCTATGCCAAGGTGCATTGAAGCTGTTTTGGTGGTTCGTGGTGGCTCAAAGCCCTATTAAAGGCCCAGTGCAGTAAAAAACATGATTCTCCTTTGTTTTATATATATTTCCACATTATCATAGTTCACGTTTAGTGTAAGTTTTGTTGGGACGGAGTTTTGGCCTTCCAAAACTCCATCAGATGATCAGACATCACCATGAAGTAAATTAGTTAATAGTCCAATAAGAAAGAACATTCCAAACCTCTCTGCCAATAACAGCACATTTCCACTCAGACCACTCTTGGACAGTCCTTGCAAAATTCTTGCTTGAGAAATTGTCCTCTGCTAAGAACCTATTTTTTTTCTCTTTTTGACCATTTTAATTGGAAACAATCACAGTAAGGTGCTTAATTGTTACCCAGATATGATTTGATAGTGAGATAAAAAAAACAGTTGCATTGGAACTTTAATACACTTTATGTTGGTGTTTCCTTTATTTTGGCAGCAACCTGTATAGCTTTTTCAGCAGAATAATTGTACCTTGCTTCAGTTGGAGACAGCTCTTTAAGGTCATCCAATGTTGTAGTCAGACCCAGAATCTTCTTGAAGAGAGCCAGAGGGAAGCAGAGGTTCAGAACACACTGATTATACAGTGCCTTCCCACAGAGCAGCCCAAGGAAGTAGAATTCATCAGTTATACCACCGTCCTATGGATTGAAAAAAAACAGAATGCCATAATCTAATCAGAACTTTCAATATTTAACAGTACAATATAACTATAACAGATAATAATATACATTTCTAATAATTGATATTTCTAATTTAGTAAATAAAATTGTGGGGAAAGATGGAGTTAAATCTGGGAACAATTTGTAATTGAATATGGAACATACATCTGTTGTGAACCATGCTAGTCCAGACTCGTAAACCTCCAGTGTCTTTGGTTCCATTTTGAGAAGTTCTCTCCCCAGGAGCCTGAAGAATTCCAGTGAAACGCCACCTTCATCCACACCATTCTCTGCTTGAAACTTCACCTGGAGACCAAAAAAAATACGCTATTTACTCCTAAATAAGGATTAGGAAATGAAAATACTTTTCCTAATACAGAGGTAGATGTTAAAATAAGTACCAAGTCCTGGTGTTTGTATTACTTGTTTAATCACTACTCTTTTCTCAGTTCAGTTCTTATTTATAGCTACAAAGTAAAAATAAACATTTTACACACCAAAAAATACTAGAAAACCTAGATAACAACAACCTTCAAAGGCATTGTGAAGTCGTGCCCACTTTGTCGAAGGTGCTGGAAAGCATCTTCCAGTGCTGTCTCTCTGCTCACATGTATTGTAGGGATGCAAAAGTCTAAAGGTCCATGGATGGCAAACTAAAAAAAAGGAACACATTTAAGATATGGCAACATTTAGCCTTCATTTTCAAATCTGATAGCAGTGTAGTAAATGAACGTGGTACCTTTTTTTAATAAACACCACATTTGGAAACAACTTACGCTGTAATTGAGTTCCAATTGATAAACTATACATTTAGCCTCTGTGTTGAAGATGCAAGATTGCCGGTGACATGAATAAAAGAATGCCTGGCATAAGAAAGAAATTAGTTAATCGACAATGTCAATGAATATTTCAAATAATCTATTATGAATTCAATTGATTGGTGTTGACTTTCATTGCTTACCTCGGGAAGATCTAGGTAGTCATAATAATCAAATGTGTTGAGCATCTAAAGAGGATTCGAAATTACAAAATCATTTTCCACTCTTTGTAGATTTCAGAGACATCATTAACATAATTACCCATTTTCATACCAACCTGCATTCATTTTATGAGATAGGCTACTCACATTCTGAAGCGTACGATTGACTCGGTTGATGTGGAAATTGCTTGCCGCAATTTTGATGCGTCTGTTGCAATTGACCTGAACAAAACAGAGGTTAAGGGAGCATTCAAAATTGCACAGTTTTTTCCCATATGCAGTGCCTTCAGAAAGTATTCACACCCCTTGACTTTTTTCACATTTTGTTATGTTACAGCCTGAATTTCAAATTGATAAAATATAGATGTTTTTGGTCACTGGCCAACACACAATACCCCATATGTCAAAGTAGACTTGTGTTTTAGGGAATTTTTACAAATTAATGAAACATTTAAAGCTGAAATGTCTTGAGTCAATAACTATTCAACCCCTTTGTTATGGCCTAAATAAGTTCAGGAGTAAACATTTGCTGAACAAGTCAAATAATAAGTTGCATGGACTCACTCTGTGTGTAGTAAGGATTTTTGAATGACTACCAAATCTCTGTACCCCACACATACAAGTCAACACCAATTAATTCAATTCAGAATAGATTCTTTGACATATTCATTGACATTGTCAATTAAGTCATGTATTTCTTATGCCAGGGCTTCTGTTCCAATCTGTAAGGTCCCTCAGTCGAGCAGTACATCTCAAACATAGATTCAAGCACAAAGACCAGGGAGGTTTTCCAATGCCTCGCAAGGAAGGGTAAAAAAAACAAAAACAAAACAGACAATGAATATCTCTTTGAGCATGGTGAAGTTATTAATTACACTTTGGATGGTGTATCAATACACCTAGTCACTATAAAGATACAGGCGTCCTTCCTAACTCAGTTGCTGGAGAGGAAGGAAACCGCTCAGAGATTTCACCATGAGGCAAATGGTGATTCTAAAACAGTTACAGTTTAATGGCTGTGATAGAAGAAAACTGACGATGGATCAACAACATTGTAGTTACCCCACAATACTAACCTAAATGACAGAGTGAAAAGAAGGAAGCCTGTACAGAATATGAATATTCCAAAACATGCATCCTGTTTGCAACAAGGCACTAAAGTAATACTGCTAAAACAAATGTGGCAAAGCAATTAACTTTTTGTCCCGAATACAAACTACACTGCTCAAAAAAATAAAGGGAACACTAAAATAACACATCCTAGATCTGAATGAATTAAATAATCTTATTAAATACTTTTTTCTTTACATAGTTGAATGTGCTGACAACGAAATCACACAAAAATAATCAATGGAAATCCAATTTATCAACCCATGGAGGCCTGGATTTGGAGTCACACACAAAATGAAAGTGGAAAACCACACTACAGGCTGATCCAACTTTGATGTAATGTCCTTAAAACCTGTTTGGGCTAGGGGGCAGTATTGAGAATTTTGGAAAAAATATGTGCCCATTTTTAACTGCCTCCTACACCAACTCAGAAGCTAGAATATGCATATTATTGTTCAGGTTTGGATAGAAAACACCCTAAAGTTTCTAAAACTGTTTGAATGGTGTCTGTGAGTATAACAGAACTCCTATGGCAGGCAAAAACCTGACAAGGTTTCATGCAGGAAGTGGCCTGTCTGACAAGGAGTCGTGCGTCTTGCATCTGTTTATTGAAGAGTAAGGATCTTAGCTGTAACGTGACAATTCCCAGGGCTCCAATAGGCTCTCAGAACCCGGGAAAAACCTGAACGATGACGAGGCAGCCTCTGGCTGAAACAGATTATCGCCTTATCCAAGTGGCCGATCAGAGGACCATTGAATGAGGCGCGTGCACGATTCGCCCCCGTGGAGAAATTTCATTCGGCTGTTTAGCTTATTGCAGATTCCCGGTCGGAATATTATCGCTTTTCTACGAGATAAATGGCATAAAAATTGGTTTTAAACAGCGGTTGACATGCTTCGAAGTACGGTAATGGAATATTTAGACATTTTTTGTCACGCCATGCGCCATGCGCGCGACCGTTATTTACCATTCGTATAGTGTCTAGAACGCACGAACAAAACAGAGGATATTTGGATATAACGATGGATTATTTGGGACCAAACCTACATTTGTTATTGAAGTAGAAGTCCTGGGAGTGCATTCTGACGAAGAACAGGAAAGGTAAGAACATTTTTCTTATAGGAAATAGGATTTTGGTGAAGGCTAATCTTGCCGGGTGTCTAAATAGCTAGCCGTGATGGCTGGGCTATGTACTTAGAATATTGCAAAATGTGCTTCATCCGAAAAGCTATTTTAAAATCGGACATATCGAGTGCATAGAGGAGTAATGTATCTATAATTCTTAAAATAATTGTTATGCTTTTTGTGAACGTTTATCGTGAGTAATTTAGCAAACTGTTAGTAAATTCCCCGGAAGTTTGCGGGGGGGTATGCTTTTTCTGAACGTCACATGCTAATGTAAAAAGCTGTTTTTTGATATAAATATGAACTTGATTGAACAGACATGCATGTATTGTATAACATAATGTCCTAGGTGTGTCATCTGATGAAGATCATAAAAGGTTAGTGCTGCATTTAGCTGTGGTTTGGGTTTTTGTGACATTATATGCTAGCTTGAAAAATGGGTGTCTGATTATTTCTGGCTGGGCACTCTCCTGACATAATCTAATGTTTTGCTTTCGTTGTAAAGCCTTTTTGAAATCGGACAGTGTGGTTAGATTAAGGACAGTCTTGTCTTTAAATAGCTGTAAAATAGTCATATGTTTGAGAAATTGAAGTAATAGTATTTCAAACGATTCAAAAATCGCGCCACTGAATTCAGGTGGCTGTTACGTAGGTGGGACGAATTCGTCCCGCCTTGCCCATAGAGGTTAAAACAAGTCAAAATGAGGCTCAGTAGTGTGTGTGGCCTCCACGTGCCTGTATGACCTCCCTACAACGCCTGTGCATGCTCCTGACGAGGTGGCAGATGGTCTCCTGAGGGATCTCCTCCCAGACCTGGACTAAATCATCCGCCAACTCCTGGACAGTCTGTGGTGCAACGTGGTGTTGGTGGATGGAGCGAGACATGATGTCCCAGATGTGCTCAATTGGATTCAGGTCTGGGGAACGGGCGGGCCAGTCCATAGCATCAATGCTTCCTCTTGCAGGAACTGCTGACACTCCAGCCACATGAGGTCTAGCATTGTCTTGCATTAGGAGGAACCCAGGGCCAACCGCACCAGCATATGGTCTCACAAGGGGTCTGAGGATCTCATCTCGGTACCTAATGGCAGTCAGGCTACCTCTGGCGAGCACATGGAGGGCTGTGCGGCCCCCCAAAGAAATGCCACCCCACACCATGACTGACCCACCGCCAAACCGGTCATTCTGGAGGATGTTGCAGGCAGCATAACGTTCTCCACGGCGTCTCCAGACTCTGTCACGTCTGTCACATGCTCAGTGTGAATCTGCTTTCATCTGTGAAGAGCACAGGGCGCCAGTGGCGAATTTGCCAATCTTGGTGTTCTCTGGCAAATGCCAAACGTCCTGCACGGTGTTGGGCTGTAAGCACAACCCCCACCTGTGGACGTCGGGCCTTCATACCACCCTCATGGAGTCTGTTTCTGACCGTTTGAGCAGACACATGCACATTTGTGGCCTGCTAGAGGTCATTTTGCAGGGCTCTGGCCGTGCTCCTCCTGCTCCTCCTTGCACAAAGGCGGAGGTAGCGGTCCTGCTGCTGGGTTGTTGCCCTCCTACGGCCTCCTCCACGTCTCCGGATGTACTGGCCTGTCTCCTGGTAGCGCCTCCATGCTCTGGACACTACGCTGACAGACACAGCAAACCTTTCTGCCACAGCTCGCATTGATGTGCCATCCTGGATGAGCTGCACTACCTGAGCCACTTGTGTGGGTTGTAGACTCCGTCTCATGCTACCACAAGAGTGAGAGCACCGCCAGCATTCAGAAGTGACCAAAACATCAGCCAGGAAGCATAGGAACTGAGAAGTTGTCTGTGGTTACCACCTGCAGAACCACTCCTTTATTGGGGTGTCTTGCTAATTGCCTATAATTTCCACCTGTTGTCTATTCCATTTGCACAACAGCATGTGAAATGTATTGTCAATCAGTGTTGCTTCCTAAGTGGACAGTTTGATTTCACAGAAGTGTGATTGACTTGGAGTTACATTGTGTTGTTTAAGTGTTCCCTTTATTTTTTTGAGCAGTATATTATGTTTGGGGAAAATCCAATAAAACACATTACTAAGTACCACTCTCCATACTTTCAAGCATAGTGGTGGCTGCATTATGTTATGGAAATGCTTGTAATCGTTGAAGACTGAGGAGTTTTTCAGGATAAAAAAAGAAACGGAATGAAGCTAAGCACAGGCAATCTGGTTCAGTCTGCATTCCACCAGACACTGGGAGATGAATTCCCCTTCCATCGGGACAACAACCTAAAACACAAGGCCAAATCTACACTGGAATTGCTTACCAAGAATACAGTGAATGTTCCTGAGTAGGTGAGTTACAGTTTTGAGTTAAATCTACTTGAAAATATATGGCAAGACCTAAAAATGGTTGTCTAGCAATGACAAACAACAAATTTGACAGAGCTTGAATACTTTTTAAAAGAATAATGGGCAAATGTTGCACAATCCAGGTGTGGAAAGCTCGTAAAGACTTACCCAGAAAGACTCACAGCTGTAATCGCTGTCAAAGGTGCTTCTACAAAGTATTGATCAAGGTGTGAATACTTATGTAAATTAAATATTTCTGTACTTCATTTTCAATAAATTTGCAAACATTTCTAAAAACATGTTTTCACTTTATAATAATGGGGTATTGTGTGTAGATGGTGGAGGGGGGAAACAATATTTAATTCATTTTGAATTCAGGCTGTAACACAACAAAATGTGGAATAAGTCAAGAGGTATGAATACTTTCTGAAAGGCACCCAATTATGGCAATGGATGTTTACCTCATACAGCCTCTTCATAACCTTTACAGTCCCTTCAAATGTTTCTTTAACATCACAGCCCTCCTCTGCCATCATACGGAGATACTCTGCTGACACATAGTGGAATGTTTTCACCAGAGTTCTGAAGGGGGTGTCGGGAAGTGTCGACCATAGGCCCTCTGTTGGAATTAGACAAGAGTTTAGTTAATACTACAGCAATACTACTGCTATATCTTAAAAAGAGAGGCGAAGAGGAGAGAAGTCAAGACAAGAGAAGAAAATAAAAGACAAGACGTGTATTGATGGATGGTGACTTTACCAAGGACCTGGAGCTTGTCTGGGTTCAGTCTGAGGATGGCAGCAGCGAAGGCCTCAGTAATGTCTATGCGATGTTGTTTTAGGAGAACTCTCAGGAGCTCGGGGATGATGAGGTACACCCTCAGACCCTCCACACCAATAGGATCCTTACTCAGGGAGGGAAGGAGTATGTGCTGGACGACATTTTTAACCTAGAACCATGACAGGAGTGCTTGTGGGTCACAACTCAATGACTTATCGTGGCTTACAGTATCAATGACTGGTCAAATTGAATATCAAGGACAACAAACAGAAAATAAGTATTTGATCATAAAGATAATATATGAAATGATACCTCAGCCAGAACTTTGTCCTTTTCTGCAAGCTTTTGAAAAGCCAGTCGGGCGAATGACAAGTCCAGGCCAGAGTGCTTCAGTGAGGTTCGGTAATGTTTGTCACGGCTAGTGATTGATGAGATCAATAAATACTATTAAATATGCAACAATAAAACAATAAAAAGTATTCAATAATGTGATAAAACATTAATGGATAGGCAGTGAGTTCTTACCTTTTGTCCAGGAAGCTCCCATTTAAACATGATGCAGAAGAGAATGTTTTTGTGATTACCCTGAAAATAAAAGTGAAGAATCTTATAGTTCAGTGTATGTAAGTTCCTGAGACCTTCATCTTTTCAGTAGTTGTTGTGTCACTGACTCATGTATGTTTGTGTTGCCTTGTCCACTTATCAACCATCAACCATCATGAGTTGCGTATTTGTATTGAGCCTGGGGATCAGGTTTATTTGTATCATACTAACTTCTGTATCTTCTTCCATGATGTTGAGTCACAGTCCGAGATCCATCTGTTAATGATGTCACCATCTAATGTTTGAGTCACTTTTCCGAGATTGGAGTCATTCAACACTTTTCCAGATTCCTGTAATAACAATTTTATGCACTGCATTAAAACAATGTTAAGTACTAAGGACAAACAGAACAAACTAACTGTACACTTTTAACTGTAAACACATTACTTGAGCAGAGCTGCACAAGGCAAAAGAATGGTTTCCTCCAGCAAAGGTTTGTTCAATTTGCTGGTCATCAATGCGGCCTGAAAATGACCCAAAACAGTCACGATGTTATAAACCTGTTATTTTATCATTTCATAGAGACCAACATTTCTGCCTAAGTACTGTATTGCATTTTAATTAGGTTACGTTATGCAGAGGAAAGGAATGTTTTAATTACCCTGTGGTAGCTGTACTGGCAGAGGCACAGACTGATCCATCTTGACTCCATTTCCCAGCTGCCCTTGCTCTCCACGCCCAAATGAGTAGATCTTTTTGAAGGAGCCCACGAACGCCAACGTGTGGTTTCTAATTTGACAAACAGGATTGTAGGTAAAGGAAAAAAATCACAAATCAACTGTGATCCCTAAGAATGGATATATCCAAGAATACACCCAGTGTCACTCCAAGATTGATCTTACCATCCAAGCTACATCCATTGATCTTTGTCTGAATATGTATGATTGTACAGAGATTCACATGACTTCTATCAATCAATCTAGTAACTACATACCTTCCACAGGCTATCTGGGTCACCTTTGCCCCCCAGAGTTCGGCCACCAGTCGAGGTCGTAGTTCATTTCTGAGAGAGTTGTGTCCAAGCTGTCCATGTCGACCCGAGCCAAATGTGAACACTAAACCTCCCTAGAACAAAACCCATTCACACAGTTATCATGATGATGTGTTCGGCTCCTGTTGTTGATATGAATGTTTCTACTGTGTGATGGCAACCAGCAAGACATCATTGGTCCAAACATTCTTTAGATCTTAATGGTACTGGGAGTAAAAACATAGTATCAGTTGGAAATATTGTTGTGTAAAAAACGTCAGAACCTTTGTCAGAACGGCAGTATGCTCCACTCCACAGGAAACAGTAATGGTCTTCTTTAGATTCAGGCAATCAACAGGAGCTGGAGCAGGTCTGTCTGTCGAAAATAGATTTGACAGATTTTTTTCTTTGCTTGTCTTTTTCTGTTTTGGCTATTTTAAAAAGAAAAATCTATTAAAAAGAAAATCTATATATACTATTTGACATTAAATGATCAGATCTACTCATACTGTCTGCTTCAAACATATCAAATGTACTACTTTTCTTTAAAAGATACCAACTATTAATGAAAATACATTAGCATAGTAATATTTGTGTATACAGTACCTATTGTGTCCCCCAGTCCCAGCTGCCCGGTGCTGTTCTTGCCCCAGCTGAACACGGCTCCAGAGAGGGTCAGGGCGAAGCTGTGGTCTCCCCCAGCGGTGATCTGAGCCAGGGGGATACCTGACAGAGACTTGAGGGGCTTGGGAGACAAGGTGCTGGGCTCTCCCTTCCCCAAACCCAGCTGTCCGCTGGAGTTCTGGCCCCACGTGAACACATTACCATCTAATGGAAGGTAAAATAACATTTGTACATAGGAAATCTCACAGGACACGTGCTGCATTGTTAGAGTATGTGATAAATGTAGTTTTATTTTAAATGTCTATTGTGAACCTTCTCAAACCCTTTTTTTTCACCTTTTATTTCTGCCCTTTTCTGCACTATGAACTTTTGGGCATGATGATGTCCCAATAAAACATCTCTATTTTAGAATTAAAGTCTCAGTTGATTTTTTATTAGAAGAATTGACAGTGTGCGGGTCTCCATCTCTTCCAGTATTCTCATGTTGATATCTATGTACCTGGAACAGAGACTATTTGGTATAACGGACATTCAAAGAGCACAGACAGCCTCCTATCATATCCCGTCTCAAACTGAGTGATTTAGAATGTAATTGTTTACCTTGGGTTAGTGCAATGGAATGCTGGTCTCCACATGCAACCTGAATTACCTGATTCAAGTTACCCACTGGTCTGAGAAAACACAGACAACCAAAAGTAATCATTACAATATGGTCAATTACTACAATTGACAGAAGCCACTAAAATGTGAGTAGGCCTAAGCCAAGAGATGTGTCATGTCTGTCAAGCACCCACCTGGGAACATTGGACGATTGGGTGAGGCAGAAAACTCTGCCCTCTTTAGACAGTAAAATAATATGTGCATCACCGCAACTCAGAGCCAGAATCTTCTCCCTGCACTCCACACTCTCTACACACATGAAATATACATTAAATGTATTATCTAGCTTAAAGGGGCAATTAGCAGTTACTTCATCCAATTTTTATAATATGTACCCATTGATTCTTGAAGAATATAACTTATAAATGCCTCATGAGCTTAGTTCAACTGTCATACCCCATCAGAACCCAGAATATAAGCTTGTTTTACTCCAATGTTTGTAAACAATGTACATGTAAACAAACACTGTATAGTCTCAAAACATTGTTAAAACTATAATTTTGATATCATGGATGGTTAGTCCTTGCATCAATAGCGCTATCTATGAATTTGAGAGTGGTTACATATCTCAAGCCCCATGCCTCAGCTTTTTACAGAAACGGGTGGGGAGGACGCTTTGTTATTGTTTCACCTGCTGATTGCCGCTTAAACAATTTGTTTAAGCAGTTCAGTAAAGAAGTGGGCTCTGGTCGTGGGGAAAAACATATAGAAAGGTGCTTACTCAGTTTTCCTGTGATCCTTCTCCCATCTTTGTCCTCTTGCATCCGAGCGACGGACACTTGTTTCCCATTATTTCTGATGAACGCGAGTACTTTATTACCTACAGAAAGATGCGTAATTGGAGATTTCATGTGTATGAAATTTACGCAACAGTCCGTGTTCGCCTTTACCAAACCATTCGATTTCACTGAACCGAAGCCATTAGGGGTGTTCTCTCCCCACGAAAACATTGTAAATGTGTTATTATTATCGCCGTCTAAACGTATCCATAATCAGCTAATCTTGATGGAACACAGGACGGTCATTCTGCGCCCTGGGAGTCAGTGCGTTCTAAAGCGATGAACGAAACCATATGACATATCTGTAAAAGAAACAGCAAGAAACGAAAACGAAACCTAAGTCGGCATTTTCCTCCAAACAGAAACGTATGCCACAATGGGAATGGCCTGAGTAAACGAAAATATCAGGTTGGCACATATGCAGTGGGACAGGGTAGAGGTAAAGTATTTTAAACAAACACAGCTAGCACATTTGGTTCCTTGGAAGTTGTTCGAAAGTACTTTTTTTGTTTCCCATTGGTTCTGGGGACAAAGCCATACGTTTCCTGACAGTGAAAACAGAATGTTTTTTAAACATTCTGAGAATGGAAGTGAAAATGTTGCCTGTTCCGGGAACTTACATTTTTAGGTTGCAGGGAGGTTCTTCTATGGTTCCCTGAACATTTTCCTGGGATGTTTTATTACCGTTCTGAGAACAGAAATTATAGGGTAATTAAATAATGTCCTGAGACTGTTTCAAAGACTTTTAATAACACTGCTAGTTTAGGTTAACTGTTTTGAACTCCAAGCACAATTCATTTGCTTAAGCATTAATCATGCAAACCCATTTCTTTGCTAATGTGGCATGGTGTCAGTGAGATTCAAACCTATGATCTCTCTGCTTTCTAGCAATGGAATTAGTCCACTGCACCACTAGGCCAGAGCAAGCATGCCATGTTTTTTTAACTCATAGAAGCTGTTCATTTTAGTCTTTAAACAGACCCCATTTCAAAGGAAACAAGCACTCATTAAGATCAGGTGTGGCCAATTAGTGGGTACAGCCAACACACCAGAACACACTTAAGAGAGAATTTTGTTGATGCTGGGAATGGAATGTATATGTTTTTAAATAACATTCTTCCAACGTTCTTTGAATGTTACTATGTGTTCTTGTTTTTATGGAAAGTTTTCTTAATGTTCTGAGAACACTACTTTAAATAGAACCATGAAGAAACCTGCAGAAAACGTTATGCGAAGTCCTGAAATTCCCATGGAAGAACATGTTTTTTTTTAACATTCTCTGAATGTTCTGAGAACATGACTTTAAATAAAACCATGATAAAACCTGTAAGAAATGTTATGCTGAAGTCCTGAAATTCCCATGGAAGAACGTTGTTTCTTAACATTCTCTGAACAATTTGAGAACATTACTTTAAATAGAACCCTGAGGAAACCTGTAGGAAACGTTATGGGAAGGTTGTATGCAAAATAACCATAGGACAACCACGCTCTCACCAAGCTCTAAGAAACATATGGTTCTCAGAACTTTATGTGCTAGCTGGGAAGGTTATGCACGTTGTTGGAGAAACCACACCACTGCTCTGCATCGAAGTGCTGACAGCAGTTCCCATTGATAAAAGAAAACACTTTGAGGTGAACTAATCATCTTTATTTATTAGATACATGAAGAATTATTCCATCAATAAAACACAAGATACAGACATATGTCAAAAGATGATGCAGACGTGTCCAGAAAAAAAGGATGTTCACATGTAGAATTACATCAAATGCCACACTACATCAATAAAGAAAACATGCATAAATAAATAGGCTCTTGAATGTATATTACTGAATGTATATTACTGAATAAGAATGTTATTTGTATATATCACACTCATAATTAGTAGACATTAACTCAAGGAATGTTTTTTCTATAATAGGGTAGGCCTACATATCCTAGATTTGCAATTTTCACATTTTCAATAGAAAAAGCCAAGGACAAAGGCAAAATGTAAAAGTTTGAAAAAAAGTGGCAAATCTGAACCTAGAAGGCGGCTATAACCAAAATCCTATGCTAAACTGAAGCGATATATTGACATGTAAGAAACACATTGAATGAAATGATGAACACAGCAGTAGCCTATATATATAGTGTCCATTAATCCTTCCAGAAGCCTCTGTTGTGGGCACATGCCTCTTTGAGCCTGGCCAGCAGCATCTCCTTGGAGGGGTAGATGGGCAGCAGCAGTAGGAAGTGGCAGGTATGGGATTCTGGGAAATGTAGTTCAGTAGAGTTCTGCAGGATCGCTACCTTCATCTGGATCTTGTCCATGCCCAGAATGGGAGCACGATCACAGCCCGTCAGGAACACTGAGAAGGAAGGGAGAGAGAGTGAAAGGTAGACAGAAAGGGAAGAAATATAGTGAATGTCATTGTGTGGTAGGTAGCCTAGTGATTAAGAGCATTGGGCCAGAAACCAAAAGGTCCCTGGTTCAAATCCTTGAGCAGAGAAGGTGAAAATATGTTGTTGTGCCCTTGATCAAGGTACTTAACCCTAATTGCTCCAGTAAGTTACTCTGGAAAAGTGTCTGCTAATTAATAAAATGTGTTCAGACAAAAATGATGTGTAAATGCTCTTGTAGAACAGGAAGTTCAAATATGCAGACAAACCCTTGAACCAGCATTATGAAAGACTGTATGGTTCCTCCAGTTTTACTCAACCGAGAGCAATTTAGTGCCATACTTACGGAGGAAAGATTTCTTTTGGTCGTCTGTCAGTTCCTCAAAAGCCTCCCAGAATGTGACGATGTTGGGATGTCTGGCATGGTACTCTCCATCATACACAGTGTTCTGGACATACAAACCAAACAAATGGCAGCAATAATTTAACAATATTAAACTTGCACGCCATTTAACCTTTTAGGGTATAGGGGGCAGTATTTTCATTTTTGGATGAAAAGCGTGCCCAGAGTAAACTGCCTAATACTCGGGCCAAGAGTCAAATATTTGCATAGTATTAGTAGATTTTGATAGAAAACACTGAAGTTTCTAAAACTGTTTGAATGATGTCTGTGAGTATAACAGAACTCATATGGCAGGCAAAAACCTGAGAAAAATCCAACCAGGAAGTGTGGAAATCTGAGAATTGTAGTTCTTCTTTTGAATACCTATCGAATCTACAGTGTCTGTGGAGTCACGTTGCACTTCCTAAGGCTTCCATTGGCTGTCAACAGCCTTCAGAAAGTTTTTCCATCATTCTCCTGTTACTAGGCAGAGAATAGTAGCTCAGTCAATGAGTGGACTGCCTGAGGACAAAGGGCTTGGTGATGTGCGATCCCGCCAGCGCACCCCTCCTTCTTTTTCTTCTTGAATGAATACACTATTGTCCGGTTGGAATATTATCTACGTTTAATGTTAAAAATACCCTAAGGATTGATTGTAAACAACGTTTGACATGTTTCTACGAACGGTAATGGAACTATTTGACTTTTCGTCTCTGGTACTGCGCTCGCGCGTTATGCCTTTGGATAGTGATCTGAATGCACAAACAAAACGGAGGTATTTGGACATAAATATGGAGTATTTCGAACAAAACCAAAATTTATTGTGGAAGTAGGAGTCCTCGGAGTGCATTCTGATGAAGATCAGCAAAGAAAGAGAATATTTGAGAATATTTGTAATACTAATTCGGAGTTTTGTTGATGCCAGAACTTGGCGGGTAGCTGTCTAGCTTGCTTCGATGGCTGAGCTATGTACTCAGAATATTGAACAATGTGCTTTCTCCGTAAAGTTATTTTGAAATCTGACAAAGCGGTTGCGTCAAGGAGTAGTGTATCTATAATTCTTTCAATAACTGTTGTAAATTTTATCAACGTTTATGATGAGTATTTTTGTAAATTGATGTGCATATTCACCGGTAGTTTTGGTTGGAATACATTTTCTGAACATCACTCGCCAATGTAAAATGCTGTTTTTGGATATAAATATGAACTTTATCGAGCAAAACATACATGTATTGTATAACATGAAGTCCTATGAGTGCCATCTGATGAAGATCATCAAAGGTTAGTGAATATTTTAGCTGTACTTTTGGTTTTTGTGATGCATGTCCTTGCTTGGATAATTGCTGTGTGGTTTTTCTTGTGAAGTTCATGTCCTAACATAATCAAATTTTATGCTTTCGCCGTAAAGCCTTTTTGAAATCGGACAATGTGGTTAGATTAACGAGAGTCTTATCTTTAAAATGGTGTAAAATAGTTGATTGTTTGAGAAAATGAAATTATGAGATTTTTGCTGTTTTGTATTTTGCTCCATGCTATTTCACTGGCTGTTGAATAGTGTGTCCCGCAGGTGGGACGGTAGCGTCCCACGTAGCCCTGAGAACTTAAACAATTCACCACTCAAAGTCACAAAGCACCATGTATAGCTAGGCAATGTATAGCACATTATCTCCTAGTCCCAGTCCTAACTTGAGATACGTACCCATAACTTGACATCAATGCAAATCCCCCATTTATATAAATGCATCAACACATCGATTGATTCATGCCCTAATTTCTCAAGTCAGCACCCAGCCCCACACTGAGTAATGAATGATGGTTGTATATAGACCTGTTTGAGCGTGTCCCAGTCGTAGTCCTCTTTCCCCACCATGACTCCCCTGAGCTCCTCAGGCTGGAACAACTCCACCACGTCCCTGTCACACACCTTGAAGAAGCCTCTCCTGAACTCTTCAAACACCTTCTCCGCTGATCGGTTGAAGGCGAGGTTCACGTAGGCATCAACAAACTGCTTCCTGTAAAAATAATTAATGGTATTTTTATATTTAAAAAAAAACACAGAAAGCATGCTTGTTGTAATTTCTAAAACGTCGACCTTGTATTATGCATTACAGATGTAAGACTGTAATGTGAGCCAGTTTGCTACAGCAGGAAAATAATCCTGCAGCAACAGAAAATGTGAATTATTATGTGGATAATAATTAATGGACATTGTTGTTGGGGTTGATACATTTTTCTTAAGGGAAAATCAAGTCTGAAGCCTTTTTAAACCTCAAATATATACTACACTTTTTAAATGTACTGCAACAGGGGGATCAAATTAAGATCTTTCATCTGTAGGAGTAAAAGTTGCTGTAGCCTTACTTGTTAAAACTTGTGACTGATTTTCCTGTTTCTTTGGGATCAAGCTCCACCTTCAGGTCATCCCAGATCACCTGATGAAAATAAACAGTTACCACTATTCACATACTGTATCTAGGGATATTTCATTGCTCAATCACTTTCAATACTGTACATACGGTGAAGGTCATGTCCAGGTTTTCTTCATCATCATCATCAGTGTAGTCCTCCAAGAGGTACCGCAAACTTCTTCAATTACAATGAAAATAAATGAATGTTTAAACATTTTAATCAATTTCTAAGGGATACTAATTAAATGCTCAAATGTACATTCTAAAATACAAACGTACCTTCCCACAACAGGGTCAAACTCTCTCAGGTCCTCCAGTGAGGGCTTGACCCCCACCATCTTCTTGAACAGGGCCAGAGGGAAGGGCAGGTGTACAATGTTGTGGTTGTACAGGGCCATGCCACACAAGACACCAAACAGGAAGTAGCTCTTCTCCTCCACTCTGGGCTGGTAGTAAGGGGCACATGAGCCAAGGCAGAGGTAAAAACAAGAATAAACAAGAGCAGGCACCATCCCAAGCTGTGAAGACTTTTTCAACTAACTGTTATCTCCTTTTTTTGTATATTTCTTTTGTCTGTATACTGCAATTTAACATTTATGCTGCGAATGTGCACAAGACACAGCCTAACTAATAATAAAACCTTGGTACATCAGGAGGAGCGTAGGGAGTGATGGTAATTCTTGTAAACAATGCTTTAATGATTGATACAGTGTAGATAGTGCCACTGCTGTAGTGGTTGAATCTCTTTTTGTTGCTATTAACTGACTAAATGTATTTTGATTGTTTTTAGAATAATCTAACATGTCTTACTCAGCAAATTTGTATTTGCTTGAGAGTGCAGTGATTTATTATACAGTAATGAAATCGCAATTCCCTAATTCAAGTTCTTACCTTGGCAGGGAACCAGACCAGTGTCTTTGTGTCATTGTACATGAACATCTCAGACTCTGGTGCCAACAGCTCTTCAAACACATGGAGGAAGAAGTCCCTTTTGTTGACGAGAGACAGCTTCATGTCCTCCACAAACTGCACCTGAGGGATAAAGCATCAGAGGAACGTTTAGGTTGAGTTCTGACATTGTCTTGTGAAAAGCTTTTTTCAACATTTGTCCTTCCTAATTCAGGTTGTCATCATTTTACCACAAGTTCTCTCTGGAAGTAATCATGATCTGCAGCACCCAGTTGTCTGAAGGTGTCTTTGATGAGTGACGGGCGCCTTAAGGTCAACTGGAAGACTGGGGCAGGGGGAGATTCTGGGTTGTCTCGGAACGTTCCAGAAGGACACACCGCTGTCAGCCGGTGGGCGAGTTTGTGAAACTCCTGCAGTATATATGTATACACTAGTTTAAAAAAAAAATTATGTCACGTGCACAAGTACATTGAAATGCATTCCCTGCTTGCACTTGCCAACAATGCAGTAATCAATATCAGTAGTACTATATATATATATTGTCATGATGTTGCCCTCTTTGGGTACAGCGAGCACTATTCCCCCTCCCTCTACACCATCCCCCTCTCTCTGTCTCCCCTACACCCAGGCTGCTGTGACCTGAGGTCGTAAATTCCTGGAGGAGAATCCTGCCTCATGGCCAGACAGTATAGAGAGAGTGAGTTTTCATAGAGAGAACAAAGGAATTTCTTCCACCTCACAGAACTGGAGGTCTGAACAATATTTATGTTCTGGAGAATGTATAAAAGATCAGTGAAGAATCCAGCTACAAACTGGTCCGTTTAGTACGATCTTGTGAAACTCATGAGAGACAACATTACCATAACGCTGTTTATACAATAGCCTCAGTTATGAAGCTTACATCTAATGGTTGTATAAAATGAATGAATAAGGATGAAGCTATTTGTGAGATGATGGGATGCTATGTAATGATGTTAATGTGAGAGAATTGTATTTCTGTTTAAAGTTTCACTAAGTCATTGGCACGCCCCCAGGGGCACAGACAGGACCTGGCGTCATGAGACAGCCCTTTTCGATGTTCCGAATAAAACCCCCACCTGGGTTTTCTATCAGGAGACCGAGCTTACCTCAATTACGAGATGGCTAAAGGTTGCAGACCAGCTTACCACGAGAGGGCCAAGGTTTGAGGAGAGACCATAAACCTGAGTATAAGCTAAGGTTTGAGTAGATGGCTGAATCTTTTAACCATACCACGTGGTTAAACTCTTAGACTATCGATACCGACAGAATATAAACAAGTCTTTGATATTAATTACTAGTCTGCAGCTAGGAATTCGGTATCATTGAACGCGAAGACCGACAACCGCCGAAACATCTATTCTATAACAACATGAATGAATGTCACTCAGAACTATCCATTCTAACCATGACAGAGAGAGAGAGCGGACAAACTCTCCAACAGAAACAAACTTTTCAACAGAGATCCCGACGACACACTGAGCGTAAATGTATTGATTGCAATTATTCCCGAATGAGTGAGCGTTCATGTGCAAAGAATTAGCATTTCAATTGTTATAATGATCAACTCTGTAGTGCCTTGTCAGCTGACCCCCACTCCCTTTTGTCTAACAAGCCGCCATATCGGTTTAGCCCACTAGGGCACATTCTCCTATCATTTCCTTGTAACCATATCTACTGTTTGTTATGCATTTCTGTGAATTACCTAGTTAGTAAATACATGATTTTAAGACAATTGATGTATGGATGACTCATAGTAAAGACTGGGTTCGTGCAGATAACCAACAATTTACGACGTTTGGAATGAGACTAACGTGAGGTAAATAATAATTCATTAATTCAAAGACTAATTGATCAGATATTAAAATATCTGAAAGTTATATTAGGAAAATTATAACTTTGCAATCTGAATATTTTCCTTGGTGCTCCGACTTCCTAGTTAATTACAGTTACATGATTAATCAGTTTAATCGCGTAATAATAATTACAGAGAGTTATTTGAAAAATAAGTCTTCAGTTTTAATGATGCCAAAGACACGACAATATATATAATGATAAACTGATCATTTCTTTGTCAGTTGGCAAACGTACAAAATCAGCAGGGGATCAAATACTTTTTTCCCTCACTGTAACTTAAAGATATATATATATAAAAATATATATATCTTTATATATATATATCTTTAAAAAAATAAGTTACAGTGAGGGAAAAAAGTATTTGATCCCCTGCTGATTTTGTACGTTTGCCAACTGACAAAGAAATGATCAGTTTATCATTTTAATGGTAGGTTTATTTGAACAGTGAGAGACAGTATAACAACAACAAAAATCCTGAAAAACGCATGTCAAAAATGTTATAAATTAATTTGCATTTTAATGAGGGAAATAAGTATTTGACCCCCTCTCAATCAGAAAAATGTCTGGCTCCCAGGTGTCTTTTATACAGGTAACGAGCTGAGATTAGGAGCACTCTTAAAGGGAGTGCTCCTAATCTCAGCTTGTTACCTGTATAAAAGACACCTGTCCACAGAAGCAATCAATCAATCAGATTCCAAACTCTCCACCATGGCCAAGACCAAAGAGCTCTCCAAGGATGTCAGGGACAAGATTGTAGACCTACACAAGGCTGGAATGGGCTACAAGACCATCGCCAAGCAGCATGGTGAGAAGGTGACAACAGTTGGTGCGATTATTCGCAAATGGAAGAAACACAAAAGAACTGTCAATATCCCTCGGCCTGGGGCTCCATGCAAGATCTCACCTCGTGGAGTTGCAATGATCATGAGAACGGTGAGGAATCAGCCCAGAACTACACGGGAGGATCTTGTCAATGATCTCAAGGCAGCTGGGACCATAGTCACAAAGAAAACAATTGGTAACACACTACGCCGTGAAGGACTGAAATCCTGCAGCGCCCGCAAGGTCCCCCTGCTCAAGACAGCACATGTACATGCCCATCTGAAGTTTACCAATGAACATCTGAATGATTCAGAGGACAACTCGGTGAAAGTGTTGTGGTCAGATGAGACCAAAATGGAGCTATTTGGCATCAACTCAACTCGCCGTGTTTGGAGGAGGAGGAATGCTGCCTATGACCCCAAGAACACCATCCCCACCGTCAAACATGGAGGTGGAAACATTATGCTTTGGGGGTGTTTTTCTGCTAAGGGGACAGGACAATTTCACCGCATCAAAGGGACGATGGACGGGGCCATGTACCGTCAAATCTTGGGTGAGAACCTCCTTCCCTCAGCCAGGGCATTGAAAATGGGTCGTGGATGGATATTCCAGCATGACAATGACCCAAAACACACGGCCAAGGCAACAAAGGAGTGACTCAAGAAGAAGCACATTAAGGTCCTGGAGTGGCCTAGCCAGTCTCCAGACCTTAATCCCATAGAAAATCTGTGGAGGGAGCTGAAGGTTCGAGTTGCCAAACGTCAGCCTCGAAACCTTAATGACTTGGAGAAGATCTGCAAAGAGGAGTGGGACAAAATCCCTCCTGAGATGTGTGCAAACCTGGTTGCCAACTACAAGAAACGTCTGACCTCTGATTGCCAACAAGGGTTTTGCCACCAAGTACTAAGTCATGTTTTGCAGAGGGGTCAAATACTTATTTCCCTCATTAAAATGCAAATCAATTTATAAAATTTTTGACATGCGTTTTTCTGGATTTTTGTTGTTATTCTGTCTCTCACTGTTCAAATAAACTTACCATTAAAATTATAGACTGATCATTTCTTTGTCAGTGGGCAAATGTACAAAATCAGCAGGGGATCAAATACTTTTTTCCCTCACTGTAAGTAGAACATAAACACACAAGAAATATAAATAAGAACATGAGAAATTAAGTAAGTTATATACAGGGGCAGCTCCAGGGTCTATTTAGAGTGATATACAGACTGGTCTTTGGAAACCACTGGGTAGGCTATGGTATACTTGAAAACAAAGATTCAATAAAAGGATATAAAACAGCCAGTGGAATAACACAGTATACCTTAGTAAAATGTGCGAAGATGTTGAAAATCGCCATCTTGCAGATCAGATTCAACACAAACGGGTAACGGCAAAAGATGACTGGTGTCACCTCTGTGTCCTAGAAGTGACACAAAAGAAACATGAAAGTGCATCTCAATAGTCTACATGGGTTCCATCTCTTTGTCCCGTTCCATCAATCTGCACTGAAAGAACTGGACAAGTAAAACCAGATTCCACCACTTTATCATTCTAACATTTTAGTAATTTACAGATGATTTGGTTATTTTATTACCTCCCTTGTTGACCAAAAATGCCAAAGCTTCACATCCTCCAATAGAATAACACTCTCGTTGATCTCGTCCACATAAAAGGTACTGGCTGGAACTTCCTGGGTTCTTCCAGCCCTTTTGTTTGCCTTTGACATAAGATAATGTCAGCATCAAAATAGATTTGCACATCTGCCTTGCAGTTCACAATATGAAGTATGTTAGGGCATGATCAACAATACTGACAAACGGCAACTACAGAAAATGGTCAGGAGGACTATAAAAATGATTTACATAGACACTGACTCTGTGGAGGTACTTGAGGGCTTCCAGCAGGAATTTGACTCCGGGGTTGTGGGTAACCAGAAGACCGTTCCTCAGCATGAATGACAGGGCATTCTTCCACATCAGAATGTGCTTAGTCATGATGGAAGGCTCCATTGAGGACCACCAGTCTTCTATAAGATGATACAAGAATACAAAAGTCCAAAATATGTATATGATATTGCCTGAGCAAAAAAAAAAAAGTATCTTATAATATATGGTAATGTGTCACAGTGTCAGCTATGCTTCTATTATAATACAATTCTGTAAAATGATACCAATGCCAAATTCACTGATAAAGTGACAAGGTCAGAGGTTATTTACTTAATGTTTTTATGGCCGTGTCATTCAGATGTTCAACGATAACTATAGATAAAGCCAAGACCATCTTCATGACGCTGATGTCCTCATGGAGAAGAGAGATTGTGGGTAGTATCAGAAAGATCTCTGGTGACTTGATGACAGCTGCTGAACTGCAAATATTGTCCACCAATGGCTCAATATTTACCTATATAGAAAATTAACAGAGAAATTTGGAGAGTAACATTTAGTTCTGTTCTAAATATATATTCATTTAACATATGGGTTTAAAGAGTAAGTTGATCTTAACTGATTTCCTAATCCAAGGTATGTTCAGTAGCTGGTCGAAAACTTGGCTAGCAGCCTCTAGGTCCACTGTCAAAGCTCCGGCTGATTGTGGAATCTCACTGGTCATAAGAAACAGAGGGCATAGCATTATAAACACAGGGCGTAGCATTATAAACAGAGGGCATAGCATTAGAAACACAGGGCATAGCATTAGAAACACAGGGCGTAGCATTAGAAACACAGGGCATAGCATTAGAAACAGAGGGCATAGCATTAGAAACAGAGGGCATAGCATTAGAAACAGAGGGCATAGCATTAGAAACAGAGGTAATAGCATTAGAAACACAGGGCATAGCATTATAAACAGAGGGCATAGCATTATAAACAGAGGGCATAGCATTATAAACACAGGGCATAGCATTATAAACACAGGGCATAGCATTATAAACACAGGGCATAGCATTATAAACACAGGGCATAGCATTATAAACAGAGGGCATAGCATTAGAAACAGAGGGCATAGCATTAGAAACAGAGGGCATAGCATTAGAAACAGAGGGCATAGCATTAGAAACAGAGGGCATAGCATTAAAAACAGAGGGCATAGCATTAGAAACAGAGGGCATAGCATTAGAAACAGAGGGCATAGCATTATCAAGAACACAACATAGGCCTAACTGTATACATCATGGGTTGGAACAGAAATCATTTTCCAATTGTTTCGTTCTGAACAGAACCATTCTTTTTTTGTTCCATTTGACACGCCCTGACCTGAGAGAGACGGTTTATTTCTCTATGTGGTTAGGTCAGGGTGTGGGGTGGGCATTCTATGGTTTATATTTCTATGTTTTGGCCAGGTATGGTTTCCAATCAGAGGCAGCTGCCTATCGTTGTCGCTGATTGGGAACCATACTTAGGCAGCCCTTTTCCCTCCTTGTGTTGTGGGATCTTATTTTTGTACAGCTTTGTAAAGCCTGCAAGATGTAACATTTGTTTTCGCCATTGTTTATTATTTTGTTTAAGTGTTCAGCTTTAAAATAAATATCAAGATGAACACATACCACGCTGCACCTTGGTCTACTCCTTTTGACGATCGTTACACCATTCCTCTGTTCCGACCAGCAAAATGACGTTCTGAATCGGTTCGAACCCCCAAAAAGTAACGGTTTATATTGTTCCTTTCTGTTCCTTTTTAAACCTCTGAAACCTACATGTTTTACATTTAGCTCGCCATTAAATTACTTCACCAATGGATAGAGCAGCTTGCTATGGAGCGGACAAGCTATGTAGATGCATTGGACAGATAAGTGTAGTGTAGGGTGCCACATGCAACTGAAATGTTGTGGTTGAGGAGAGTGCTGGGCATGAAGCGCTGGGGATCTTGTTGACATGCATTATCTGAATTAGGCCCGCAGAATTATATCTATGGAGGAGTGGCTTCTATTGAAGGAACTTTGAATGTCTTTGAGCTTCAGAGAGTTGCCTTGTGCTAGCCCTTGATCATGACTCTCAGTTCCATAACATTACACATAATGCCACCTAGAGTTTGAGAGCTAGACCAGAGCTAGCTAACAAGCTAGCTAGCTAACAAGCTTGTGTGTGCAGAGCGGCACCAGAATTGAAATAAAAACATATTTTTGTAGTTAATAAATCCAACGTGAAATGTGATAACTATAGTATCCTTAACAACATTGAAAAAGTTAATCCATTGTTTTCTAATTAAAAATCTCTCGCCCTAATTTCTGAATCCCGCCTATAACGTCAGTATGCATGCTTCGGAGGCAGTGGCAGGGCCAGGTAGCCCCCCCCCCCCCCCCCCCCCCCCCCCCCACACACACACACACACACACACACACACACACACACACACACACACACACACACACACACACACACACACACACACACACACACACACACACACACACACACACACACACACACAGAGAGACACAGACACACACAAAGATTTTCAGCTGACAGGCAGGCAGACACTGAAATAAGTTTCTGAGTGACAGTGAGGGCTTTGCATTCCCTTACAAAAAAAGATTGCAGTTTTGAAACTGCAGTAAAAGTGCAGTAGCTGCAGTCGACTGTGGTATTTTGGACGCAGTGATTGTAGAATAACTGCAGTTTACAGCAGTTATACTTCACTGTAACTGCAGTTACACTGCAAAGTTACAACAGTAAAAAAACAGTGTTGTTTTGGATGCAGTATTTGCAGCATACTGCAGTTATCCTGTTTGGGATAAGGGGCAGTATTTTCACGGCCGGATAAAAAACATATCCGATTTAATCTGGTTATTACTCCTGCCCAGAAACTAGAATATGCATATAATTAGTAGACTTGGATAGAAAACACCCTAAAGTTTCTAAAACTGTTTGAATGGTGTCTGTGAGTATAACAGAACTCATATGGCAGGCCAAAACCTGAGAAGATTCTATATGGGAAGTGCCCTGTCTGACCATTTCTTGGCCTTCTGTGGCCTCTTTATCGAAAATACAGGATCTCTGCTGTAACGTGACATTTTCTAAGGCTTTCATTGGCTCTCAGAAGGCGCCAGAACATTGAATGATGTCTCTGGGCGAAAAACAGTAGGGGTTTTGGAGAGAACGATGACACTGGCGCGCGCGTGCATGTTTAGACTCCATTTTCTTCTTTCAGTGTTTGAACGGATACAACGTCTCCCGGTTGGAATATTATCGCTATTATACGATAAAAATCGCATAAAAATTGATTTTAAACAGCGTTTGACATGCTTCGAAGTACGGTAATGGAATATTTTGAATTTTTTTGTCATGAAACGCGCCGGCACGTCACGCTTCGGATAGTGATTTGACCGCACAAACAAAACGGAGCTATTTGGATGTAACTATGGATTATTTGGAATCAAAACAACATTGGGTGTTGAAGTAGAAGTCCTGGGAGAGTGCATTCTGACGAAGAACAGCAAAGGTAATCCAATTTTTCTTAAATCTGAGTAAATTTTTCTTAAATTCTTTTTAGTAAATCTGAGTTTGGTGAGTGCCAAACTTGGTGGGTGTCAAAATAGCTAGCCGTGATGGCCGGGCTATCTACTCAGAATATTGCAAAATGTGCTTTCACCGAAAAGCTATTTTAAAATCGGACACCGCGATTGCATAAAGGAGTTCTGTATCTATAATTCTTAAAATAATTGTTATGTTTTTTGTCAACGTTTATCGTGAGTAATTTAGTAAATTCTCCGGAAGTTTTCGGTGGGTATGCTAGTTCTGAACAAAACATGCTAATGTAAAAAGCTGTTTTTTGATATAAATATGAACTTGATTGAACAAAACATGCATGTATTGTATAACATAATGTCCTAGGAGTGTCATCTGATGAAGATCAAAGGTTAGTGCTGCATTTAGCTGTGGTTTTGGTTTTTGTGACATATATGCTAGCTTGAAAAATGGGTGTGTGATTATTTCTGGCTGGGTACTCTCCTGACATAATCTAATGTTTTGCTTTCGTTGTAAAGCCTTTTTGAAATCGGACAATGTGGTTAGATAAAGGAGAGTCTTGTCTTTAAAATGGTGTAAAATAGTCATATGTTTGAAAAATTGAAGTTTTAGCATTTTTGAGGTATTTGTAATTCGCGCCACGCTATACCATTGGATATTGGTGAGGCGTTCTGCTAGCGGAACGTCTGTCCCTAACAGGTTAAACTGCATTCTAATTATAGTTATACTACAGTGTACTGCAGTTATACTGAACTCTGACTGCAATCTTTTTTCATAAGAGATAGGCTCTTTGTAGCGTTATTCCCCCATGATTTTAAAATGAACGGTTCTGTTCTGAAACAGTATAGATCGCTTTTGTTCTCAGTTCTAGTTCTGTTCCTCGAAAACAACAAAAATTCTGTTCTGTTTCCTAAACCAGTTCCAACCCCTGGTTAGGGCTGTAACAGTACACCTTTTCATACTGAACCGTTCGGTACGGGACCTCGGTTTAGTTCGCACTGTGAACCGGAATTATAACATTAAAAAAATAACACTAGGCCTATAGGCTATGCAGCGTTGCATGCCATTACAAAAAAATATTGCAGTCAGAGTGCAGCATAACTGCAGTATGCTGCAAATACTGCATCCAAAATAACACAGCTATGACAAGCTAGAAGTTAGCCAGCCATTTAGCTAGTAGACTGTCTTAGCCAACCAGCTTCTCACGGTTTGATGCAGTCAAGACAGATACTACGTAATCATATTGGATGATAAATAACCTAGCTATGACAAGCTAGATGCTAGTCTACTAGCGCAAGTTGGCTCGGTTGGTTGCTGCCGCTCCCTGCCTCCTCCTCTCTCTCGTTTCACTTACTCGTAGAACACACACCGTAAGGCCCTTCCTCCGCCTGCTCTCCCTCGTAAGGCCGCTCCCTCGCACTGTATCAGCTCTGGTTCATAAAACAGCTTACAAATGGACTTTTCTGCCACTTCCCTCACTCAGGTCCGACAGCGTCTATATGGAACTAGTCGTCCTCTGGTCCGTTTGGAACAGGTCTCTATATTGAAAAATGTATTTATGCATATTTCACCGGGTGGGAAAGTGCCATGTCCATTTCGGAACGGATCCAACTTTTTAGACCTCTATTTGAGACCCAACATAACAAGCTCTGTCAAAACAGAATGAAACTGGACTTGGGCAACAAATAGAATGATTTTTAATTTAGCGTATTTTGCAAAATAAACAAAAATGTCATTTTCCGCTGTGCCTTAACCGAAACTGAACTGTGACCCCAAAACCACAATGCATACCGAACTGTGGGTTTGGTGAACCATTACACCCATACCCCTGGTACACATACGGTTTTCATTTCAAACTATCCAAACCTTAAATTTTAAAATAGCTTACCTGGCTTTGGTGAAACTGGCCACAAGACTTGAACTTGTTGAGAACATCAAAGATATTTCTCTGTTGGAACAAATGTGGATATTTATATTTGATGTTTCAGTACAATTATAATATAAGAAATACAACTGAAGTGTGCAGTGACATACCCTATGGGTTGGACATAACTCTTGTCATCAATTATCTTTAAAAAAAGTATTATCAACTGGAAATCAGCCAATCCTCCGACGTTCACGCAATTATAAAAAATTGAAAGAGCATGGGCGACGGAGAGAAACAAAATGGTGCAGTTTGATAAGGGCGCTGGAGATAGGGGTGGGGGCTAGCGGGTCTGGGCAGGTGTGATGTAGTGAGGTTTGTATAATGTAATCGTTTGTATGAGTATGTTTTGTATAGATTCTAAAATATGAAATAAAATCAATTAAAAAAATGAGATTCTAAAATACAGCCGAACAATAAATGTTTGTTTATTTCATTTTGAGTTAGCTAGAAAATAAATAAAAACTAACAAAAACCTTTGCGCCTCTGTATTTCCTTGCTCCATCGTCAGCCATTTTTGCAGCTTGGCTTCATCTAACCTCCCGATTGGCTGTTCTCTTTCAGAACTCTACAAAGGCAGATAAAGCAATATAATGAATTAAAATATCTCAAACATGAATTATCAGCTTGAGACATTTAGAATGTTCCAGTCTCCCTTTTACTGGGGTATAAAAGGTCAGAAACATTACCTCAGCAGTGTAAATGAAGTTTGAATTCCATCCCACTGATATCTTCATGTCTGGTAAAAAAATAAATGTACAGAAGAGGTTGTAGGGACATACAATCTCGTAATGTGTTCTTACTCAGTCACCCAAACACTACATAGTCAGTAGGTAGATGCATAATATAATTGAATAGAATCAAATACAAAATAGAAAAGAAGAGAATAGAATAGACATTGTATCCGGTACCGTTGTGTATGACTGTCCCTGCCCCACCAGAAGCCCTTTTCAGCAGCACTGAGGTGGGTCGCAAGCAGCCCTCTGTGTTGCCAGTCCCTAGCTGACCTTTGACCCCACTGCCAAAGGCCCAGAGTTGACCTGAAGACCCCAGCACCAGGGTGTGATGGCTAGCAGAGTTACAGTCAGACAAAAACACAGTCAGACTGAGAATGTTCAAGGTTGGTTTCCTATCTGTTTATTATATGTGTATATATGTGTATAAGTAGCATTATGCTGTTGGTCATTACCTGCCACATGCTATCTGTGAGACCAGTCCATCCATACCCTCTACCAGTTTGGGTAGGAGTTCGTTAGCTGACGCATTGTGCCCAAGCTGGCCTCGGCTTCCCTCTCCAAAGGTGAACACCTGTCCACCCTAAAGACCACAAAGAACCAGTTGTTGACATGTCAAGGCCCAGAGTTGTTCCTGGTCTAGTCAGGTCAGGGCCCTAATCACTTCTCTAAGAGACAGTATAATAGTATTGAAGGGTCGACACACTGGATTGACCTTTACTCTGGTAGCCCTGAGGCTTGATCTGTATTAACAGCCATAATCAGGACATATTCTGTATTACCTGTGATATTCCATTCTGTAATAAACTAACTTCTCATTTAGTATGAGACTGTATTGATGCACTCAGATAACAACTTGTATGGTTCATTGTGTATCCAGACACTTGATCGTTTGTTTTTCACCTCTGTTCAAGGTCATTTTGTATAACTGCCTTTATTCATTAATATGTAATGAATTGTATCTTCGAGAGGTTGCTGACGGTGGGCCCACTGTTTAGGACATTAAATACCCTTTCTGAACTTAATGAACTGCAGTAGGATTTGTCTCCTTTCACACCAACATCTCCCTTGGGGCCTTCAGTAAAAAGACAGTAATAGTATGATACCTTGGTGAGAACAGCAGTGTCCCTCTCCACAGTAATAGTATGATACCTTGGTGAGAACAGCAGTGACCCTCTCCACAGTAATAGTATGATACCTTGGTGAGAACAGCAGTGTCCCTCTCCACAGTAATAGTATGATACCTTGGTGGGAACAGCAGTGTCCCTCTCCACAGTAATAGTATGATACCTTGGTGAGAACAGCAGTGTCCCTCTCCACAGTAATAGTATGATACCTTGGTGAGAACAGCAGAATGTGCCTCTCCACAGTAATAGTATGATACCTTGGTGAGAACAGCAGAATGTGCCTCTCCACAGTAATAGTATGATACCTTGGTGAGAACAGCAGAATGTGCCTCTCCACAGTAATAGTATGATACCATGGTGAGAACAGCAGTGTCCCTCTCCACAGTAATAGTATGATACCTTGGTGAGAACAGCAGTGTCCCTCTCCACAGTAATCGTATGATACCTTGGTGAGAACAGCAGAATGTTCCTCTCCACAGAAATAGTATGATACCTTGGTGAGAACAGCAGAATGTGCCTCTCCACAGTAATAGTATGATACCTTGGTGAGAACAACAGAATGTGCCTCTCCACAGTAATAGTATGATACCTTGGTGAGAACAGCAGAATGTGCCTCTCCACAGTAATAGTATGATACCTTGGTGAGAACAGCAGAATGTGCCTCTCCACAGCTGATGAAGGAAACCCCCAAGACTCTGAGAGCAGGCACAGCACAGATGTTGAACCGTCCTGGCAGGGGGGACAAGCATCATACAAGCATCATGCAATGTTCCCACTCATTATAATACATCTGTAAAATGACTTAGTGGTTATAACAAAGGAATCCAAGTTCAAATTAGAAAATGCTGGTGGATAAGCCTGATTAGCTTTTTATACAAGTAGCGTACGAAGAGAGGTAGAGTGCCGTAGTACCTTTCTCATCCACACGGTTGAGTCCCAGCTGCCCAGCCCTGTTCGCCCCACAGCAGTAGACCAGGCCTGGGAGGGTGAGGGCCAGAGTGTGGGTTCCTCCGGCTGCTACCTGGGTCACTGGGACTCCAGTGAGGGAGCGCACCAGGGCAGGAGTGGGCTGCAGAGGGACTCCCTTCCCCAGGCCCAGCTGTCCATGACTGTTCAGGCCCCATGAGAACACCTGTCCTCCTGTAGAAGACAAAGAAATTACATATATCATTACAATTACATAACAACAATTCCAGAGTTACATTCTTTCCTAATAAATATCATCTCACTGTCCTTTTGATGTTCACGCTTAGAAAAAAGGGTTCCAAAAGGGTTCTTCGGCTGTCCTCATAGGATAACCCTTTTAGGTTCCAGGTAGAACCCTTTTAGGTTCCAGGTAGAACCCTTTTAGGTTCCAGGTAGAACCCTTTTTGTTTTCATGTAAAACACTCTGAAAAAAAGGGTTCTACATGGAGCCAAAAACAGTTATCCAACGGGTTCTCCTATGGGGACAGCTGAATAACCCTTTTAGGTTTTATACAGCACCTTTTTTCTAAGTGTAGTTTAACGGATGCATGTGGTTATCATAGTTTAGATGGAATGTAGTCTGTGTGAGAAACATCAGTAGGTACAGTACGTTATACCTTTAGTCAGGGCCAAAGAATGGGAATTTCCACAAGCAACCTGTATCACTGTTATCGGCAAGGGCGAAGGTATTGGAACTGGTCTGTAAAAAAAAGGAGACATCTAGTACATATTGTCTTTGTTAGTGATCAGTGGAATCCAAGAGGGCTCTCATTACTTGACAATGTAAATCATGGATGATATTTCACTATCAAGATCTATTCCAAGTTGAAGTTGAGGTTTCCTTGCCTTGGCCTGGGGACTTTGGAGACAGTAGTAGGGGTGATGCCCAGCTGTCCCTCACCCCCTGCCCCCCAGGAGTAGACCTGTCCTGACTCGCACACAGCTACAGAGTGGTCCTGACCACAAGCCACAGAGACCACTGCCCCCAGACCCTCCACTGGGGCTGAAACGGGTAGAACACATGCACACACACAAGTCAGTAAGCATTTCACGGTAAGGTCAACATCTGTTGTATTAGGTGCATGTGAAAAATACAATTTGATTTGATTAGACAACGTTTTATTTGGAAGTCCTGTCTTGTCCTGGAAAGGGTTAAATGCTAGACCATTGATAAGATGTCATTTAATGCATGAAGGAGTTAATCAACAATTTATCCGAGTCATCTTGAGGATGACGTCAAGTTCGATCCAAGTGTGTATTTTATAGGATTTTTTTTTTTCGTTTCTCTACTTTGGGAGAAACGAAACTGGAACCAACCCATGAGCGCCTATTGTGCGGTAGTTTTATTGAGGGGCGTCAGTTTCTGAAAGTTGTCGTTAAACTCAGCAGAAACGAAACATTATATAATCTGACATTATGAACAATATCACTAAAATATTTGAGGGTAGTGATGAAAAATAATAAACGGATTCAGAGTCAAACAAACGTACTTTTCCAGTAGTACTTTTTTCAAATTGGCCTACATAAGAATTTGATTATAATCTGCATGTATTCTGCAAATTCTGGCTACATATTCCGATAGCATTCATTGATGTTTTACCTGGTAGTTTTGAATCTCTGTTCCTCTGTCTGCCAAGTTGTCCCTTTGAGTTGCGCCCGCATGATAGGATCCTGCCATCTACCGTGAGAAATAAAGTGTGTTGCTCCCCACAAGCAATTTCTGTGACTTTATCAGAGAATATATTCCCTGCTATAGGAACAGACACATTCTCAAAATGTAGACCAAACTGTCCACTCGAACCGTCTCCCCAGCAGAACATGATGATGTGATGATGAAGGTGATGCCTGACGTTACATTACTAATGACGCAGTCCACCCTGCGCGCGCGCTATGTAACATTAGTCATCGGCGATCATATTAGCTAGATTGTTTTGTGTACAAAATGTATTGGACCCCACCTGTTTTGAGGCTCACTTGTTTAGCCTAAAAAATATATATACACTGCTCAAAAAAATAAAGGGAACACTTAAACAACACATCCTAGATCTGAATGAAAGAAATAATCTTATTAAATACTTTTTTCTTTACATAGTTGAATGTCCTGACAACAAAATCACACAAAAAGAATCAATGGAAATCCAATTTATCAACCCATGGAGGTCTGGATTTGGAGTCACACTCAAAAATAAAGTGGAAAACCACACTACAGGCTGATCCAACTTTGATGTAATGTCCTTAAAACAAGTCAAAATGAGGCTCAGTAGTGTGTGTGGCCTCCACGTGCCTGTATGACCTCCCTACAACGCCTGGGCATGCTCCTGATGAGGTGGCGGATGGTCTCCTGAGGGATCTCCTCCCAGACCTGGACTAAAGCATCCGCCAACTCCTGGACAGTCTGTGGTGCAATTTGGCGTTGGTGGATGGAGCGAGACATGATGTCCCAGATGTGCTCAATTGGATTCAGGTCTGGGGAACGGGCGGGCCAGTCCATAGTATCAATGCCTTCCTCTTGCAGGAACTGCTGACACACTCCAGCCACATGAGGTCTAGCATTGTCTTGCATTAGGAGGAACCCAGGGCCAACCGCACCAGCATATGGTCTCACAAGGGGTCTGAGGATCTCATCTCGGTACCTAATGGCAGTCAGGCTACCTCTGGCGAGCACATGGAGGGCTGTGCGGACCCCCAAAGAAATGCCACCCCACACAATGACTGACCCACCGCCAAACTGGTCATGCTGGAGGATGTTGCAGGCAGCAGAACGTTCTCCACGGCGTCTCCAGACTCTGTCACGTCTGTCACATGTGCTCAGTGTGAACCTGCTTTCATCTGTGAAGAGCACAGGGCGCCAGTGGCGAATTTGCCAATCTTGGTGTTCTCTGGCAAATGCCAAACGTCCTGCACGGTGTTGGGCTGTAAGCACAACCCCCACCTGTGGACGTCGGGCCCTCATACCACCCTCATGGAGTCTGTTTCTGACCTTTTGAGCAGACACATGCAGGGGCGAAAATCTGATATCAACTTTCGAGGGGACAATTACATTAAATTTTCTCAAGACCAATTCCTGAGGGGGACACCAAAAGTAGTGCTGTAACACATAGCCTACGTTTAATATGGTAAATGTATATTGAGGAACCAAAGAAATAAGGTGTTTGCCGTACTCCTAAATACCGGTACCCAAAACTACACAACTAATCACAACAGCAATACCATTGCCTTTAACAAATCTTAGTTCAGTCACCAGTTTAAGTTGAGAGTGGGGGTATCCATGGCATTTTCCAATTATGTTCCTATTTTACAAGTAAAAAAAATTGAGAACCTTTCATAATGTTGCCAAACGAAGACTCAACAAACTTACCTGAGACTCCCTGTCTCTGCCAGTCTGTCCCTGCATATCTGTCCCCAACTCTGCTGTCTGTGTGCCATCTGTTGCCTGCTCTGCCTAATGACATCATTGTGAAACATTTCCATTAGCATTTCATTTCTTTCTTATGAACATTTTATCAACTAGTCTTTGAGATATTAGGCTACTAGGGTTCTTACTTTGCGTTTTGGTGTACTGAAAATACTCTGATGTCCGTCTTTTTTCTCCCATTTTTCTGCCATTTTTCTACCTGGTTGGCTACACACACACAGTATGTAGGTTATTTACAGTAGGAGATGGGCTTCTATCATTTTATCTTCTATCATTCTATATGGGCTTCGATCTAAAAGGTAGCTAGCAAATGTGAAACGGATTGCAGTGACAAGAGTTGACAGCTGTATGAGTTCACCATTTACACAACATATGCTGCAACATTTTGTAATTTTAATCGTTTGTTTCATATTGGCTGGCTTCTAACAATAGCTGAATTTGCAAAGCTAGCAAGCACCAATTCAGTGGTGTTTGCTATAATCTTTGCTACCCGGGTTAAATAAAGGTGAAATAAAATATATAAATAAAAGTTCCCTTGCGACAATTTAGCTTTTGCAACGAGACCATTAAATATATTTAAAACAATGGTAGAAGAGAGTGTAGTTCTGTTCAGTTTATCGCTAACCTTATCACAGGGACTTTGAAGCACTAACTTACATGCATGCTGATCTTGGAATAAATTGACGATAGCAAAGATTCCATCTTTGACGACGCCACATAAATGGAATAGGTACTAGCTAGCTTAATAGTTCATATTTGCGCGCTAGCTCTGCATATTCAGATAGTATGTGTGCGCGATTGACTGGATTAACCTTACGTCAGTTACGTGCATTGAGTGCCTTTCAGACAGTAGATACGACCTCTACGTTACCTAGCAAGCTAAGGAACTGGCAGTGGATCAAACCATTGTGAGGCAAAGGGTGGAGGGGTCGCAATATTTTGAAACTTAAAAACGCGCTATTAAGTGTCTATAATCAGCACAATTGCTTTCATTGCGTATTATTAATATTATTTAAATTACATAGTTATGTTTCAGTGATATATTGGGGGGGACAAATCATATTTTTCCCAGGATGGGGGGGTCGTGTCCCCCCGTCCCCCCAGGGATTTCCGCCCGTGGACACATGCACATTTGTGGCCTGCTGGAGGTCATTTTGCAGGGCTCTGGGAGTGCTCCTCCTGCTCCTCCTTGCACAAAGGCGGAGGTAGCGGTCCTGCTGCTGGGTTGTTGCCCTCCTACGGCCTCCTCCACTTCTCCTGATGTACTGGCCTGTGTCCTGGTAGCGCCTCCATGCTCTGGACACTACGCTGACAGACACAGCAAACCTTCTTGCCACAGCTCGCATTGATGTGCCATCCTGGATGAGCTGCACTACCTGAGCCACTTGTGTGGGTTGTAGACTCCGTCTCATGCTACCACTAGTGTGAAAGCACCGCCAGCATTCAAAAGTGACCAAAACATCAGCCAGGAAGCATAGGAACTGAGAAGTGGTCTGTGGTCTCCACCTGCAGAACCACTCCTTTATTGGGGGTGTCTTGCTTATTTCCTATAATTTCCATCTGTTGTCAATTCCATTTCCACAACAGCATGTGAAATGTATTGTCAATCAGTGTTGCTTCCTAAGTGGACAGTTTGATTTCACATATATATATACACTGCTCTAAAAAATAAAGGGAACACTTAAACAACACAATGTAACTCCAAGTCAATCACACTTCTGTGAAATCAAACTGTCCACTTAGGAAGCAACACTGATTGACAATACATTTCACATGCTGTTGTGCAAATGGAATAGACAACAGGTGGAAATTATAGGCAATTAGCAAGACACCCCCAATAAAGGAGTGGTTCTGCAGGTCGGGACCACAGACCACTTCTCAGTTCCTATGCTTCCTGGCTGATGTTTTGGTCACTTTTGAATGCTGGCGGTGCTTTCACTCTAGTGGTAGCATGAGACGGAGTCTACAACCCACACAAGTGGCTCAGGTAGTGCAGCTCATCCAGGATGGCACATCAATGCGAGCTGTGGCAAGAAGGTTTGCTGTGTCTGTCAGCGTAGTGTCCAGAGCATGGAGGCGCTACCAGGAGACAGGCTAGTACATCAGGAGACGTGGAGGAGGCCGTAGGAGGGCAACAACCCAGCAGCAGGACCGCTACCTCCGCCTTTGTGCAAGGAGGAGCAGGAGAAGCACTGCCAGAGCCCTGCAAAATGACCTCCAGCAGACCACAAATGTGCATGTGTCTGCTCAAACGGTCAGAAACAGACTCCATGAGGGTGGTATGAGGGCCCGACGTCCACAGGTGGGGGTTGGGCTTACAGCCCAACACCGTGCAGGACGTTTGGCATTTGCCAGAGAACACCAAGATTGGCAAATTCGTCACTGGCGCCCTGTGCTCTTCACAGATGAAAGCAGGTTCACACTGAGCACGTGACAGACGTGACAGGGTCTGGAGACACCGTGGAGAACGTTCTGCTGCCTGCAACATCCTCCAGCATGACCGGTTTGGCGGTGGGTCAGTCATGGTGTGGGGTGGCATTTCTTTGGGGGGCCGCACAGCCCTCCATGTGCTCGCCAGAGGTAGCCTGACTGCCATTAGGTACCGAGATGAGATCCTCAGACCCCTTGTGAGACCATATGCTGGTGCGGTTGGCCCTGGGTTCCTCCTAATGCAAGACAATGCTAGACCTCATGTGGCTGGAATGTGTCAGCAGTTCCTGCAAGAGGAAGGCATTGATGCTATGGACTGGCCTGCCCGTTCTCCAGACCTGAATCCAATTGAGCACATCTGGGACATCATGTCTCGCTCCATCCACCAACGCCACGTTGCACCACAGACTGTCCAGGAGTTGGTGGATGCTTTAGTCCAGGTCTAGGAGGAGATCCCTCAGGAGACCATCCGCCACCTCATCAGGAGCATGCCCAGGCGTTGTAGGGAGGTCATACAGGCACGTGGAGGCCACACACACTACTGAGCCTCATTTTGACTTGTTTTAAGGACATTACATCAAAGTTGGATCAGCCTGTAGTGTGGTTTTCCACTTTAATTTTGAGTGTGACTCCAAATCCAGACCTCCATGGGTTGATAAATTGGATTTCCATTGATTATTTTTGTGTGATTTTGTTGTCAGCACATTCAACTATGTAAAGAAAAAAGTATTAAATACGATTATTTCTTTCATTCAGATCTAGGATGTGTTGTTTAAGTGTTCCCTTTATTTTTTTGAGCAGTATATATACACTGCTCAAAAAAATAAAGGTTCAGTGTTCTGTCACTCATGGGGACACTACATCACGTAGAGCTCAAAAATTCAAGCCCCTTAGGTGCTGCCATAGACTTACATTAGAAGTGCCCATCCAAGAAGGCTCAAGGTCATTGGCCACAGATAAAATGACTTCAAATCATGTTGTATCTACCGTAGCTATGACTGGACTTATGTCAACATCACACTTTCAAAATCTTAGCTAGCAAGCTAGACAAGCAAAGCAGTCATCATCATGAATCAAGTCGACAATCAACTGGCAAATGCTTTTCAATCCTTGTCATATGAAGAGAAATTATAGATAAAACGTACCAGTGCTCATCGCACATTGGACATAAACATTACACAACAAGTTGGAAATTGCATATTCAACAATGAGTTCGATCCCAGGCTGTCACAGCCAGCCGTGACTGGGAGACCCATGGGACGGCACACAATTGGCCCAGTGTCGTCTGGGTTAGGGGAGGGTTAAGCGAGGGTTTGGCTGACCGGGATTTCCTTGTCTCATTGTGCTCTAGCAACTCCTTGTGGCAGGTCGGGCGCCTGCAAGCTGACTTAGTCGTCAGTTCGACTGTTTCCTTCAACACATTGGTGCGGCTGGCTTCTGGGTTAAGTGAGCAGTGTGTCAAGAACCAGTGCGGCATGGCTCGCAGAGTCCGTAGGGGAGTTGCAACGATGAGACAAGATCGTAACTTCTGGCCCATGGCATTGCATGTGAGCCTTTTTTAAAATTGTATTTCTTATTTCTCCCTTTTTCTCCCCAATTTCGTGATATCCAATTGGTAAAGCTTGAAGACGTTGGCCATGCTGTCAATCCAGCATGACTTCTGCCCCATTCAAAACAACTGGAAACCCGGAACTGGAAATCTCAGACTTCAGTGAGCTCAAGACAGCTGGGAACAAGGAAAAAAACTAGCTACGACTGAGAAAATACGGAAAATAATTTTGAACGGTCATCCATCTCGGCATTCCAAGTTGGGAACTCTGGCCTCTTTCTAGAGCCCACAAGAAGGACAGCCGTGCCACATTCCTGTTCAAGTGAGCACAGCACAGCAAGGTGAATCCAAAAATGTCTTGTATGTTGCTGCATAAATTATGTAATATGCCAGGGAGATATGTATACTGTAGCCAAGAAAGTAATACTAAGTGTATGTTGTGTAGTAATATGTTAGTAGCCCATGTGCCTCAACCTAATAATTTGGTCCCTTTCCCCCCTCAGAACTTAGCCTACTGTTCTGACTTGATAGTGCCCATGTAGCCTATAGCCTGTTTAAGAGAAATGTAATCATCAAATATTGTAAGAGCTTTCATTGTCTGCTTATATGCCCCCTTTACTTATCCTACGGTTCTGACTTGGTGTACAGGGAGAATACTGTAAGAATGGCCCATGTTTTGAATTATGTCACTGTACATTTCAAAAGTGCTGAACAAATAGTTATATTGACTACGTCTTTCCTAGCTCGGATTGCCTCTTATCCACTCGTCGTTCCCTTATACCAAAGTTTGTATATCTCAATTGTCAGTAGAAACCACATTTGTTTAAGCAAGTCAGTCATATCAGCTATGTTTTTTTTAAAAAGGCAGTAAATGAGGCTGAATGAACTGTTTCGCTGCCTGACAAAGCTCAGCTGATAGCCAGGTGTAGATGTGGTAAGGGTTAACTGCCAGCCCCATTCCACTCACCTGAAACCCTCTTCCCCAAAGCTAAAGACCCGATTTGTGTGTTTTTTTGTCTTACAAGAAAATGACCCCAGCCATTATCACATTGGTTGCTGTAGCTTAAGTAACCTCAGTCGATCTACAAAACACATAGCCTATTAGCTATACAATTAGCCACTACACATTAACTCACAATAACTTAACACTGGGATTAAAAACTATAATTGAATATGTACAGAGGGATCTGTAAGCCTAGCCGTTAAGAGCATTAAGCCGGTAACCGAAAGGTCGCTGGTTTGAATCCCTGAGCCAGTGAGTTAACTGCCTTGTTCAGGGGTAGAACGACAGATTTGTACCTTGTCAGCTCAGGGATTTGAACTTGAACCTTTCGATCACTAGTCCAACACTCTAACCACCAGGCTACCCTGCTGCCCCGTGAGACCCAACACAGCACAATTGAAAAACATATGGCAAATAGAAATGAAAATGTGTCTTTTTGCTCACAACCCAATGTAGCTTTCTGTTTTTATGTCCTATCAATAGTTTATGACCTGCCGTGAGTAACCATAGGTAAACAATAGTTTTCATGACCTGCCCTGAGTAAACATAGGCAAACTATAGTTTTCATGACCTGCCCTGTGTAACATAGCTGTACAGCTGTGATAGGATTTATTAGGACATGCACAGAGGAATGCAAATATTTACACTGTGATTTCCATCCTAGAGACACAACACGTTCTCTCTCTCCCTGTCCCTCTCATACACTCAAACCCCTGTCGCCTCCTCTTCCCTCCAGCCAGTCTCTACAGATCCACTGCTTTAGACTAGAGGAGCACAGTACCATGACTGTGTCCAAGGCCTGGACGTTACGCCAGCACTTCCAGGGTTTCCCCAAGGCTAGTGACTTCCAGCTGAGGGTGGAGATGCTGCTGCAGCCCAGGGATGGACAGGTGAGGATAGCATAGGATAGACTTTAAAGGGCAATTCCACCACTTTTCAACCTTAATTTCATTATCTGCAGCACAATACCAGTGTGTACATATGTGGAAACGGTGCATTTCTATGTTTTGTAAAAAAATATATAACACATTAAAAAGTCCTACCCGATAACATCAAAAGTTTTTAAAATAGTGGTTTTCCAACACTGAGATTCGCAGTGATGTGGGGAGCAAGATAATACCTTCCCTCTGGGTAGAACCACATTGCAGGTTTTAAAAAAAATCACTGTTTTTTACACTTTGAATCCTACCCTGTGATGTCACAGAGAAGCATTTTTTTAGGACCTTCTTAACTGCGGATCATAGAAGAGCACTGTTTCACATATGTAGACACTGGATTGGTGCTGGAGATAATGAATATGAAGTTGAAAATGGGTGTAATTGCCCTTTAATGTCCCTGAGGGGAAAATTGTCTAGGACACATGCACATCCTACTGAAAATTTCACACATTCCTTTTGCAATTCTAACACGTTCCATGTTATGTAAAATGACTTGATAACCTGTTTCTAATGCAAATGTATTAACCACAGGTTATATGCGCCGAAACGGGGAGGGACTAATCAGAATTTGACCCCCACCAAAAAAAAGTGTTTTCTTTGCAAAACGGTGTGCACTAATGAATACACCTTTGAACAAATTACACATTTTTGTTGCAAAATGTTTTCCGTTGCAAAACGTTTTGGTACGGTGTTCACTAATGAATACACCCACAGTTGGAGGCTGTGTTCCTGAGTGTGGACCCCTACATCAGACCCTACAGCCAGGCGATGATGAAGGTGGGAGATTGGAAACAAGTTGCCAAGTAAGGGAACATTATGGGGGACGGAGGTGGGCATGTGGATGCAAACACACCATAGACTTTCTATACAATTTAAAAACTCAAAAATGCTATTTGGAAAAAAAACAAAAACAAGCAAAAATTACCCCCAGCCGTTATCACGTTTGTTGCTGTAGCGTCATTCACCTCAGTCAATCCAGAAACACAGAGCCTATTAGCTATACAATTAGCCACTACACATTAACTCACATCAACTCAGCACTGGGAGGATTAAAAACTATAATTGAATATATACAGAGGAATCTGTAAGCAGAAAAATTATTTTATTAACAAAAGGTAAACAAATACATTTGCTTTACAGAACTTGTTCGCAGGTCCACTGCTAATTTCCTGCAATTCTACACATTTTACCATGACTTATGTCACGTTAACATGATATCTGAGTGAGCGCAACTAAACAAATCAATGGGGGCCCTCTGGGCACGTGCCCTCTGTGCCTGGTCAGTAATTTGGCGATGATTACTACATGGTAGCAGGTAGCCTAGCTGCTAAGAGCATTGAGCCGGTAACCGAAAAGATGGTGGTGTGAATCCCCGAGCCGACTAGGTTATAAAATCTGCTGATCTGCCCTTAAGCAAGTTACTTAACTCTAATTGCTCTGGATAAGAGTGTCTTCTAAAATGTACAAGTTTAGATAGCTAATGTACCAATCTGTAAAATATGAATTAACATGGGCTAATTGAGTGACATATAACAAGAGGAAAACTGCCAATTGAACAATATGTATTCTATTATTCTAACTCTCAACAATAAGTTCAGGCCCTACACAGCACAGTTGAAAAATATATGGCAAATAGAACTCAAACTGGGTGGTCTTCAGAGATAGATAGGATGGCTTGAGGGTAGCTGAAGGATGGGACTAAAAACAAACAAAAGATAACTAATGTAAAATATACTGTTTCCATAAAATATATATTGTATGTCACGGCACCTACGGAAGGTGGCGCACCTCCTCGCCCGGGCGGCGCTCGGCGGTCGTCGTCGCCGGCCTACTAGCTGCCATCGATTTATGTTTCACGTTCTGTTAGTTAGGCATAGGTTAGTTGCGCACCTGTTTTGTGTTAGTTGTTAGTGGGGAAGGGTATTTAGGCTAGCTAGTTAGGTTTGTTGTTTGTGCGGGATTGTTCGTTGTCAGGGTGTGTTTTGTTATGAGGTTCTGTGTTTTCCCTTTTGGAGTTACGTTGTTCGTTTTGGGGTTGCGCCCCTGGTTACGTTCTTTTAAGGGTGGTGCGTTTCTTTCTGCACACCTTGCACTCCATACTTTTGCATATTTTCCGTGTGGATATTTTATTAAAATGTATTCACGGAATCATTCTGTCTCCTGCGCCTGACTCCACCTCTCCTGAATCCACAAGCCACCTGGTGTGACAGTATGTATAAACTGGAAATAGAAGCCAAAGTGTTGTCCATTAGTTTACTCCAATTCGGGGAGGGGTGGTACGGTTAGGGATAAAAAAATATATATATACATACATACATATACACACTGTATTTACCCCCAAAATATATGGGGGATTGGAAATGATGCAGACAACTACATTGATAGAAGCCACAATCTGCAATATTAAAGCAGATCTTATTTTATTTTCATTTGTCCTCTTATGTAGCTACAGCCCTGATGCTAATATATTTGATTCAGCTTTGATCTAACTTTATTAAACAAGCACCATTCACCTGTGTATCCTGTTCTCTGGGCAGCCAAACTGTAGCAGAGACTGTGCTGAAAGTAGAGAATTACGCACATGCTCAGAATCTTCCGCCCTTTAGCTACCAGGAGAAGTTTTTTTTGTCAAGATGGAATAGGCTAGTTTATGTCAGAATTGACTAGAATTTACACAGCAAATTAGGATAATTAATGTAGCAGATTAGGAGAATTAGGTTAAGGTTAGAAAAAGGGTTAAGGTTAGCTAAAATCCTAAAATTTCCGAAAGAGGGTCCCTAAGAATTCATACCCACAGCCACTCTAAAGAGATAAAGAGCTCTGAATTTCACTCAAATTTCCTCCACTGTTTGATCATCAAAGTATGATTGGCTTTCATTCATCTAGATCATCATTATTTGGCTAGTCAACAGCACATTAGGCTACGAGGGGTCCGGAGGAGGCGTAGATGCTTCTATTAACAGTGGTTTCACTGGAAAAAAACATTAAGCATTTATGAAAGATTACATTTACAAATACTGCTTGTATTATATTTATAAAGACTGCTCTTAATGTCTGAATACTTTCAGTTGTTAGCTCTGAATGGGTTTCCTTGACTAAATAAAATCATAATATTAAGAGATGTAGATAAAAACAAACTGCTAGGCGACTAGTAACATGCTTCCCATTTCAAACATCTCCAAACGCATCACAGTGGGTGATCGCATGGAGAAGTTTCTCCCGCAGAATGTCGATACTGCTGTAGTTAGGGAGGCATAACGTCACAGAGCAGGTTTGTGCTTTCGGATAATATTCATCAGCCTCAGTACTGCCCAAAGACGTGATTTGCATCTGCAGTTTGGAGAGACTTCGACCTCTGGGCAGTCTGTCCGTTCCAGTCAGAAAAGCTAGAAGTTAGAAATTAGAGGATAATAATTATCCACTGACGAAGCATTTCTGGAGCTATACAATTATTTCAGTTTAATTAACTGTCTGTTAACTCACTTAAGAACGTCTTCTTTTGCTCCTCAGAGAACTCCATGAAAACTATCCAGAAGTTCTGGATGATGTCATCTGTGGGCCTATATCCTTGATACTGGGCATTCTGTTATTGCAGAGAAAAACATAATGAAACAACCGCATGTACAGTAGACCATGCCACTGTATTATAGCCATAGACTGTATAGTCCAAACAGAATGGGGCCAGATTTAACCACTGGGAGCATAGCGCTGCTATATAGGCTACCAAACATGTATGAACTTCCATATTATATTGCTTATGTACTTTTATGACATATCTAAGCAGGTAGAACTTTACCTCTCTCAACTTGTCCCACTCGTAGTTGTCATCTCCTTGTAGAAGTGTCATCAGCTCCTCAGGTAGAAACATCCTCCATGCCTGTGTAGGGCAACCTTTGTGGAAGCCTTTCTCAAAGTCTGCAAACTGGCTCTGCACCGACTTGTTGAGCTTCATGTCAACGTACAAGTCAACATATTTCTTCCTGTGAATGATATATGACAGACCAATGTTTATTTATGAGTACAGAACACTTCCTGTGGAATAATTTTGTTAATTCAAGAAATTCATAAATTGATAAGATTACTGTCATCAAATATACCTGTTGAACATGGTAACTGGGAGCTCCTCTCCATTTGGTATCAGTTCTTGCCCTTTGTCCTTCAAAAGACAATAAAGATTAGTACTGCATCAGCTGGGGTTACCTGTGTAGGCTACCAAAAACGGCTAAAGGTATCAATTCTCTCTTACCATGAAAACCAAATCCAGCGCTTCAACAACCTCCTCATCTTCATCCAACACATCCTGCAAGCAGCTAATTTTAAACAAACAAACAGTATAAATGTGATATGAGGAGATAATAGTATATCTGTAAAACAACAACTACACTGTTAAAATGTGCTTTGTTACACCCAAACTAGTGGCAACTGAGCTGCCACCAACTTGAAGGAGACGAAACCTTAATTTTGCAGGAGTATTGAAACACATCATCGTGAAATGTTTTGGTTATCCTAATGAAAGATACCTACATTTTAAGAAACATATTAAGTTGGATTTATTCATACATTATTTTGGTAAAATGACATTAACAAATCATTGCAACGACTTGCATACATTTAAAAATAAATGTTTTTGGGGGGGTATTTTTACACTTTATTGAGACGGTTATGAAATGACAGAGAAGATACAGATAGGTGGGAGAAACAGACTGAAGGGTTGGAGCGGGGAATTTAACCCCGGTCTTCGATGGGGAGAGGGGTGACATGTCTAGGCCAGGTACGTTATCGCTAGACATGGGCTCTGCACGACTTGCATACATTTTTATAAAGTATATGTTGGTCTTTTTTTGTTGTCAATTTCAATTCACCCCAGAATAATTTCTTAGTGTGGCTGCGTAGTTGAGTGGGTAAAATTCCAACGAAATGTACCATCTTACTGCCCCTCCTGTTTCTAACCTGTCTAAATAAAGCATTGAAAAAAGAATTCCACCAAAAAATATTCTCCATAGGCCCTTATCAATCAATATTTAGGATATAAACCGTTTGCATTACTGAACCAGTGATTGTATGAGAAACATAGTTGTGTTTTGATGCTTCCTTTTACATGCATTGAAATCCTAAAAAGTGTTTTCACAACACTTTTAAAAACACAAATATTCAGGTTGAAGAACCACTTTGGGTGTTTCAGAGTACTTCATTTCTGTTTTAAAACACATTCTGTGCATCAAAACACTTCCATTGGATAAACGGATATCAAGGTTTATCTGGAACAGTAAGAGACCAAGAATTAGATATACAACATTACAATTACCAAAAAACGGTGGGGGTATGGCCTTACCAAACCTAAACGATTATTATGCATCAGCCCAATTGAGACCTCTGGTGTGTTGGTGCAATTCAGAATACGAACCCAAATGGAAAGACATTGAGACTACTTTGACAGAGACACCCATACAGTCAGTTTTGGGAAATAAGGACATGGTAATAGAAATATACAGTAGACAAAATCAGTGGATTAATTCCTCTCTGAAGACATGGTTTAGGGTAGTTAAGCAAAATAAATTAGACAGAGTGATCAAACTGCTGAGTTGGCCTGCATACGACCCCAGCTTCATCCCTGCAACTCAGGACAGCAGATTTAAACAATGGACGCAGAAAGGCATCACATCTTTCAGTACAATCATAAGGAATGGGGACCTAGATAACTTCCAGGACCTAAGTAAAAAAACATGGCTTGGATAAACCAGATTTTTACAGATACCTACAAGTTCGACACTATTTCTTAAGGGAGATAAAAGTGACTGACCCTCGAGCACCTCCAAAATTAATCCAAGTATTCACTAACACATACAACTTGGGGAGTAAAAAAAAAAAAAAAACTCAAAACTCTATTTGGGTATTCCACCCTTAAAGAAACATTCTACAAACTATATTAAAAAGAAATGGAAGGAGGAACTTAACATGTAAATAACTGATGAAACATGGTTGAACATATTAGAGACTCAACAAAGCTCCACCAACTCAAGGTCACGGAGAGAATTCTGTTGGAAGAATGTTGTACGTTTCTTCATAACACCTAAACTGAAATCAAAACAGACTGGCTCCCTACATCCTTGTTGGAGAGAATGCGGCCTATCGAGGGTGGATCACTCATCTCTTTTGGACTTGCCCCGCAATCGAAACCTACTGGGGAGAAATAACATCTAACATTGGAAAAATAATGGGATTTGACATAGAACAAACATTCATTTCTTTGTACTTGGGTGAAATACCTGATAACTTACACAATAGAGAAAAGTACCTCTTGAAGTTCCTACTGGCAGCCAGTAAAAAGGCTAGCACTAGGAAATGCCTACAAAAAGACCCTCCCACAGTGACACAATGGATAGACATTGTAAAAGAAATACACCACATGGAGTGTATGACCTTTGCTTTAAGAACACAAGAGGAGAGGTCAGGAACACTGGGAAAATAGGTTTCGTACTTGGAAAAGGTCTAATTCAAAGATGTCAATGTAACTAATATGATGAAGGTATGACGTGCACTATAACTGCCAGATCTTTTTTGTTGTTCTTTTATTTTACTGTATTTGTACTTTCTTTGTGTTCCTACAATAAAAACAAAGTATAAAACAAATAAAAACACTTCCATTGGGTTTACATTCAAACCCCCTCCAAACACCAGATCTCATCTTAGGTGCACTACTTTTCCTGGTTTCATTACACAATCATGGTGTTTTGAGACTTTCTACTTTTACACTGTACTGTAGCAGCAGTTGAAGAGATGAACATATATTATGGACCCCTCTTCTTTTTCAGCAGAATAATTGTACCTTGCTTCAGTTGGAGACAGCTCTTTAAGGTCATCCAATGTTGTAGTCAGACCCAGAAGCTTCTTGAAGAGAGCCAGAGGGAAGCAGAGGTTCAGAACACACTGACTAAACAGGGCCTTCCCACAGAGTAGCCCAAGTAAGTAGAATTCATCAGTGATACCGCCGTCCTATGGATAAAAAAAAATAAAAAAAATAAATACAATGCCACAAGCCGTTAAATATTACAAATATTTAATAGTATAATATCAGTACCATAATTGGCATTTCTAAGAATGGATATTTCTAATTTAGTAAATAAAATTGTGGGGGAAAGATGGAGTTAAATCTGGGAACAATTTGTAATTGAATATGGAACATACATCTGTTGTGAACCATGCTAGTCCAGACTCGTAAACCTCCAGTGTCTTTGGTTCCATTTTGAGAAGTTCCCTCCCCAGGAGCCTGAAGAATTCCAGTGAAACGCCACCGTCATCCACACCATTCTCTGCTTGAAACTTCACCTGGAGACAAAAACAGTTTAGAGCCCTTGAGATGACTAATCTAAATAGTCCCACAGAAAGCTACCCATTCTCCAAAATACAGAAAACACAACACTTACCTTTAAAGCCACCATGTTGCAAGTCCTTTTTCGCAGTTGCTGAAAGGTATCATCCAGAAGTGTTTCCCGGTCCACCTTTAGGGTTTCGTCACAAAGCCCACCGTATTCGAAGTCCTCATGACAATCCTTGGATAAGATTATTAAAAGGTATGTGAATATTAGAGAAAACATTTTGGCAGAACAGCAAAAATAACATTTTTGGTGAATTCAATTTGCCTTGTGCCCGGCAACTTCAAGCAGGATAATGTCTAACATACACTGTAATAAAGTGGCATGGCACTGTTGTTCATCTTAAGTGTTCTATTCAATTTGTCTAAAATCACATACCGAATTTGACAGATCAATGTGATTTTTGAATTGAATGAAAGCGTCTAAATTGCTTTCAATACCTCATAGCAGTGGGCGCAATGTAGCGGTGGCAGCCTATCAGATGTGAGTATTTGTGATTTATTAGGTTTAACCAAAGAGGAAAAGTAAGTTGAGTGTTGAAATAGGCTGCAACTTGAAACATAGGTTTCTTAATAATCAAATATAACAGTTGGCATTAAATCATGTATTTGGTTTCAATAAATGTTAGGTTTTCTCAATTGAGAAATCCTAACTCAATTACTTCTAACCAGTTGATGCGATTTTTTTAGGTTGATCAAGAGTCATTTTTTGCAGTGTACTTAAAAAAAATGCAGGTACTTACTTTGACCTGATCAAAGGCATACATCCACACTATACATTTGGTTTCAGTGTCCAGGATACAGGGGTTGTTCTTCAGGAGGCAAAATATGTTATCCTAAAGTGCAAAATGTAAAGGGATTTTCCACTCAAAATACAACCTAGTGTCATTTCCCAACTACCTTGGCTGTAGTCGATTCCCCAAAATACTAATATGTTTCTAGTGATTGGAAAAGAACATAAATACCTTATAACGTTTTATTTTGCTCAATATCATCTCGCTTTCAATCCAATATGTGTCATCCTCCCCAAAGAAGTCCCAGACCAGCTCTGTCAGTTCTGAATGTAAGTCTAGTACCTGAGTTCGGAGAGAGGTGAAAGCGCTAAGTAGACATTATGCAGTGTATTGCAGGACCTGAAATAAAACATTGCATGGTTTTTCATTAAATGATTGTTGCAGAAATATGTATGAAATGCACTGTATTGTACAAACCAGCTTAGACTGAAAGAGAGAACTGATTTTGTTGATATGGAAAGTGTCAACTGTGATTCTTCTGCATCTCTTGCTGTTCGCCTACATGCAAGAGAGGATATTGATATGCAGTGCAGTGAACATTTAAAATGATTTGGGGCCATGACCAATATTTGAAAATATCAAATAATACCCACATCAAAAAGCCTTTGCAGAACCCCAAAAGTCTTCTTTAATGATTTTCCATGATCACATCGTTTGACCGCCATCTGCTGAAGATACTCTGCTGACACTGAGTGGAATGCTTTCACCACTGTTCGGAAGAAGGAATCTGACAGTGTCGACCATAGGCCCTCTGTTGGAATTAGCCTGGAGTTTAGTTGATACAAGAGCACACAGATGACCTCATGTATCTAAAAAAAAAGAGTATAGAATAGAAGAAAATAGAAGAGAATAGAAGAGAAGAAAATAGAAGAGAAGAAAATAAAAGACAAGACGTGTATTGATGGATGGTGACTTTACCAAGGACCTGGAGCTTGTCTGGGTTCAGTCTGAGGATGGCAGCAGCGAAGGCCTCAGTAATGTCTATGCGATGTTGTTTTAGGAGAACTCTCAGGAGCTCGGGGATGATGAGGTACACCCTCAGACCCTCCACACCAATGGGATCCTTACTCAGAGAGGGAAGGAGTATGCGCTGGACGACATTTTTAACCTAGAACCATGACAGGAGTGCTTGTGGGTCACAACTAAATGACTTATCGTGGCTTACAGTATCAACGACTGGTCAAATTGAATATGAAGGACAACAAACAGAAGTATTGAAAATAAGTATCTGATCATAAAGATAATAAATGAAATGATACCTCAGCCAGAACTTTGTCCTTTTCTGCAAGCTTTTGAAAAGCCATTTGGGCGAGTGACAAGTCCAGGCCAGAGTGCATCGGTGAGGTTTGGTAATGTTTGTCACAACTAGAGTAATAAGACCAAAAAATACTATTAAATATGCAACAATAAAAAGTATTCAATAATGTGATAAAACATTGATGGATAGGCAGTGAGTTCTTACCTTTTGTCCAGGAAGCTCCCATTTAAACATGATGCAGAAGAGAACGTTTTTGTGATTTCCCTGAAAATAAAAGTGAAGTATCTTATAGTTCAGTGTATGTAAGTTCCTGAGACCTTCATCTTTTCAGTAGTTGTTGTGTCACTGACTCATGCATGTTTGTGTTGCCTTGTCCACCATCATGAGTTGTTTATTTGTATCGAGCCTGGGGATCAGGTTTATTTGTATCATATACTATATATACAAAAGTATGTGGACACCCCTTCAAATTAGTGGATTTGGCTATTTCAGCCACACTGGTTGCTGACAGGTGTATAAAATCGAGCACACAGCCATGTAATCTCCATAGTCAAAACACTGGCAGTAGAATGGCCTTACTGAAGAGCTCAGTGACTTCCAACGTTTCACTGTCAGAGGATGCCACCTTTCCAACAAGTCAGTTCGTCAAATTTCTGCCCTGCTAGAGCTTCCACGGTCAACTGTAAACACTGTTATTGTGAAGTGGAAACGTCTAGAAGCAACAATGGCTCAGCCACGAAGTGGTAGACCAAACAAGCTCACAGAATGGGACCGCTGAGTGCTGAAGCGCGTAAAAATAAAATGTTCTCGGTTGCAACACTCACTACCGAGTTCCAAACTGCCTCTGGAAGTAACCTCAGCACAAGAACTGTTCGTCGGGAGCTTCATGAAATGGGTTTCCATGGCCGAGCAGCCGCACACCATGTGCAATGTCAAGCATCGGCTGGAGTGGTCTAAAGCTCGCCGCCAATGGACTCTGGAGCAGTGGAAACACGTTTTCTGGAGTGATGAATCACACTTCACCATCTGGCAGTCCGACGGACTAGTCTGGTTTTGGCGGATGCCAGGAGAACACTACCTGCCCGAATGCATAGTGCCAACTGTGGTTCGGGCTAGGCCCCTTAGTTCCAGTAAAGTGAAATCTTAATGCTACAGCATACAATTCTAGACGACTCTGTGCTTCCAACTTTGTGGAAGGCCCTTTCCTGTTTCAGCATGACAATGACCCCATGCACAAAGCGAGGTCCATACAGAAATGGTTTGTCGAGATCAGTGTGTAAGAACTTGTCTGGCCTGCACAGAGCCCTGACTTCAACAACTTTGGGATGAATTGGAACGCCGACTGCGAGCCAGGCCTATTTGCCCAACATCAGTAACCGAACTCACTAATGCTCTTGTGGCTGAAGGAAGCAAGTCCCCGAAGCAATGTTCCAACATCTAGTGGAAAGCCTTCCTAGAAGAATGGAGGCTGTTATAGCAGTAAAGGGGGTACAAACTCCATATTAATGCCCATGATTTTGAAATGAGATGTTCGATGAGCAGGTGTTCACATACGTTTGGTCATATGGGGTACTTACTTCTGTATTTTCTCCCATGATTTTGAGTCGCATTGCAAGATCCATCTGTCAATGACATCATTGTCTAATGTTCGAGTCATTTTTTCAACACTGGAGTCATTCAACCCTTTTGCTGATTCCTGTAATAACAATTTGACGCAGTGTATAAAAACAATCTTAAATACTAAGGACTAACACAGAACAAACTAACTGTAAATGCAATACCTTAGCGGAACTGCACAAGGCAAAAGAATGGTTTCCTCCAGCAAAGGTTTGTTCAATTTGCTGGTCATCAATGCGGCCTGAAAATGACCCAAAACAGTCACGATGTTATAAACCTGTTATTTTATCATTTCATAGAGACCAACATTTCTGCCTAAGTACTGTATTGCATTTTAATTAGGTTACGTTATGCAGAGGAAAGGAATGTTTTAATTACCCTGTGGTAGCTGTACTGGCAGAGGCACAGACTGATCCATCTTGACTCCATTTCCCAGCTGCCCTTGCTCTCCACGCCCAAATGAGTAGATCTTTTTGAAGGAGCCCACGAACGCCAACGTGTGGTTTCTAATTTGACAAACAGGATTGTAGGTAAAGGAAAAAAATCACAAATCAACTGTGATCCCTAAGAATGGATATATCCAAGAATACACCCAGTGTCACTCCAAGATTGATCTTACCATCCAAGCTACATCCATTGATCTTTGTCTGAATATGTATGATTGTACAGAGATTCACATGACTTCTATCAATCAATCTAGTAACTACATACCTTCCACAGGCTATCTGGGTCACCTTTGCCCCCCAGAGTTCGGCCACCAGTCGAGGTCGTAGTTCATTTCTGAGAGAGTTGTGTCCAAGCTGTCCATGTCGACCCGAGCCAAATGTGAACACTAAACCTCCCTAGAACAAAACCAATTCACACAGTTATCATGATGATGTGTTCGGCTCCTGTTGTTGATATGAATGTTTCTACTGTGTGATGGCAACCAGCAAGACATCATTGGTCCAAACATTCTTTAGATCTTAATGGTACTGGGAGTAAAAACATAGTATCAGTTGGAAATATTGTTGTGTAAAAAACGTCAGAACCTTTGTCAGAACGGCAGTATGCTCCACTCCACAGGAAACAGTAATGGTCTTCTTTAGATTCAGGCAATCAACAGGAGCTGGAGCAGGTCTGTCTGTAGAAAATAGAATTCACTGATTTATTTTCCTTGCTCGTCTTTTTCTTTTTTTGACTAAATAATGATCAGATCTACTCATACTGTCTGCTTCAAACATATCAAATGTACTACTTTTCTTTAAAAGATACCAACTATTAATGAAAATACATTAGCATAGTAATATTTGTGTATACAGTACCTATTGTGTCCCCCAGTCCCAACTGCCCGGTGCTGTTCTTGCCCCAGCTGAACACGGCTCCAGAGAGGGTCAGGGCGAAGCTGTGGTCTCCCCCAGCGGTGATCTGAGCCAGGGGGATACCTGACAGAGACTTGAGGGGCTGGGGAGACAAGGTGCCGGGCTCTCCCTTCCCCAAACCCAGCTGTCCGCTGGAGTTCTGGCCCCACGTGAACACATTACCATCTAATGGAAGGTAAAATAACATTTGTACATAGGAAATCTCACAGGACACATGCTGCATTGTCAGAGTTTCTCTTGGTATGCGATAAATGTAGTTTTATTTTAAATGTCTATTGTGAACCTTCTCAAACTGATTTAGTTTTTTTTCACCCTTTATTTCTGCACTATGAACTTTCAGACATGTCCCAATAAAACAGCTCTATTTTAGCATTAAAGCCTCAGTATATTTTTTTATTGTTTTGACAGTGTGTGGGGTTCCAGTATCTATGTACCTGGAACAGAGACTATTTGGTATAACGGACATTCAAAGAGCACAGACAGCCTCCTATCATATCCCGTCTCAAACTGAGTGATTTAGAATGTAATTGTTTACCTTGGGTTAGTGCAATGGAATGCTGGTCTCCACATGCAACCTGAATTACCTGATTCAAGTTACCCACTGGTCTGAGAAAACACAAGAGAAACATACAGACCAAAAGTGACTATTTCAATATGTTCAGTTGCTAAAATTGACAGATGCATCAAAACATTGTGTGAGTAGGCCTGAATAGAGATGTGTCATTCTGTCAAGGCCTACCTGGGATCATTGGAGGCAGAGGTAAGACAAAAAACTCTGCCCTCTTCAGACAGTAAAACAACATGGGCATCTCCACAACTCAGAGCCAGAATCTTCTCCCTGCACTCCACACTCTCTACACAAATAAAATATAAATAAAATATTTAAAAAAGGTCCAATGCAGCCATTTTTATCTCAATATCAAATCATTTCTCGGTAACAATTAAGTACCTTACTCAATGTTTTCAATTAGAAATAAAAAAAACCTTCCTAGCAAAGAGCAATTTCTTAAACAAGAATTTGGCTAGGACTGTTTGGGAATGGTCTGAGTGGGGATGGGAAAACTGAAAACTCATTTGTTTCCAGGTAGAACGCCTTTGGGTTCTATGTAAAACCCTTTCCACAGAGAGTTCTACATTGAACCCCAAAAGATTCTACCTGGAACCCAAAAGGGTTATCCTACGGGGCCAACTGATGAACCCCTTTGGAATTATTTTTTTCTATGTGTGGTGTTGCGGGAAACATATAGGAAAGGTACTTACTCAGTTTCCATGTGACCCTTCTCCCATCTTTATACTCGTGCATCCTGCAAGCAAAGGACACTTTCCCATTATTTCTGATAAACGCGACCACTTTATTACCTGCGGACAGATGTGCAATTGGAGATTTCGTGAGTATGACATTTAGGCAACAATCCGTCTTCGCCTTTACCAAACCATTCGACTTTACTAAACCGAAGCCATCACCGATGTTCTCTCCCCACGAAAACATTGTCAATGTGTTATTGTCGCCTTCTAAACGTATCAATAATCAGCTACTCTTGATGGTCAATGCGGTCTTTCTGCGCCCTGTGAGTCAGTGCGTTTTGAAAGGGAAAAGGGATGAACGCGACCATATGAAATAACAGCAAGGAACGAAAACGAAACTTGAGATGACATTTTTCTACAAACAGAAACTTATGCCACAATGGGAATGGGCCTGAGCAAACGGAACAGGCGCCAAGTAAAGTATTTTAATCAAACAAACACCCCAGCTAGCACATTTGGATCCTTGGAAGTTGTGGGGACGTACGTTTTGTTTCCCATTGGTTCTGGAGACGAAGCCATACGTTTCCTGACGGTTGAAACTGAACATATTTTAAACGTTCTGAGAATGGATGTAAAAATGTTGCCTGTTCTGGGGACTTACATTTTTAGGTTGTAGGGAGGTTATTCTATGGTTCCCTGAAAGTTTTCCTGGGGGGTTTTATTACCATTCTGAGAACAGAAGGTTATTTGAGGGTAATTAAATAATGTCCTGAGACTGTTTCAATAACACTGCTAGTTTAGGTGAACTGTTCTGAACTCAAAGCACAGTTCATTTGCTTAAGCATTAATCATGCAAACCCATTTCTTTGCTAATGTGGCATGGTGTCAGTGAGATTCAAACCTATGATCTTCTGCTCTCTAGCCATGGAATTAGGACAGAGCAAGCATGCCATGTTTTTTTAACTCATAGAAGCTGTTCATTTTAGTCTTTAAACAGACCCCATTTCAAAGGAAACAAGCACTCATTAAGATCAGGTGTGGCCAATTAGTGGGTGCAGCCAACACACCAGAACACACTTAAGAGAGAATTTTGTTGATGCTCGGAAAGGAATGTTTTAAAATAATTCTTCCAACATCCTTTGAATGTTATCTTTTCATGGCAGTTTTCTTAATGTTCTGAGAACATGACTTTAAATTAGAACATGAGGAAACATGCAGAAAACGTTATGCTGAAGTACTGGATTTCCCACAGAATACCATTGTTTCTTAACCTGTTATGGCTAGGGGGCAGTATTTTCACGGCCGGATAAAAAACGTACCCGATGTTAGGGTTGAACTGGCTATTTGTATGCATAACCTTTATAATATACTGGGGAAGCTATGCTAAGTACATAAACTACGAGGAAATCAACTGTTGAAGACAAGAAGAACTACAATCGGCAACAGGGAGTGCGTCACGACGCTGGGATCAGCCTACACGCCGACGACAGGAGGAGCAAGTTTAAACCACGCTCCTCCTCCCTCGGACAGGCCAGCATTGAGCGGGAAATATCTCTTAGTATTAAAGAGAGAACAATAGGATGTGTCGCTCTCTTCTCTGTTTTGCCCTGCGAGGTAAAACAGCGAGACCGTATATACGAACAACCCATTTACCACACACGTGTTTGCATTAATTAAAGTACAGCTAGCCTGTGATGGCGAGCTATCTACTCAGAATATTGCAAAATGTGCTTTCACCGAAAAGCTATTTTAAAATCGGACACCTCGATTGCATTAAGGAGTTCTGTATCTATAATTCTTAAAATAATTATTTTTGTGAACGTTTATCGTGAGTAATTTAGTAAATTCACCGGAAGTGTTCGGTGGGAATGCTAGTTCTGAACGTCACATGCTAATGTAAAAAGCTGTTTTTTGATATAAATATGAACTTGATTGAACAAAACATGCATGTATTGTATAACATAATGTCCTAGGAGTGTCATCTGATGAAGATCAAAGGTTAGTGCTGCATTTAGCTATGGTTTTGTTTTTTGTGACATATATGCTAGCTTGAATAATGGGTGTCTGATTATTTCTGGCTGGGTACTCTGCTGACATAATCTAATGTTTTTTGCTTTCGCTGTAAAGCCTTTTTGAAATCGGACAGTGTGGTTAGATAAAGGAGAGTCTTGTCTTTAAAATGGTGTAAAATAGTCATATGTTTGAAAAATTGAAGTTTTTGGATTTGAGGAATTTGTAATTCGCGCCACGCCCATCATTGGATATTGGAGCAGGTGTTCCGCTAGCGGAACGTCTAGATGTAAGAGTTTATTAATGTTCTGATGACTTAATAGAACATGAGAAACTGTAGAAAACATTATGCTGAAGTCCTGAAATTCCCATGGAAGAACATTGTTCTATGAACAATTTGAGAACATTCATTTAAATAGAACCTTATGGGAAGGTTGTATGCAACATATAGAAACATATGGTTCTCAGAACGTTATGTGCTAGCTGGGAAGGTTATGCACGTTGGAGAAACCACACCTCTGCATCAAAGTGCTGACAGCTGTTCCCATTGATAAAAGAAAACACTTGAGGTGAACTAATCATTTATGTCATTTATCATCTCTATTTATTAGATACATAAAGAATTATTACGTAAATAAAACACAAGATACAGACATGTCCAGAAAAAAAAGGATGTTCACATGTAGAATTACATTTTAGTCATTTAGCAGACGCTCTTATCCAGAGCGACTTACATTTCATACATTAAAAAAAAATAATTCCCATAATTCCCGTGGGAATCGAACCCACAACCCTGGCGTTGCAAACACCATGCTCTACCAACTGAGCCACAGGGAGGCCTTACATCAAATGCCACACTATATCAGTAATGAAAACATGCATAAATAAGTAGGCTCTTGAATGTATATTACTGAATAAGAATGTTATATAAAAAATATCACTCAGAATTAGTAGACATTAAGTCAAGGAATGTTTTTTCTATAATAGGGTAGGCCTACATATCCTAGATTTGCAATTGTAACATTTTCAATAGACCAAGGAAAAAGGCAACATTTAAAAGTTTTTAAAAAGTGGCAAATCTGAACCTAGAAGGTGGCTATAACCAAAATCCTATGCTAAACTGAAGCGATATATTGACATGTAAGAAACACATTGAATGAAATGATGAACACAGCAGTAGCCTATATATAGTGTCCATTAATCCTTCCAGAAGCCTCTGTTGTGGGCACATGCCTCTTTGAGCCTGGCCAGCAGCATCTCCTTGGAGGGGTAGATGGGCAGAAACAGTAGGAAGAAGCAGGCATGGGATTCTGGGAAATGTAGTTCAGTAGAGTTCTGCATGACCGCTAACTTCATCTGGATCTTGTCCATGCCCAGGATGGGAGCGCGATCACAGCCCGTCAGGAACACTGAGAAGGAAGGGAGAGCGAGTGAAAGGTAGACAGAAAGGGAAGAAACATAGTGAATGTCATTGTGTGGTAGGTAGCCTAGTGATTAAGAGCATTGGGCCAGAAACCAAAAGGTCCCTGGTTCAAATCCTTGAGCAGAGAAGGTGAAAATATGTTGTGCCCTTGATCAAGGTACTTAACCCTTATTGCTCCTGTAAGTCGCTCAGACAAAAATGATGTGTAAATGTTCTTGTAGAACAGGAAGTTCAAATATGCAGACAAAACCTTGAACCAGCATTATGAAAGACTGTATGGTTCCTCCAGTTTTACTCAACCGAGAGCAATTTAGTGCCATACTTACGGAGGAAAGATTTATTTTGGTCGTCTGTCAGTTCCTCAAAAGCCTCCCAGAATGTGACGATGTTGGGATGTCTGGCATGGTACTCTCCATCATACACAGTGTTCTGGATATACAAACCAAACAAATGGCAGCAATAATTTAACAATATTAAACTTGCACGCCATTTAAACGATTCACCACTCAAAGTCACAAAGAACCATGTATAGCTAGGCAATGTATAGCACATTATCTCCTAGTCCCAGTCCTAACTTGAGAAATGTACCCATAACTTGACATCAAAGCAAATCCCCCATCAATATAAATGCATCAACACATTAATTGATTTATGCCCTAATGTCTCAAGTCAGCACCCAGCCCCACACTGAGTAATGAATGATGGTTGTATATAGACCTGTTTGAGCGTGTCCCAGTCGTAGTCCTCTTTCCCCACCATGACTCCCCTGAGCTCCTCAGGCTGGAACAACTCCACCACGTCCCTGTCACACACCTTGAAGAAGCCTCTCCTGAACTCTTCAAACACCTTCTCCGCTGATCGGTTGAAGGCGAGGTTCACGTAGGCATCAACAAACTGCTTCCTGTAAAAATAATTAATGGTATTTTTATATTTTTTAAAAAACACAGAAAGCATGCTTGTTGTAATTTCTAAGATGTCGACCTTGTATTATGCATTACAGATGTAAGACTGTAATGTGAGCCAGTTTGCTACAGCAGGAAAATAATCCTGCAGCAACAGAAAATGTGAATTATTATGTGGATAATAATGGACATTTTTGTAGGGGTTGATACATTTTTCTTAAGGGAAAATCAAGTCTGAAGCCTTTTTAAACCTCAAATATATACTACACTTTTTAAATGTACTGCAACAGGGGGATCAAATTAAGATCTTTCATCTGTAGGAGTAAAAGTTGCTGTAGCCTTACTTGTTAAAACTTGTGACTGATTTTCCTGTTTCTTTGGGATCAAGCTCCACCTTCAGGTCATCCCAGATCACCTGATGAAAATAAACAGTTACCACTATTCACATACTGTATCTAGGGATATTTCATTGCTCAATCAGTTTCAATACTGTACATACGGTGAAGGTCATGTCCAGGTTTTCTTCATCATCATCAGTGTAGTCCTCCAAGAGGTACCGCAAACTTCTTCAATTACAATGAAAATAAATGAATGTTTAAACATTTTAATCAATTTCTAAGGGATACTAATTAAATGCTAAAATGTACATTCTAAAATACAAACGTACCTTCCCACAACAGGGTCAAACTCTCTCAGGTCCTCCAGTGAGGGCTTGACCCCCACCATCTTCTTGAACAGGGCCAGAGGGAAGGGCAGGTGTACAATGTTGTGGTTGTACAGGGCCATGCCACACAAGACACCAAACAGGAAGTAGCTCTTCTCCTCCACTCTGGGCTGGTAGTAAGGGGCACATGAGCCAAGGCAGAGGTAAAAACAAGAATAAACAAGAGCAGGCACCATCCCAAGCTGTGAAGACTTTTTCAACTAACTGTTATCTCCTTTTTTTGTATATTTCTTTTGTCTGTATACTGCAATTTAACATTTATGCTGCGAATGTGCACAGCCTAACTAATAATAAAACCTTGGTACATCAGGAGGAGAGTAGGGAGTGATGGTAATTCTTGTAAACAATGCTTTAATGATTGATACAGTGTAGATAGTGGCACTGCTGTAGTGGTTGAATCTCTTTTTGTTGCTATTAACTGACTAAATGTATTTTGATTGTTTTTAGAATAATCTAACATGTCTTACTCAGCAAATTTTTATTTGCTTGATAGTGCAGTGATTGATTATACAGTAATGAAATTGCAATTCCCTAATTCAAGTTCTTACCTTGGCAGGGAATCAGACCAGTGTCTTGGTGTCGTTGTACATGAACATCTCAGACTCTGGTGCCAACAGCTCTTCAAACACATGGAGGAAGAAGTCCCTTTTGTTGACGAGAGACAGCTTCATGTCCTCCACAAACTGCACCTGAGGGATAAAGCATCAGAGGAACGTTTAGGTTGAGTTCTGACATTGTCTTGTGAAAAGCTTTTTTCAACATTTGTCCTTCCTAATTCAGGTTGTCATCATTTTACCACAAGTTCTCTCTGGAAGTAATCATGATCTGCAGCACCCAGTTGTCTGAAGGTATCTTTGATGAGTGACGGGCGCCTTAAGGTCAACTGGAAGACTGGGGCAGGGGGAGATTCTGGGTTGTCTCGGAACGTTCCAGAAGGACACACCACTGTCAGCCGGTGGGCGAGTTTGTGAACCTTCTGCAATATACAAATACACACTAGTTAAGTTTTTTTATGTCACGTGCACAACTACACTGAAATGCATTCCCTGCTTGCACTTTTCCAACAATACACTAATCAATATCAGTGTCACTGATGTCAAAAGGAGAAGAGGACCAAGGTGCAGTGTGTGTGTGGTTACACATTTTATTTAGTCTGTGAAACTACGCAATACATAAATAAACTGAATAACCAAAACAACAAACCATGACGTAGAGGTGAAAAACACTACTCAAAAATAATCACCCACAAAACCCAGGTAGAAAAACCCCTACTTAAGTATGATCTCCAATTAGAGACAACGAGGACCAGCTGCTTCTAATTGGAGATCATCCCAAACAAACCAACATAGAAATACAAAAACTAGAACCTAACAGAACTAGAACACATAGAATAAACCCCCATGTCACGCCCTGACCTACTCTACCATGGAAAATAACAGTTAAGTTAAGTAGATATTAAACACACAAGAAATATAAAAAAGAACACAAGAAATTAAGTAAGCTATATACATGGGCAGCTGTAGGGTCTATTTAGAGTGATATACAGACTGGTCTTTGGAAACCACTGGATAGGCTATGGTATACTTGAAAACAAAGATTCAATAAAAGGATATAAAACAGCCAGTGGAATAAAACAGTATACCTTAGTACAATGTGCGAAAATGTTGAAAATCGCCATCTTGCAGATCAGATTCAACACAAACGGGTAACGGCAAAAGATGACTGGTGTCACCTCTGTGTCCTAGAAGTGACACAAAAGAAACATGAAAGTGCATCTCAATAGTCTACATGGGTTCCATCTCTTTGTCTCGTTCCATCAATCTGCACTGAAAGAACTGGACAAGTAAAACCAGATTCCACCACTTTATCATTCTAACATTTTAGTAATTTACAGATGATTTGGTTATTTTATTACCTCCCTTGTTGACCAAAAATGCCAAAGCTTCACATCCTCCAATAGAATAACACTCTCGTTGATCTCGTCCACATAAAAGGTACTGGCTGGAACTTCCTGGGTTCTTCCGGACCTTTTGTTTGCCTTTGACATAAGATAATGTCAGCATCAAAATAGATTTGCACATCTGCCTTGCAGTTCACAATATGAAGTATGTTAGGGCATGATCAACAATACTGACAAACGCCAACTACAGAAAATGGTCAGGAGGACTATAAAAATGATTGACATAGACACTGACTCTGTGGAGGTACTTGAGGGCTTCCAGCAGGAATTTGACTCCGGGGTTGTGGGTAACCAGAAGACCGTTCCTCAGCATGAATGACAGGGCATTCTTCCACATCAGAATGTGCTTAGTCATGATGGAAGGCTCCATTGAGGACCACCAGTCTTCTATAAGATGATACAAGAATACAAAAGTCCAAAATATGTAAATGATATTGCCTGAGCAACAATTTTTTTTAATCTTATAATATATGGTAATGTGTCACAGTGTCACAGCTATGCTTCTATTATAATACAATTCTGTAAAATGATACCGATGCCAAATTGACTGATAAAGTGACAAGGTCACTTATATTCATTTATATATTCATTTAAAAAGTGGGTTTAAAGAGTAAGTTGATCTTAACTGATTTCCTAATCCAAGGTATGTTCAGTAGCTGGTCGAAAACTTGGCTAGCAGCCTCTAGGTCCACTGTCAAAGCTCCGGCTGCTTGTGGAATCTCACTGGTCATAAGAAACAGAGGGCATAGCATTAGAAACACAGGGCGTAGCATTAGAAACACAGGGCATAGCATTATAAACAGAGGGCATAGCATTAGAAACACAGGGCGTAGCATTAGAAACACAGGGCATAGCATTATCAGGAACACAACATATACAGTTAGGTCTACAGACAGTTTTCATTTCAAACCTTCTATTTTAAAATCACTTACCTGGATTTGGTGAAACTGGCCACAAGACTTGAACTTGTTGAGAACATCAAGGATATTTCTCTGTTGGAACAAATGTGGACACATTTGATGTTTCAGTACAATTATACTATAAGAAATACAACTGTAAAATAAATGTTGATTATTTCATTTTGAGTTAACTAGAAAATAAATAAATACTAACAAAGAACCTTTGTCTACGGTAGATTATGTTTTAATATTCAATGTAAATAATATTAAATGAACCTTGCCGCCTCTGCATTTCCTTGCTCCATCGTCAGCCATTTTTGCAGCTTGGCTTCATCTAACCTCCCGATTGGCTGTTCTCTTTCAGAACTCTACAAAGGCAGATAAAGCAATATAATGAATTAAAATATCTCAAACATGAATTATCAGCTTGAGACATTTAGAATGTTCCAGTCTCCCTTTTACTGGGGTATAAAAGGTCAGAAACATTACCTCAGCAGTGTAAATGAAGTTTGAATTCCATCCCACTGATATCTTCATGTCTGGTAAAAATATAAATGTACAGAAGAGGTTGTAGGGACATACAATCTCGTAATGTGTTCTTACTCAGTCACCCAAACACTACATAGTCAGTAGGTAGATGCATAATATAATTGAATAGAATCAAATACAAAATAGAAAAGAAGAGAATAGAATAGACATTGTATCCGGTACCGTTGTGTATGACTGTCCCTGCCCCACCAGAAGCCCTTTTCAGCAGCACTGAGGTGGGTCGCAAGCAGCCCTCTGTGTTGCCAGTCCCTAGCTGACCTTTGACCCCACTGCCAAAGGCCCAGAGTTGACCTGAAGACCCCAGCACCAGGGTGTGATGGCTAGCAGAGTTACAGTCAGACAAAAACACAGTCAGACTGAGAATGTTCAAGGTTGGTTTCCTATCTGTTTATTATATGTGTATATATGTGTATAAGTAGCATTATGCTGTTGGTCATTACCTGCCACATGCTATCTGTGAGACCAGTCCATCCATACCCTCTACCAGTTTGGGTAGGAGTTCGTTAGCTGACGCATTGTGCCCAAGCTGGCCTCGGCTTCCCTCTCCAAAGGTGAACACCTGTCCACCCTAAAGACCACAAAGAACCAGTTGTTGACATGTCAAGGCCCAGAGTTGTTCCTGGTCTAGTCAGGTCAGGGCCCTAATCACTTCTTAAAGAGACAGTATAATAGTATTGAAGGGTCGACACACTGGATTGACCTTTACTCTGGTAGCCCTGAGGCTTGATCTGTATTAACAGCCATAATCAGGACATATTCTGTATTACCTGTGATATTCCATTCTGTAATAAACTAACTTCTCATTTAGTATGAGACTGTATTCATGCACTCAGATAACTTATATGGTTTATTGTGTAGCATATCTCTTCCAGACACCCACCAGACACTTGATCATTAGTTTTTCCACCTCTGTTCAAAGTCATTTTGTATAACTGCCTTTATTCATTCGAGAGGTTGCTGACTTTGTGTGCAGAACTATCTCCCAGTGGGCCCACTGTTTAGGACATTAAACACTTTTTTCTGAACTTAAATGAACTGCCGTCGGATTTGTCTCCTTTCACACCAACACCTCCCTTGGGCCCTTCAGTAAAAAGCCTGTAATAGTATGATACCTTGGTGAGAACAGCAGTGTCCCTCTCCACAGTAATAGTATGATACCTTGGTGAGAACAGCAGAATGTGCCTCTCCACAGCTGATGAAGGAAACCCCCAAGACTCTGAGAGCAGGCACAGCACAGATGTTGAACCGTCCTGGCAGGGGGAACAAGCATCATACAAGCATCATGCAATGTTCCCACTCATTATAATACATCTGTAAAATGACTTAGTGGTTATAACAAAGGAATCCAAGTTCAAATTAGAAAATGCTGGTGGATAAGCCTGATTAGCTTTTTATACAAGTAGCGTACGAAGAGAGGTAGAGTGCCGTAGTACCTTTCTCATCCACACGGTTGAGTCCCAGCTGCCCAGCCCTGTTCGCCCCACAGCAGTAGACCAGGCCTGGGAGGGTGAGGGCCAGAGTGTGGGTTCCGCCGGCTGCTACCTGGGTCACTGGGACTCCAGTGAGGGAGCGCACCAGGGCAGGAGTGGGCTGCAGAGGGACTCCCTTCCCCAGGCCCAGCTGTCCATGACTGTTCAGGCCCCATGAGAACACCTGTCCTCCTGTAGAAGACAAAGAAATTACATATATCATTACAATTACATAACAACAATTCCAGAGTTACATTCTTTCCTAATAAATATCATCTCACTGTCCTTTTGATGTTCACGCTTAGAAAAAAGGGTTCCAAAAGGGTTCTTCGGCTGTCCTCATAGGATAACCCTTTTAGGTTCCAGGTAGAACCCTTTTAGGTTCCAGGTAGAACCCTTTTAGGTTCCAGGTAGAACCCTTTTTGTTTTCATGTAAAACACTCTGAAAAAAAGGGTTCTACATGGAGCCAAAAACAGTTATCCAACGGGTTCTCCTATGGGGACAGCTGAATAACCCTTTTAGGTTTTATACAGCACCTTTTTTCTAAGTGTAGTTTAACGGATGCATGTGGTTATCATAGTTTAGATGGAATGTAGTCTGTGTGAGAAACATCAGTAGGTACAGTACGTTATACCTTTAGTCAGGGCCAAAGAATGGGAATTTCCACAAGCAACCTGTATCACTGTTATCGGCAAGGGCGAAGGTATTGGAACTGGTCTGTAAAAAAAAAAAAAGGAGACATCTAGTACATATTGTCTTTGTTAGTGATCAGTGGAATCCAAGAGGGCTCTCATTACTTGACAAAGTGTAAATCATGGATGATATTTCACTATCAAGATCTATTTCAAGTTGAAGTTGAGGTTTCCTTGCCTTGGCCTGGGGACTTTGGAGACAGTAGTAGGGGTGAGGCCCAGCTGTCCCTCACCCCCTGCCCCCCAGGAGTAGACCTGTCCTGACTCGCACACAGCTACAGAGTGGTCCTGACCACAAGCCACAGAGACCACTGCCCCCAGACCCTCCACTGGGGCTGAAACGGGTAGAACACACAGATTTATTTGGAAGTCCTATGTCTTGGAAAGGGTTAAATACCATTACATTTGGATTCCCTGGTGCCACTAGGGCAGTTTAACACCCTGATGATAAATGAGTTCACCAAGGTGTGCAATTGTTTTGATTGACTTTAATAATTTGTTTATGATACCTGTGATGTTAAAATGTTCTAATGTAATGTACTTGTTACTGTATCTTGTAGTTTTATATTTTATGTCCTCAGGGTACCACTGACTAAATGAAAGTTCATCATCTTGAGGATGAAGTAAATTACATAGCAACAGTTAACTTTCGTTCCTCTAACTTTGATTGAGAAACGAAACTGAAACCCAACTGTGAGCCTATGTTGTAGTTTTATTGAGGGATAGCCTACCCATTTATGAAAGTTGTGGTAAAGCTCACTAGGCTAAATATAGGCTACTATACATTTTAATATAATCTGTAATTATGAACAATAGAGTGACCAGAAAATGTTAGCATAATGATAAAGAATAAAATAATTCAGAAGCAAGCATCCTTTTGGCCGCACTTTAATCTGAAATAGCCTACATAGCAATACTTGCACCCAAATAGTCAGATATAATTAAAATTGTCTTACCTGGTAGTTTTGAATCTCCGTTCTGTCTACCAAGTTGTCCCTTTGAGTTGCGCCCGCATGATAGGATCCTGCCATCTACCGTGAGAAATAAAGTGTGTTGCTCCCCACAAGCAATTTCTGTGACTTTATCAGAGAATATATTCCCTGCTATAGGAACAGACACATTCTCAAAATGTAGACCAAGCTGTCCACTCGAACCGTCTCCCCAGCAGAACATGATGATGTGATGATTGACTGATGAATGACTAAAGTGTGGTCCACCTAGGTTGACTATATAGGGCACTGCCTGTGCGCGCGCATGTGCCTGTGTGTGTGAGCTACCTTTCGTAAAATATCAGAAGGCATTAAATCCGATTTGCAGTAGTTATCAATGATCACTGATTTTCCAGATTGTATGCACTGCATAATTGATTGGACCCCATAATGAAAATGTAAACAGTTTGCGTTGATTGGCCCCAATTACCTTATCTGAGGAACGCTCAGCTATCTGATCGATAAAGTATGATTGGCTTTCATTAATTTCGTTTATCATTCTTTGGCCAATCAGCAGCACAGAACGAGGGGTCCGAGCCTCCGAGGGTCGTCACTAGTAACCACATCCATGAAGTCATAATTATGTCTAAACCGTTGACGTCACCAAACCCGGGCTTTGATTTTATCTCAGCCCCGAGTCTTTTGACCTGCTGCAATGAATACTCCAAACATGAGCCCTGGCCTGCCCTGCCTTTTTAGTGCTGCCTAAAACCAGCAGTTATGTGTAAGGTGGCACTTTAGGAGCCGGAGTCAAAGTGGTTTTCCAAAGTCATTTTGGAGTCGTCTCCAAAAAGTATATTTCGGCGCGCTGGCGACTGTTCCTTCTCCGAGGGAGAGAGCGCAAACAAAGATTTGTCTAACTAAACCAAGATAGACCACAGCCTGCCGTTTCCAATGGGAACAAATGAGCCATAATGGGCAGAACAAGCAAGGAGGGGGCCAAGCACGAGCTAGCATCATCTGCATATTTCTGTTAGGGAACAACTACTCTGAAGTGCGCGTGCGTGATAACTCAATTAGCCTTTGCACTCCTTCTAAACAACGCGATTTTTAAAATCTTTGCAAAGATTAAAGTCTACAAACCTTAGTCCACTCGGTTCATAACATATTCTAATTTTGGGAACAGAAAACTGTATTGAGATCAAATGTTTAATCGATGAGATAATGTACAGAATGTAGGCCAAAATCCATCTCGTTCCTTCTCCCAATGCACGCCAGTGGGCTTCCTCTCACTACCATATTTGATAGAGTAAAAACGCCAAGCGGATTCTTCACATTTAAAAATCCAGTGAAATATCTGTCTCATTGTTTTATCTGTGGTGCAAAGATTAGACTTAAACGTTGTTAGCTTGCTATTGGAGTCGAGGATCGGTAGGATGGTCAGTTTTACAAGGGTATGTTTGGCAGCATGAGTATAGGATGCTTTGTTGCGAAATAGGAAGCCAATTCTAGATTTAACTTTGGATTGGAGATGTTTGATGTGAGTCTGGAAGGAGAGTTTACAGTCTAACCAGACACCTAGGTATTTGTAGTTGTCCACATATTCTAAGTCAGAACCGTCCAGAGTAGTGATGCTGGACGGGCGGGCAGGTGCAGGCAGTGATCGGTTGAAGAGCATGTATTTACTTTTACTTGTATTTAAGAGCAGTTGGAGGCCACGGAAGGAGAGTTGTATGGCATTGAAGCTCGTCTGGTGGATTGTTAACACAGTGTACAAAGAAGGGCCAGAAGTATACAGAATGGTATCGTCTGCGTAGAGGTGGATCAGAGACTCACCAGCAGCAAGAGCGACATCATTGATGTATACAGAGAAAAGAGTTGGCCCAAGAATTGAACCCTGTGGCACCCCCATAGAGACTGCCAGAGGCCCGGACAACAGGCCATCCGATTTGACACATTGAACTCTATCAGAGAAGTAGTTGGAGAACCAGGCGAGGCAATCATTTGAGAAACCAAGGCTACTGAGTCTGCCGATGAGGATGCGGTGATTGACAGAGTCGAAAGCCTTGGCCAGGTCAATGAATACGGCAGCACAGTATTGTTTCTTATCGATGGCGGTTACGATATCGTTTAGGACCTTGATGAGGTGCACCCATGACCAGCTCGGAAACCAGATTGCATAGCGGAGAAGGTGCGGTGGGATTCGAAATGGTCGGTAATCTGTTTGTTGACTTGGCTTTCGAAGACCTTAGAAAGGCAGGGTAGGATAGATATAGGTCTGTAGCAGTTTGGGTCAAGAGTGTCCCCCCCTTTGAAGAGGGGGATGACCGCAGCTGCTTTCCAATCTTTGGGAATCTCAGACGACACGAAAGAGAGTTTGAACAGGCTAGTAATAGGGGTTGCAACAATTTCGGCAGATAATTTTAGAAAGAAAGGGTCCAGATTGTCTAGCCCGGCTGATTTGTAGGGGTCCAGATTTTGCAGCTCTTTCAGAACATCAGCTGACTGGATTTGGGAGGAGAAATGGGGAAGGCTTGGGCGAGGAGCTGTGGGGGGTGCAGTGCTGTTGACCGCGGTAGAGGTAGCCAGGTGGAAAGCAAGGCCAGCCGTAGAAAAATGCTTCTTGAAATTCTCAATTATAGTGGATATATCGGTGGTGACAGAGTTTCCTATCCTCAGTGCAGTGGGCAGCTGGGAGGAGGCGTTATTATTCTCCATGGACTTTACAGTGTCCCAGAACTTTATTGAGTTTGTGTTACAGGAAGCAAATTTCTGCTTGAAAGAGCTAGCCTTGGCTTTTCTAACTGCCTGAGTATATTGGTTTCTAACTTTCCTGAAAAGTTGCATATCACGGGGGCTGTTCGATGCTAATGCAGAACGCCACATTATGTCTAAACCAAGGGCGAAAATCTGATATCAACTTTGGAGGGGACAATTACATTACATTTTCTCAAGAGCAATTCCTGAGGAGGACACCAAAAGTAGTGCTGTAACACATAGCCTACATTGTAATATGGTAAATGTATATTGAGGAACCAAAGAAATAAGGTGTTTGCCGTACTCCTAACTACCGGTACCCAAAACTACACAACTAATCACAACAGCAATACCATTGCCTTTAACAGATCTTAGTTCAGTCACCAGTTTAAGTTGAGAGTGGGGGTATCCATGGCATTTTCCAATGATGTTCCTATTTTACAAGTCAAAAAAATGGAGAACCTTTCATAATGTTGCCAAACAAAGACTCAACAAACTTACCTGAGACTCCCTGTCTCTGCCAGTCTGTCCCTGCATATCTGTCCCCAACTCTGCTGTTTGTGTGCCATCTGTTGCCTGCTCTGCCTAATGACATCATTGTGAAACATTTCCATTAGAATTTCATTTCTTTCTTATGAACATTTTATCAACTAGTCTTTGAGATATTAGGCTACTAGGGTTCTTACTTTGCGTTTTGGTGTACTGAAAAATACTCTGATGTCCGTCTTTTATTTTTCTGCCATTTTTCTACCTGGCTGGCTGGCTGGCTACACACACACACACACAGTGTGTAGGTTATTTACAGTAGGAGATGGGCTTCTATCATTCTATTTGGGCTTCGATCTAAAAGGTAGCTAGCAAATGTGAAACGGATTAAAATGACAAGAGTTGACAGCTGTATGAGTTCACCATTTACACAACATATGCTGCAACCTTTTGTAATTTTAATAGTTTGTTTCATATTGGCTGGCTTCCAACAATAGCTGAATTTGCAAAGCTAGCGAGCACCAATTCCGTTTCAATGGTGTTTGCTATAATCTTTGCTACCCGGGTTAAATAAAGGTGAAATAAAATAAATAAATAAAAGTTCCCTTGCTACAATTTAGCTTTTGCAACGAGACCATTAAATATATTTAAGACAATGGTAGAAGAGAATGTAGTTCTGTTCAGTTTGGACTTCAGTTTATCGCTAACCTTATCGCAGGGACTTTGAAGCACTAACTTACATCATCTGCATGCTGATCTTGGAATAAATTGACGATAGCAAAGATTCCATCTTTGACGAGGCCACATAAATGGAATAGGTACTAGCTAGCTTAATAGTTAATATTTGCGCGCTAGCTCTGCATATTCAGCTAGTGTGTGTGCGCGATTGACTGGATTAACCTCACTTCAGTTAAGTTCATTGAGTGCCTTTCAGACAGTAGATACGACCCCTCTGTTACCTTGCCAACTAAGGAACTGGCAGTGGATCAAAACATTGTGAGGCAAAGGGTGGGGGGGTCGCAATCTTTTGAAACTTAAAAACGCGCTATTAAGTGTCTATAATCAGCACAATTGCTTTCATTGCGTATTATTAATATTATGTAAATTACATAGTTATGTTTCAGTGACATATTGGGGGGGACAAATCATATTTTTCCAAGGATGGGGGGGTCGTGTCCCCCCTGGGATTTCCGCCCCTGGTCTAAACCCCAACTATTTCTACAATTTATCTTCGTAAAATCTGACTTTAAACCTTACCCTAACTGCTGACCTCATACCTAACCATAACCTTAAATTAAGACCAAAAAGCGATTTTCTGTTTTCATGAATTTTAGCCAATGACTTTGTGGCTGTGGTAACTAGTGCCAACAAGGTGGGAGGGAGGCGTAAATATTTCCAGCATGCTGATTCGCGCTGCGCGGGTGACAGGCTCAGTTCCTCTTCTTGTTTGATAGCGTTCGGCACTCAACACACGGACACTTTTGATTCATTTAACTGTACACTGTGCAGCTTTTGCAACATATTCGAAGACGTTGTAAAGAGTTAAAGGTAAGAATACAACATTTTCTGCAGAGAAATACCGAAGAAATGTGATTGTTGTCGAAGGGCGGGAGATAGGCTGCGCAAGTCATGGATTATTTTGCTAGCTGCTGTTAGCATAGCGCTACCTATTAAATGAGCTAAAAAATAGTGTCAAATTAGGAATACTTTATCGTCTATCCTTACTATTTAACGTTAGTGTGATGAAATAAACAGGGGTCGTTTGCGAAACCATTAGTTAACATTCTGCACAGCAGCTATCTAACTAGCCGAGCAGTAGCTTGTTTAGTTGCTAGTTAGCAAGCTAGCTTGTTCATTATGGGATATGGTGTTGCGTCATGCGCGTTTGTCAAGTTTGTGTTGACATTAGAAAAATACGCTGCAGTAATGGACTAACATAAACATTGTCAATCATTATTTATTTTTGTCAATCTATGTATACTTTTGTGCATGCCTGTTAATGAGCCTTTTGAAATATTTTGAATAATTAGATATTTATTTATTCAGCTGTAATAAAATAACAACCGCTGTTGACTCTTGTCTAGTGTTCATGTTCTTTAGCTGCACCAGTTACCGATAAGTGATAACTGCATTATCTTATCAACTGATTCTGACAAATGTTCAGAATGCTTCAGGACAGGTGTGACAAAGAAGAAATGTAGGCAACACAGCAAGTGAAGCATCCTGACACTTACAGCTTGGCATGTTAGACCAATGATGACCGAGGTCTTAAAACTGCACTATAAAGTTCCAAGTAACCAATCTTAAGATGTGGCTAGGCCTACATATGGAATAGAGAAGAACATTTGATTTAATTAAGTAGGCTATTTCACATGCATTTTCTGTTGTATGGAGTCGAGAGACACAGGAAGATAGACAGAGAGAGATTGAGTATCCTGCATCAACAAACATAGAAATATCAATCCAGCCACCATCCATTCCCATGACATCTATTGGAACTCAGCCACTCTGCAGCTGGCAAAACACAGCAGGCCTAGGAAAACTGGCTGACGTTTCCAAGGCCTAGTCCAACTCTTCTATTCAATTTACAGCACCTATCTAGGAGCTCTTGTTGACTTGACATTCAATCTAATAGCTATCGATCCTTCTTCCCCAATTGTTAGCCTATTTGCAGTCCAGAAACCTCTGCTCTAGGGTAACCTGTGTTGTTGGCCAGAGGATATCTCTCCCCGCGAGGAGTCGTCTGCTGCTGTTGGTGACCATGTCAGCCTTCGCTCTCATCCACCTGGCCCGGTTGGGGGGGACTCAGGCCATGCGACAGAGGGGTTTCCTCCAGACAGCCCTAGTGAGTGTCCTACCCCTGCAGGATGACCTCCCCCTCCAACGGCCTCTCCACCTGGGCCTGCTGCGGGCCAGCAACACGCGCTTCGACCCGGACAGCAGTGGCAAGCCCACCACCTGGGACTCGTTCGGCATCTGGGACAACCGCATTGACGAGCCCATCAACCTGTCGCCCTCCATCAAGTACGGCAAGCCCATCCCCAAGGTCAGCCTGTCCAAGGTGGGCTGCGCCTCGCTCATCGGCCACCGGCGGGAGAACGAGGACCGCTTCCAGGTCTCCCAGATGACAGACAATATCCTCTACTTTGCCGTGTTCGACGGCCACGGAGGGCCTGAGGCGGCAGACTTTTGCGACAAGTACATGGAGAAGTACATTAAGTAAGTCATCTGGCTGGGTTTTATGATCTGTGTTTAGTCAGGGCATCGGCCTGTAGGATCAGTTTAGGGCCTAATGTGTGTTGAATGGACTGGAGAAAAAATGCTATTTAGTTTTTATCATTTTTATACTTGCAAAATCTCTTAAGAGGTCAGGCTGAGACCATTGAATTGATTGAATGTGTTTTGGTGTTATTTCAGGGATCTTGTAGCAGAGGAGGACAATCTGGAAGTTGTTCTTACTAAAGCATTCCTTGAACTGGACAAAGACTTGGCAAGACACCTCCACTTCTTCCCTCATGGTAGGTTCCGTCTGTGATGTTACACGTCAGGGAATGTAGATAGACTGTCTCTGTACTGACAATGTACGTAGACCGCACAGAGTTTTTGTTTTTATGTTAAACTTAACCTAGTTTTGAAGCTAAAGTCTTTAGATTAGCTTGTGTTGAAATATTAATGAATAGCCTAACTTATCAATGTGACTGCTCTTCCAAGAGCTTTGATGACTTAACCGATCCTAAATGGAGCTAACGGGAATTTTCAGTCACTGCCTTCAGTGCTGTGAAAGCTAAACATTAATACCCAGGGTCACCTTTCTCAGACTGCAAAGCACAGGTTAGGACATGCATGTGGCAGACAAGCATTCTAAACAAAAAACTCCACTGGATGCCCTGCAGATAACAATCAGGGTTGTCCACTTGTAGTGCATGCACCCTTCCAAGATACTGGATCAAGTTTACCTTCAGTTCCTTTGGCAGCCATTTTCTTTTGTAAAGGTCGCTTGGAGACCCAGATGTTAGCAATCATAGAATGTCGACCGTTTTCTCTGAGAAAGGCCTAGTTTAACCGCCAAGATGGTGACAGTCAATTAGTTTAGCTTGAGTGTGTGGCCAAAATGTCGGCCACAGACGGCGTGAAATGTCCCAATATGCCCTGTGTGTGTGTGTGTGCATGTTATTTACGACAGCAGCGGAGCCAGCTAAGAGCTGGAGGCACCAGGCACCTTTTTGGAAGGAGAAGGGGGGCTAGATAATGGAGAGTCCAGCGGGTCCTATCCTGGACTACTGGAAGGTTCCTCATCTTTCTCTCTCTCTCTCCTCTCTCCTTTTCTATTTCTCTCACACAAGTTGATTTGAACAGCTGTATAAGGATCATTGTAAAATCAGAAACTGTAGGCTGTTACCATGCAAATGGTTGCTAAGGACACCCAAGAGGGAACAAAACACAAATCACCATGTGTACAAAACATGACACATAGAAACTTAGTCGTGAAATTTGAAGTGTTATACACTTAATTATTGAAAGAGGCATTAGCCTAGAGCTCTCACCTATAGATTTGATCACCATGGTGATAGTCCTGATAAGCGCTATCTGATTCTAAAGGATTAACTTCTGTCACTGCTGCTTTCAGTATTCTGCCATGGGCCAGTACACTGTATATAGGACTGTATATTAGGTCACTCATTGTAACTCTGACATTTTTGTATGACACCACTGGTCAGAGATCCAAAGTTCCACTGACCGTATTGTAGTTGCTCTCATTCTGTTTCTGTAACCCTAAAACAGTGTGACATGCATGTCTGTCTGACTCTCTCTCTCCAGCCATCCTTTTTGTTTAGACTAGTAACCTCCCCCTCCATTCTGTTCTCATGTTGTGGAGTATGACTCGTGAGTGTTTGTCACGTGCCACCTATGCTGTGAATGTGTGAGAATACATTTTGAGCATGTATCTGAATAATTCATTGTGTGTTTTGAGAAACAAGTTTACCATAATATGATTGTCAGCTCTGTGTGTTGATTGTTAGCTGTATGTGTCTGGCCTTACAGTTGTGTGTGTGTGTGTGGTCTTCAGATGTGTTTCCCCCCCTGACGTGTTTCCCTCTACTTCCTGGTGTTGTAGTGGTGAGCGCTGGCTCCACGGCCACGGTGGCCCTGCTGAGGGACGGTATAGAGCTGGTGGTGGGCAGCGTGGGGGACAGCCGCGCCATGCTCTGCCGCAAGGCCAAGGCCCTCAAACTCACCTCGGACCACACCCCCGAGAGGAAGGACGAGAAGGAGAGGTACGGCAGATATCCAGGCTCGAGAAAGACTTGATCTGATATTCATTTGTTGGTAGCTGTAAGGTTTGGAGTCACAGGAGGCATGCTTTATCCATCACATCAGACACTAATAGAAATGTGCTAAGTACTATGGATTAAGATCTTACTATAAGTTTTAACAATTCTACGTAAGTCATTTAAGAGCCCTCTCCCATGCTTTGAAACCACTTGTGTCTGTCTCTACCTCCAGGATAAAGAAAAGCGGTGGCTGGGTGACCTGGAACAGTCTGGGGCAGCCCCACGTCAACGGCAGGTTAGCCATGACACGCGCCATCGGGGACTTTGACCTCAAGAGCACCGGGGTGATCGCTGAGCCAGAGACCAAGAGAATATCAGTGAGTGTCTGCCGTCACCACCTCAGAGAAATGATCTACTGTGCAGTATCAGAGTGTATACATCTCAAATTACACTCTATTCCCTATAAAGTGCACTACTTTTGACCTGGACCTAGAGCTGGGAAGAAAAACCGACAATTATCGATACCGACCATTTCTGGAGGACATGTTACTGATATTGATAATAACGATAAGTAGCCGTTACTAGAGGAATATGACGTTTGAAATAAAATAACTCTGCTAATATGGGCTATTGCTAACGGGACAGTGATGGCCACAACATTGAAAGTAGTAGTTGTAGTTTTAAGGGTAATGTAAAAAAGTAACTAGTGCACATTGTTATAAACTTATCATTCAATTTATTGTTATCGTGAAAATTCAGTACATTTATCATTATATGGGTTTTTGTCCATATCGCCCAGCTCTACCAGAACCTAATATAGTGCATTCATTTTGACCAGATCCACACAGGGCTGGACAAAATTGGTCCACTGTATGGGGAATAGGTTGGAATTAGCCAGTGTCTGTCACTCAGTTTGGGTCATTTTGTCCCCCGAGGTGTTTGGGTCATTTTGGCCCCCCCGAGGTGTTTGGGTCATTTTGGCCCCCCGAGGTGTTTGGGTCATTTTGGCCCCCCGAGGTGTTTGGGTCATTTTGGCCCCCCGAGGTGTTTGGGTCATTTTGGCCCCCGAGGTGTTTGGGTCATTTTGGCCCCCCGAGGTGTTTGGGTCATTTTGGCCCCCCGAGGTGTTTGGATCATCTTGGCAGGGTTTATCACGTCTTCAGCCTGTGGGTGCTCAGAACAATGACAGATTAACCTCCGAAGGGCAAATGTGTTTCCTCTTTATCACTGGAGCCTGTCTGGCTTAGTCTCTGGCTTGTGTCATGGTCTGTCTGTAGACGTCTGACAATAAGGTATTAACTGAATTTTTTTCTAGCTGCATCACGTCCATGACTCGTTCCTGGCACTGACCACAGACGGCATCAACTTCATCATGAACAGCCAGGAGATCTGTGATGTCATCAACCAGTGCCACGACCCCAAAGAGGCCGCCCAGAGGATCTCAGAGCAGGTAGGGTGGTCACTTTGAGCCACCACAGCCCCTAGGGCAGCTTTTCCCAAACTCAGTCCTCCGGACCCCAAGGGGTGCACGTTTTGTTTTATGCCCACAGCTGATTGAAATGATCAAAGCTTGATGATTAGTTGGTTATTTGAATCAGCTGTGTAATGCTAGGGCAGAAACCAAAACGTGCACCCCTTGGGGTACCAAGGACTGAGTTTAGGAAACACTGACTTCGGGTGTAGGGGTAACATCTATCCCAAAGAGCAGTAGTGATTTTTGAAGTTGTTGAAGCAGAGATATGTAATGTAAGCCTAGCAAATTAATGAGTTCAAAGGAACTCCATGGCACTGTATAATCATCTCAATGGATTGTCAAATGTCTCCTGGCTATTTAAAAAAAACAGTTAAACATTGAGACAAATGTTCATTATTGGTGGCGGTGTCTCTCCTCTCGCAGGCGCTTCAGTACGGCTCAGAGGACAACAGCACCATTATCGTGGTTCCCTTCGGAGCCTGGGGGAAACAGAAGAACTCAGAGACCAGCTACTCCTTCAGCCGCAGCTTCGTGTCCAGCGGCCGCTGGGCCTAAACAGGTGGACTCGGGTAGTCATTAGTACGAAGTTACCCCTAGACACTAATCTAGTGTCAGTTTATGTTTCCCACCCCTAATAGTGAAGGTTAGGGCTTGGGGAGCGTAATCTGATCTGAGCTCTGTGGTTATGGATAACTTTGATCGAAGCAGACTTGAAGGGAATGGGGAGGGATATTCCTGTGGACCTTATCGATGTGCAATACAGTCTTCACACAAGGCGGGCCTGTTCAAGACATGCAGGGGAAAAGCACAGCTAACCAAGAACCGATGCCTTAGGAACAATGACATGCCGTTTTACTGATAATAATCCCGTAGTTTTGAGCCTGTTCTACAGAAAGGCTGTTGAGTCATTATGTGCACTTAACAAGGAACACGTCCTTTTCACTTCCTCCAAAATCGCCTATTCCCTATGTAGTGCACAACTTTTGGCCGACAAACGTAGTGCACTACATAGGGAATTAGGTGCCATTTTGGACGCAAACAAGGTTGCAGTAGAAAGCCATCGACTTGGTGGGAGCTTGAAGCCTAAGAACTTACCTTATTCTTCATTGTGTGTAAGTGAGTTTGCATTGTGCCAAGTAAGGCAAACCAGACGTTAATTAGCTTTGTCTGTGAAAACTTGGGGAAGAGTGCTTCTTACTTGCATGTCATGGATAATGTTTTTGGTAGGAAGTTATTCTGAGAAATCAACAACGCACTTTTTTAATTTCCAGATGATGTTGAACTCATTTGTTTCAATGTGTCTAATTCATCCTCTGTACTTGTTAGTGGATATCACTGTGCTGTGGTGCTTCTTTGTTTTGTTCTGAACAACAGTTTTAGTCTGTCGTCTCTTCGCGTGAAGCACTTGTCAGTATTGAGTTCAGGACAAACTTCTCAGAATGGGGATTTTGGGTACAGTAAGGCGCTGCTTATAGTACAGGGTTATCATTGACCAATATGTACAAATTTATATCCATCTAATAGGAAAACGCTCACACACACTGCAGTCAAGACGTGTTAAAAGGACCACTATTTGAATCTCTGCGTTTCTATAATTTCAACATGGTAGAAGGAAAAGCTGTGTGTAGATACTGTAATACACAGAGGAAAGAGAGCCAGCCAAATGATGGCAAAAGCCCAAAGTCTTGTAATAGATGGGCACATGCAGTATGGAATGCAATGTGTTAGTTCTCCCTGTTCTACAATCATATTGGGCCCTCGGGAGCCACAGAAAGCATTGATGCCCCAGTTGCACAAGCCTTAAAGATGCAGTCCTAGATCTTAAGCACTTAAAAATTCGTAACATATTGTACGATGACTTTGTACACAATTGTGTACAATCTTCAATGACCCGTTTTGGCTAGTGATCACTTCTTTCAAAACTACTGGGGGAAATTATGCAAAGGCTTTGGAGCATCACTTTGAGGTAAAGCTATAGAGAATATCTATTGAGCTGTGTTCTAATGGTACTTAGTAGTTTAGTGTAAACACAGTTCATGGTCGTTTGGCTCGAAAACGACTTCAACCCATAGCATTCCAAAAGATGATCTTTATTGACAACAAACAGGTCGAACAACTTAACGCGGGAGAGCCTTTGTTTATTTTGGTGATAAGGACTTGGAACAACAGAAGAAAGTTTAAAATGGTGTATATCTGATAACCATACTGGCATTTAAGATGTTCTCAACTTGGGTACAGAAGTAATTTGTATTTTGTGAGTTTTGTACATAGTTATATTTATGTATGTTTTCATTGCAGTAAAACCGTCAGTGTACTATTTTTAAGTGTTACAATTCAAATATATTACATTTTTTTGAAATAAAAATAAAAATTGCTCACTATTTTATAGTTTGTCCCTTGTCCTCTAGTTGTTGACATGAAGTGGCTAAAATATCACTTGTATTGCACTTGTAATCAAATATGCTTTTTCATAGGGAACCTTTATATGCAACAATGAACAAAGGAGACAGCTAACCAACAAATATGTGAATGTCTGTTTTAAAATGCCGTCAGTGACTCAAATGCAAGAAGTTGTAGAACAACTGGATCTAGAATTAGAGCACAAACAGTGACCGAAGCTAACCACAACTTGACTGTAATTCGCATGGATATCTCACCTGGTGCTTCCAGGTTGTTATAAATAATGTATCGCTGCGTTGATGTGCATTAAAGCCACAGTTGTATTTTTTGCTGTCTATCCAAGTCAGGAATACTTATGTACATGTAACAGCTATACTGTTAAATATTACCGTGAATGTGAGTATCTACAATCCATGAATGTATCTATCCACCATTTTAGGTTTTCCTTGGACACAGTTTGTTTATGTTTGTCCGTTCTCTCACGATGTGAACATCTATTTCTCCTCCGTTTGTAATGAGTATTAGTTTCCTCCGAGTTCTCATAATTAAAATCTTGCATACTAAGTTTCTCATCAGCCTTCCTACATGTTTGTTGGTTTTATTATGTCTGTATTTTACTTCAGATTGTTCATGTTGTATACTGTAGTGCAGGGATCATCAACTAGATTCAGCTGGGGGCTGATTGTTATCGTGAGCGTATGGTCGGGGGGAGCGGAACATAATTACAAATCATTTGTAGTCTGCAAATTGACCGCAAGAATGTTTGACTAAAACATTTCAAACCTTGCAAACCTTTCTTAAATTAAAATCACTTGGAGCTGTTTTCATGGTGTTTGTACAGTCTATGTTCAACAATTAAAATAAAAATGTTATATATTTGCTTTTTTGCTCAGAGCTTTGGGGGGGGGGACAAATAAAACCACTGCCAGTTTGGGAACTCTGTAGTGTATGAAACCATATTCAGCTGAACCTCTGTGTGCCTATTCCTTTCAACTCTTCTGTTTTCTACTAGACGTGTCTAGCTCTAGTATATGTTGTACTGTCAATGCTTAATGGACTGTCACTCCTATTCTCGCATGCTGTTGATGTCCATGTGGTCGACAGTTGAATATTTATCCAAATAAATAATCAAATATGATTTTTTTTCTTCATTTGTGTACATTTTCCAACGTTATTGTCCAGTAGATGTCACTATTGTATCTAGTGCCATAAGTGTCGATTGGAACCATAGGAGGTAGGAATCTCTTGACAAGAAACTATGGGCGGTAGGAGAAACGAGCAGGTTGAAATCAAAAGTCAAGAGCAGCTGCTGTACCTGGAAAAATGAATCAGACAACCTCAACCATCAGTTTCTCAGCAGGAGTTGTCTGAAATTTTAATAAGTCATCTCATCCTACAAGTGTATCTTCATTTGATCACTTTTGTTGCTGAGAATTTTCCTGCACCATAGGAAATGCAGATGAACTTTGATTTACATAAATTCACTGAAAATACACACCAACACACTGTTACATTAACACTATTGCACTTTTCATGTAGCCTACTTTTGGCCAGCTAATAACTACAGATTATTTTTGCTGTGACCAATATAGTTCAAGTTAAGATCCTACATCTGTAGGTTATGGAAGTTCACATTCACCTGTGCCCTCATGCAGTCTTCAGATGTGTATCAAAGTTGATGTGGGTGGGAACGCTTCTAGCTATGGTGTACATTGGCGTGCGGGCTCGCCTCATGTATGCACGCATGCATCAGTCAGTCTCACGAATGCTCATGAAAATTCTGGTTTGTTTTGTCAGGGAGTGCCTCTTGCATATCCCTTGCACTTTGGACCAAATATAGAATATCTCCACTAAACAACTGTTTTCTACACCTGCTGTATCCTTTTGTCAATGAAATAGATTGTATCACCCCTCTTGCTATTTGTTGTGTTACCTTGCATTATTATTATTATCATTATAACTTTATGTATGATACTTTTTTTCCATTTTTTTCCACCTTTATTTAACCAGGTAGGCCAATTGAGAACAAGTTCTCATTTACAACTGCGACCTGGTCAAGATAAAGCAAAGCAGTGAGACACAAACAACACAGAGTTACACATGGGATAAACAAATGTACAGTCAATAACACAATAGAAAAGTCTATATACAGTGTGTGCAAATGTAGTAAGATTAGGGAGGTAATGCAATAAATAGGCCATAGTGGCGAAATAATTACAATTTAGCAATTAAACACTGGAGTGATAGATGTGCAGAAGATGAATGTGCAAGTAGAGATACTGGGGTGCAAAGGAGCAACAACAAAAAATAACAAGGGGATGAGGTAGTTGGGTGGGCTATTTACAGATGGGCTATGTACAGGAGCAATGCTCAGTAAGCTGCTCTGACAGCTGATGCTTAAAGTTAGTGAGGGAGATATGTCTCCAGCTTCAGTGATTTTTGCAATTCATTCCAGTCATTGGTAGCAGAGAACTGGAAGGCGGCCAAAGTAGGAGTTAGCTTACGGGTGGGTGCTGCTATGGTGACCAGTGAGCTGCGATAAGGCGGGGCTTAACCTAGCAAAGACTTATAGATGACCTGGAGCCAGTGGGTTTGGCGACGAATATGAAGCGAGGGCTAGCCAACGAGAGCATACAGGTCGCAATGGTGGGTAGTATAATACATAGTATGGCTTTGGTGACAAAACGGATGGCACTGTGATAGACTGCATCCAGTTTGCTGAGTAGAGTGTTGGGGGCTATTTTGTAAATGACATCGCAGAAGTCGAGGATCGGTAGGATAGTCAGTTTTAGAGGGTATGTTTGGCAGCATGAGTGAAGGATGCTTTGTTGCGAAATAGGAAGTCGATTCTAGATTTAATTTTGGATTGTAGATTCTTAATGTGAGTCAGGAAGGAGAGTTTACAGTCTAACCAGACATCTAGGTATTTGTAGTTGTCCACATACCGTCCAGATTAGTCATGCTAGACGGGCGGGCTGGTGCGGGCAGCGATCGGTTGAAGAGCATGAATTTAGTTTTACTTGCATTTAAGAGCAGTTGGAGGTTAGTTAACACAGTTTCCAAAGATGGGCCAGAAGCAACCAGAATGGTGTCGTCTGCGTAGAGGTGGATCAGAGAATCACCAGCAGCAAGAGCGACATCATTGATGTATACAGAGAAACGAAGTTCTCAATTTACTACTTGTATTACAGTCATCATAATTTCACATAGCATATTTTATAAATCCTACTGAATATAATACATCTCAAATAGTTTTTAATTGCTTTTTTCACCTTCAGGTTTTTTTACTACTTGTTATTTTTGACCTTTTATTTAGCATATGATTCTTGATTGATATTGATATTGTACTTAATTGTCGAGGAGAGTTAGCGAGTAAGCGTTTCACTACTGTTTACACCTGTATCCAATAAACTTTGATTTGATTCGATTTTGATACCATCCTCATAGTCTCTAGTAAAATATATATATTTTTACTTGATGAATTTGTTCTGAATTGAAATATCAACAACAATTTGATGGGGAAACAGATTTTTTATTTTTTTTGGTCCTTTTTCAAAATGTTATGAAATGCTGATGGACTGTTTCATAATCTGGCGTTATGAAACTGGTTATGAATTGATTGATGATTTCCGACTGTAACTGAGAAGTATTTACTTTCTTATACCTTACCTTACCCTCCCTTTTCTCTTATCAGCTAAGCCCATGTTTACACAACCACATAAAAAGCAAACCAGAAATAAGTCACAAACACACACACCACGGGTACCAGAATGCACCCTGGGTCCCACCTTGTCTTGGCTACTGAGATACGTGATGTCGTGAGAGAGCTGTCATAATGCCGACAAACTGGTGACTTCAGTTCTCTCTGCTTGTTTCCTCAATGTGTATTAGCATGAATTGTCATCCGTCACCTTTCCTCTTCTCTAAAGAGACAGCTGTGGTCATTCCTGAGCAAAGTATGAGGTGTTACCCTGAGTCAACATAGTTGGGCCTTTGCCATTACCAGTTTATGGTGTTGACTGTTGACTGTGAAGGACTGCGTTCCAGACATAACTTACGTTATTGGTGTGTGATACTCTGGATGTGTAGAATAGGAAGATGTTGTTTTGTCTTTATGTAAATGAGCATGTGTGTGATTACTGAAATGTTTTGAAGTGATTGCTTCCCAGCAGCAGATGTTAGCGGGTGCAAGGAAAGGCTTGTGTTACTATAGCGCCTAACAGTGCAGCAAAAATGTCTAACAATTAGGTCTACATAAATAATAATCAAAAACAAGAAATCACGAACGTCAGAACGAATCCAGTTGACAACCCAAATAACACTGTATCAGTAATACAAATGCAATCTATGCCTATATACACCAAAAATATATAGACTATTTAGAACAATATTGTAGAGACCTACAGCAGTCAGGGCCACAGGAAAACGTGTGGCGAGGAGGAGGCGGTATTTGCCACAGCACTTTTTAATCAAGTGTAGAAGCAACTGATTTAGTTTAACTAAATATATCGACGCTTAGCATTAAAAAGATTTGTCAACTCGCACACAATTTTATGTCCTTCATATCGGAGTGCTGCCGCAGCGCTTTGCGTGTCTTGATTCACAACAATCGCGATAGCTCAAGGCGCGCGCTCTACTTTCCTCTTGTATTTAGCAAGCTTGATAACACATCACTCCCCCTACACAAGCAATAACTGTTACATAAATGTACCAGTCTAAATACCTAAACATTAGCGATCTGACATGACGTATTGCATGGAAACGATACTATTTTTCAGTCTGATCAACTGTAGACTAGGCTACTAACAACAGCAGCTGCATAGTCTAGCCTACTATGCGCCCTGTCACTCTGGCCAGGGTAAACGAAGCGGTATTAAACGTTGTATATGTTATAGCCCATTTGTTTGTGAGAACGTGAATGGGATTACATTTGGTTTATCTTCAAACCTGGGCTGACTAGGCTATCTATACTTTTTCGATCCAAAATGATTAACGGGAATGAATAAACACAATAGCTGTCATAGACTGTGAATACATTTTTAATTAGGCCTACCATTGGGCAGTACTACACGATGCAAACCTGCATAAAGCCAACTCAGCCATGTGAGTTTTATTGTCCAATCATGTTGCTTTCTCTGTGTCTGTGTCTAGGAAACCCCCTAGTCCTTTAAAACGTAATTAATGTATAATTAATATGAACAAATACAAGGTTGCTGTAGTTTGACAGGGTTTTCATCCTCATCAAGGCCAGAAGTTTTTCCAGGAGTTTTTTTTTAAACCATTTGACATGATTAGAAAAACTCTGGTCCCATCATAGCCCATATGAAACCTTTTTACAACAGATTAATTACGTCATACCATTTAAGGTCCGGAGTTTTACTTGATTAGGTTACCAGATCAGGTAAAACTACGGGCCTCAGAATTGAATTATATTTTTGCCACGCTACTTTGGGACAGAGATGATCTCAATCATTGGGGTTGTGCTCTGGATACGTGTGAGAGCAATTGAAAGAGAAGGGGGTTCTATTGAAAATGTGGGAATGCTTATTTGCCAACGTCCTTGTTGAGCCATTCATGCACAAGCTTTGCACAATTTAACGGCATGGCTTGGTTTGGGAGGCGCCCACACTGTCATTGGGAAGATCTCAATTCTATATCCTCGCGTCCTCTCTCCTCGCCTCCTTCTCAAAACCCATTGGATGAGAAAGCCAGAGGTCCCGCCCCTCTGACCTTCTCCTCCAATGAGTTTTGAGAAGGAGGCCGAGGAGAGATTACGCGAAGAGTATGTATTGAGATTGTTCCATAGCGGCTTCTCTTATTCAACACCGGTAGTATAAATTCATTGGCCAAAGCGGATCGTTGGTCACACGCGTGGCTTGGTTCGGTCTTTTCTAGTACAAGAACGGAGAGGACTGTAGCATTTCAAAGTTTACAGGCGGGTATGTATCCGTTTTGCATGATATTTTCAGATTGGATATATTTTATTTTAGGCTAAATTTGCTACATCATTTGAAGGCTGAATGCCATGCATAACGGCGACGTGATCCTCCTCGTGAATTCTTTAGTATCATCCTGCTTCTACATGCTAGTATTATATAAAAAATAACGGGCGATTATCTTTTAGTTCCAGACGATGATTCAATTTTGTTCAAGTTTTTGTAAAAGACCCCACTCAACTGCATGCGTGTTTGGTAAAAGAAAACATTGACTTTGACCATTTTTGTACAATTAAATATTGTTGTTTACTTTACGTCCAGGAAATGAAGGCTACATACGTTTTTCACGCAGAAACAACCTAACGTTACTTAGTCATCCATGCATTGCAATCCCAGTTGAACAATTATGGTCACCCATTCAAACCGTTCAGAAATCATATTTCCAAGAATGGCTATCTTCAGTCATGGTAAAACATGAATATATCATTTTGTATTTTGTCACTATGATATACATTTGTAGCAATTATGCTAAGAGAGGGTGGGGAAAAAAAGTAAGCACAATGAATGTACATGTGGAAAGTGGTCCAACTAACTAAATTTCAACGTAGGTCTGCTCATTGGACGAGTATACTGTTTTCCAGTGTCTATACATTCCTATAGGATTAAATAGATACAATTATTTTGTTTAATTTGTCTTCAACAAGCATATGCATTTGAAAGCGATTGGGTGTCTCTCCTCACTCTAGCTTTTCTCTATTGCTTCTCTCTGGAGCGCTTCTCTCTCTCCGTCTCTCGAGCTTCTTTCTCTCTATGTACCAGTCCACCACAAAGGTCGCATGACATTCATTTAGACTGATCCTAATTAAATGTGCTCAGATATGCAGACAATGTGCCCAATGTTTCCACTTCTCCACATCTGAATGTATTGTGTAATGGTAAATGCGTATCACTCTTCCTAAAAGTCTGAAGTTTGTCTCTACAGTATATGCCTCCCTTAATTGAAGCGCTCAGATTCATACACCAAAGTATGTCCTAAAGGCATCAATAAAACACATTAAAAGTCCTTCTATTTATCCACTCTAAATCTCAAATTAAATGACACCCTATTTATTCTCCATACAGTAGTGCACTTCTTTTGACCAGAATCACTTTGGTCAGAAGTAACTCAATCATCAAGTTTGCAGATGCCACAACAGTGGTGGGCCTGATTTACCAACAACGATGAGGCAACCAACAAAACAAAGGAGCTGATCGTGGACTTCAGGAGACAGCAGAGAGAGCACGCCCCATCCACCCCGACGGGGCAGCAGTGGAGAGGGTGGAAAGCATCAAGTTCCTCGGCGTGCACATCACTGACAACCTGAAATGGTCCATCCACACAGAAAGTGTGGCGAAGAAGGTGCAACAGCCCCGAAGACCCAACAGCTTGGACCTTAAGACCCTCACAAACTTCTACAGATGCACCATTGAGAGTATCCTGTCAGGCTGTATCACGTCCTGGTACAGCAATTGCACCGTCCGCAACCGCAGGGCTCTACACTGCCTGCCCTACAAGACATCTACAGCACCCGGTGTCACTAGAAGGCCAAGAAAATCATAAAAGACCTCAAGCCACCTGAGCCACAACCTGTTCACCCGCTACCATCTAGAAAGTGGAGACAGTACAGGTGCATCAAAGCTGGGACCAAGAGACTGAAAAACAGCTTCCATCTCCATGCTATCAGACTATTAAATTGTCACCACTAGCCGGCCTCTGTCCAGGGCCTTCCCTGTGGCTCAGTTGGTAGAGCATGGTGTTTGCAACGCCAGCATGGTGTGTGCAATGCCAGGGTTGTGGGTTCGATTCCCACGGGGGGCCAGTACAAAAAAATGCATGGAATGAAATGTATGCATTCACTACTGTAAGTTGCTCTGGATAAGAGCGTCTGCTAAATGACTAAAATGAAAATGTAAAAATGTACCCTGCCCTGAACTTAAGTCACTGTTACTGGCCGACTACCACCTGGTACTCAACCCCGCACCTTAGAGACTGCTGCCCTATGTACATAGTCATTGAACACTGGTCACTTTAATAATGTTTACATACTGTTTTACCCACTTCATATGTATATGCTGTATTCTAGTCAAGGCTCATCCTATATAATTACTGCTGTACACACCTTTTCTATTCATATACTGTCCATAATGTCTATACACACCATCACATACATATATATTTATATTCCGGACTCTGACTTGCTCGTCATGATATTTCTTAATACCTTTCTTTTTATTTTGAGGGATTTGTGTGTATTGTTAGGTATTACTGCACTGTCTGAGCTAGAAATACAAGCATTGCGCTGCACCTGTGATAACATCTGCAAAGTATGTGCACGCAATCAATAACATTTGATTTGAGTAGTGCACTACACAAGGAAAATAGTGTATCAATTTCAGACCTATCCCTTGACCAATCCCCACAGGTCTCACCCCTGCAGATAATGACCGATCGAGCCAATCACATCAGCGTCGCCATGATTGAAGACGTCACGTCCACCAACGGGACGCCCAGGATCAAAGTCATAACCAGCAGCACCATGGTGGAGCTGAACAAGCTGCAGCCCCGGGGCTCCACGGTCAGTTTCCACAGCATCCAGTACAAGGTGAAGCTGAAGACTGGACCGCTCTGCAAGAGGAAGAACACTGCCAGGGAGATACTGGTGGACCTCAAGTGAGTGGAGTTAGTGGATCCTTTGGTCTCATGTACACACAGACACAAGGAGACAAACACACACTTTCAAAGATGCACACACACTCTCATGTATTCTACACACAGGCTTCCACCTTGAAACATGCCCAAACGCACAAGTTTTAGTGATACTAATTGACTAGTGGATGATTAAAGTGAGTTTGATCACATGCATACACACACACACACACACACACACACACACACACACACACACACACACACACACACACACACACACACACACACACACACACACACACACACACACACACACACACACACACAGTCCTGTGTGGCTCAGTTGGTAGAGCATGGAGCTTGCAATGCCAAGGCTAAAGGTTTGATTCCCGCTGGGGCCACCCGTATGAAACATTTATGCACACATGACTTTAAGTCCCTTTGGCTAAAAGCGTCTGCTAAATGGCATACAATGAGTAAGGTTACATGCACACAATAAGGTGATTATTGTGGATAGTCAGATTAATATAATAGTTTGATGAAAATGATTTCCCTAATAATCCTGTTTACATGGACACATCTGAAGTCAGGCTACCTGATGGCACTGTTAAATGCAGAAAATCGGCAATTAAAATGAACATTCAACCACAGCGACCATGTTATTTTTTGGAAGCATATTTGATTCTGAGTTGGGAGATATAAGGTTTGTATGTGAAAACTACTTCTAAGACTCATACATTCAGTTGTTCCAAACTCACTTCACTTGCGCTAAAGAGGGAGGCTCGCTCGGCTGGTGCTGGCACATGCGCAGATCAAATACACCGCTAGAACGCAGATTAAGGTGTTTACATGTCCTAATAATTCAAAAGATTGCTCAGAAAACCTTATTTTTTTTTTATTGGCATATGCTTACTTCGATTTTGACCTTACGCCGATTTTAAGATAAGCAGAGTAAGGTGTTTACATGGCTATTGCATAATCTGCCTACTGCCATTAATCAGTTTAATATCAAATTATTACTGTGCATGTAAAAATACTCAATAACTGGCTACAATAACACACACACACACACACACACGCCGAAATGCTAGTGGACCTGAAGTTAATATACACTTTGACCACCCAATTACATTTGGTGATTATGAAGCTAATACGATGTGGATTTATTGGCAGATTCACCTCTTTTTCGCTCTGTGTTGAGCTTGTTTGCTTATGTCTTTCTTGGTACAGCCTCAGAGTCATTTTTGGGGGTATCTTTACTTTACATATTTTTGACTACTTTTACTTCACTACATTCCTAAATAAAATCATGTACTTTTTACTCCATACATTTTTCCTGACACCCAAAAGTACTTGTTATATTTTGACAGGAAAATGGTCCAGTTCACACACTTATCAAGAGAACATCCCTGGTCATCCCTACTGCCTCTGATCTGGCGGACTCACTAAACATAGATGCTTTGTTTGTAAATTATGTCTGAGTGTTGGAGTGTGCCCTGCTGTCCGTCAACAACAAAAAAATGAGAAAATTGTGCCGTCTGGTTTGCTTAATATAAGGAATTTGAAATGGTTTATACTTTTGATACTTACGTACATTTGAGCAATTCCATTTACTTTTGATACTTAAGTATATTTAAAATCAAATACTTTTAGACTTTTACTCAAGTAGTATTTTACTGGTCGACTTTTACTTGAGTCATTTTCTACTAAGGTATCTTTACTTTTACTCAAGTATGACAATTGGGTACTTTTTCCACCACTGCCCCTTTACTAGTGAATTAAGGGAGTGTTAACAAATTAGGAATGCTTGTGAGTGTCATTGATGGATCTAACTCAATTATAGGAGATAAGTTTTCTGTCTCCAATGCTCATGAAGAGGTTTTAGGTGTGTGTGTGTGTGTGTCAGAGAGAGCGTGAAAGTGAAGTGAAACCAAAAGCGGGAGAGAGATCATTAACACAAGTTGACAAAACATACAGGCCTCTCCATTTGAGATTAGGGCTAGCATACTCAGACCACAATGAACAATAGTGCAGTGGAAAATTCAAATGTCTTTTTTTTCTGATGGCATTAAATGTACTTGACATTTCCCAGGGAGGAATGCGTAATTTCACACAAGTTTTGGTCCGTTTCCCCTAGTGTTAATTATATGATATTAAGCATGGTTTCTTGCGTGTAATCTCTTTGATGCACTGTGGAGCAGGCTGCCAAGGAACCAAATTAAATGCTGTCACGTGATTCTACACTACAAGCCTTTATAATTCAGCTTTTTAATTGTTTTTATATAACAGATGCTTTTTTATACCAATTGTGCAAATGTTCTTTGTGGAATCACAAGATGTGATTCTGTATTCTTGTTTTGGACCATTATACATTGGTATTGATCATTTCTTTCTCAGATTGTTGGAGGTCTTTGTGTTCAGCGTATTCTTTGTGCTGTTTGAATCGGTTAATTGGAGAACCAAACCTCCTCCTTTTCACTCTGTCACTTGTGATTCTTCCATGTGTATGACTATGCTATAGAGACAATGTTTACACATTAAAAACACAAGCCCTTGACACTTGATCAACTTGCTGGACTGGCGTGATAACTTTTGCCGCCGTATGTAATGGTTTGATAAGACATTTGCGTAACATTGTGAGTATAGAAAGTAGATGACAAAAATTCTTTGCCCATGACTTGAATGAGTGCTATAAACCTGTCGTAAGCATGTCATAAGGTGCTATAAATCTAGCATTTTGTTTGATGATAAAGTTATGTCCTATAATTCCTGGTCCTTAATCAGCTTTTCACAATTCTGAAAGTGGTTTATGGAGCAAAACACTTCAAAGTTCCTCTAATATCAAATCAACTTGTTTCCTTTTCATAGCCACAATTCCAAGAGTGCAGACCTTTTTATTGGTATTGATTCAATGTTAGGTTCATCTAGCTTTGATTTGACCGACTTAGTCCAACAGTTTGAAATGCTTATGAATGACATCCAAATCCATTTACTGATTTGCAACTGAACTGTAGGCCTATACTCTTGTTGATTTTTGTAAGTCTTTCATAATTTAGAATACAGTGCTACACTTCTCATTGGTATAAACATGATGTAACACAATGTGTGTTGATAACATGTTTATTATGGTAAATATGTGGAATGTTTCAGTGCATCTTAAAATATCTTATGCGTTTTGTCGTTGTCTTGCAGTGGCATCATGAGACCGGGTCTAAATGCCATTCTAGGACCCACTGGAAGTGGAAAGTCCTCGTGAGTATTGTGTTGATGACAACGGTTTATTTTGAAGGCATTACATTGCTTGTTACAAAAAAAAGGTCCCACAGGTTGCCATAGTGATTATTGATCTAACATTATGGTTAGGTTCCTGGATGTTCTAGCAGCCAGGAAGGACCCCTCTGGTCTCTCAGGGGAGGTGCTGATCGACGGGGCGCCACAACCACCCAACTTCAAGTGCCTCTCCGGCTATGTTGTCCAGGTAAGTCTATTGGCTACCTGTTGTAAACCTTATCGCAACATATTGTCGGAGACCATGGCACAGTTAGAAGAGCATATTCAATGGAGACATGTACAACACAACTCTAGGGTCCAACAGCAGGAAAAAAACAGTGTAGCTACAGTACTTTTTCAAAGCTCCTGACCATATTACCCCAGTCAGTGACCTCTGACCTTTGTCTCTGTGACCTCACCAGGACGACGTGGTGATGGGGACTCTGACGGTGAGGGAGAACCTGCGATTCTCTGCAGCGCTGCGTCTGCCCCGCTCCGTGCCCCAGAAAGAGAAGGAGGCCAGGGTCAACGACCTCATCACCGAGCTAGGCCTCACCAAGGTGGCCGACGCTAAGGTACGTTGTAACATAGACAGAATGGAAATGTTGAGACGACTGTTCAGGACTGAATTCATGATAGCATTATGAGCCTATGAGAGTCAAACCCATAGAATTAGGAATTTGAGTTTGAGTAGGACTAAATGCAGTTTAATAGGATCTCTATGATCAAACCGTCCACAGTATTTTCCCTTCACTATATACAGTGAGTATACCAAACACCTTCCTAATATTGAGTTGCACCCCCCCACACACAGTGATGCTGGACCATGTTGACTCCAATGCTTCCCACAGTTGTGTCAAGTTGGCTGGATGTCCTTTGGGTGGGGGACCATTCTTGATACACACGGGAAACTGTTGAGCGTGGAAAACCCAGTAGGGTTGCAGTTCTTGACAAACTCAAACTGGTGTGCCTGGCACCTACTACCATACCCTGTTCAAAGGCATCTTTTGTCTTGCCCATTCACCCTCTGAATGGCACACATACACAATCCATCTCACAATTGTCTCAAGGCCTAGAAATCCTTCTTTAACCCGTCTCCTCCCCTTCATCTACACTGATTGAAGTGGATTTAACAAGTGACATCAGTAAGGGATCATATCTTTCACCTGGATTCACCTGGTCAGTCGATGTCATGGAAAGAGCAGGTGTTCCTAATGTTTTGTATAGCCATTGTAGATGTGCAGTAAAATTGCTTCCTTCTCACCAATGTCTTCCAATGTCATTTTGAAGGTTTCAGGCCATCATGTCATACAAGGCTGTGGTACCATACAGCATATGATAGATGTTCAAGGGCTATCATGTGATGTGATTGTGTTCCTCCCCAGGTTGGTACCCAGATGATCCGGGGGATCTCTGGAGGGGAGAGGAAGAGGACCAACATCGGCATGGAGCTCATCATCGACCCCTCTGTTCTCTTCTTGGATGAACCCACCACGGGCCTGGACGCTAGCACCGCTAACTCTGTCCTGCTGCTGCTCAAAAGGTATCTGTAGCTCTAAACTGTTACTGTAACAGGCCTGTACGCTAGCACCGCTAACTCTGTCCTGCTGCTGCTCAAAAGGTATCTGTAGCTCTAAACTGTTACTGTAACAGGCCTGTACGCTAGCACCGCTAACTCTGTCCTGCTGCTGCTCAAAAGGTATCTGTAGCTCTAAACTGTTACTGTAACAGGCCTGTACGCTAGCACCGCTAACTCTGTCCTGCTGCTGCTCAAAAGGTATCTGTAGCTCTAAACTGTTACTGTAACGGGCCTGTAAGCTAGCACCGCTAACTCTGTCCTGCTACTGCTCAAAAGGTATAGCACTAATATTCCAAGAAGGAAAGCCATTTCATTTACTTTGGATTGATTCATAATGGGTGGGGTTAGTGGTAGGTATCCTACATTTCATATTTGATGCTTTTCTTATTCCCTTCCTGTCACGGCTGTCGAAAGTAGCAGACCAAAGTGCAGCCTGGTTATAGTTCCACTTTTTTTTTTTAATCCGTGAAACTTTGCAATACATAAATAACTGAAATGACAAAACAACAAACTGTGACGCAGAGAGAAACAAACACTACTCAAAATATAAAAACCCAGGAAGAAAAACCCCTACTTAAATATGATCTCCAATTAGAGACAACGAGGACCAGCTGCCTCCAATTGGAGATCAACCCAAAAAACAACAACATAGAAATAGAAAAACTAGAACTTAAACATAGAAAAACACATCACCCCCTGTCACGCCCTGACCTACTCTACCATAGAAAATAACATCTTACTATGGTCAGGACGTGACAGTACCCTGTTTAATTTGCACCACATTTGTCCTCTAAATGTCCTACCTTTCTTATTGGCTGCCCTGTTAAATGTAGACCTCCAGACCTTTTTTCATTGTCTTATCTCCTTTTAGAATGGCCAATCAGGGACGCACCATCATCATGTCCATCCACCAACCGCGTTACTCCATCTACCGGCTGTTCGACTCCCTGACCCTGCTAGTTAGCGGCAAACAGGTGTACCATGGGCCGGCCCAGAATGCACTGGACTATTTTGCCGACATAGGTAACCTTCAATATCAATACTACACACAAAGTATAAGGAGCTACCGTTGTTGTATTGTTTAAGAGATAAAGGAAGTTAGATTGATGTAAAAGTCCTGAATGGGACAGAGCAGAATAGAGATTGATATAGGGGAGACTAATGTTCAAATGTGTTGTTGTATCCTAGGTTACGCCTGCGAGGCCCACAACAACCCAGCCGACTTCTTCCTAGACGTCATCAACGGAGATTCTACTGCCACTGCTATGAACAAGATTCAGGGAGAAGGTCATTTTCACACACGCACACTAACAAACAGTGTGCAGTATATGAGTCCAAGTCTCGCAAGCACCTGAAAGGTGCCTTAGAGCCCTGGCAGCATAGTAAAAGAACAAGGGACCCAGAGCTCTAACACAAACATCTGCCCCTGGGTCAGTGAGATTAGGGGTGCAGGAGGCTTGGCGTTGCCCAGACAGGGACAAGGGTTGGAGGGAGCGAGTGGCTGATGCTGCAGCCAGGGCCTGAGGCTGGAGGCCAGGCAGTTGGATAACCCCCGTTAATCCTATCAGTTCAATGTGAAAAACCCTCTGATCTGTACTGGTACAGTAGGATTTGTTGGCCTTTGAGAGGCTATGGCTAATGCTAATAGCGACAGGCATACACTATTGGTGTGGATTGTGGAAGGAACCGTTTTGGTACAATGGGAGTAGTCAGCCGGATCTCGGACTGGACTTCAATGAATTTGTATCTGGGTCTTGTGCACCTAGGATAAGGGTGTTGATTGAAAAATGGGTTGTTGTCATGGGTGAATTAAGGGGTGATGGTCTCCAACCTTTAACAGTGTGTATTGACTCTTGGTTCTCTCCCATCCTAGACATTGACTTTGAGGAGCTGAGTGGCTCCAGGCAGACCATCGAGGAGCGTCTAGTGGAGGAGTACAGGAACTGCTCCTACTTCAGAGACACCCAGGTCGAGCTGGAGAGGATCACCCAGGGAAAGCAGTACACCACCAAGCCCACGTCCCGTACCATCACCTACAACAGCTCCTTCTTCACCCAGCTCCACTGGGTCCTAGGCAGAACCTTCCGGAACCTGGCGCTGAACCCCCAGACCTCCGTCGCACAGGTTAGAACACATACCGATACAGACGCGCACACACACACCGATACAGACGCACACACACACCGATACAGACGCGCACACACACACCAATAGTCACCGGATTTCTATTTGTGGGTTTCAAGTTTAAGAGGTGCTGTACCAATGACCCCTAAACTCATTTCAAACAGACCCCAGTGGGGAGAGGATTCTCAGAATAAAAGGGTAATGGATTTAGCTACGCTCCTATCACCAACAACCTTATGACCGGACTTACCCTCCGAGCAAGTGACTTGAGAATAGTATGATTTTTAATTGCAGCCCACGTACTTTTCTCCACTTCACAACAAGCTCTTTTGCGCTTAAAGGGTGATGCAGTTGGCGGGAGGAGGGAGTTCTGACGACTTAGTGCCCTCATTAGTCATCCTAGGCAACAACATGCCATCAGAAGTATCTCACTTCAAGAATTATTAACAGCTAATTGGCCTTGTAGTAAATCGACAATAATCCCAGGCTGGGGTCTGGATCTTAAAGGCTGGAGACCTAGCTAATCAGCTTTGCTGACTGTTGTGACCCTGCTGTTGCCTCTCCGGGCCTAGAACTGAAGTGATATCATATCTGGCCACAGCCCCCCCCCCCCCCCCCCCAGTGGGCCCAGACCTTTGTCACATGATCACACCATGACCCGCGCTGGGCTTCCACATGAGGGGCTTGGGGAATGAGGTGAAAAAGGCTCAACCTTATTAGCTTATCCTCTCACCCTGGGAACCGCGCTGGGGCCTGTTAGGCCTGTCATAAGATGTAAATCGTCAGGATTAAAACAAATGTCGCTCCGGAGATTTCACCCTTTCTCTCTTTGTTTTCTCTCTTTCTTACCCAACATGGACTACCGGTCTGTGGATGAGAATGGATGAGGGAGAGTGTGGAGAGCGCTGATTCGGTGTAGTTTGTGTGGGAATATACCTAGTTTTAAGAATGTCCACATTCTTAATGGACTAATCAGGTTCTATCAGGGTTCTTAATGGACTAATCAGGTTCTATCAGGGTTCTTAATAGACTAATCAGGTTCTATCAGGGTTCTTCATGGACTAATCAGGTTATATCAGGGTTCTTAATGGACTAATCAGGTTCTATCAGGGTAAGACCCTTTGCCTCTGCAAGGTCAGGTCACCTTTGTATTCATCATAGCATCTTACCTAACTGTATTTTAAGAAAATATGATTTTTTTCTTCTCTGAGAGAGCTAAACACTTTTTTCTATAGACCTAAAGAGATGTGTTTACATTAAAACGTGCCTGGACCTTTGATGAAAATGGGCTCCCTCATGCGACTGAAGTCTCAGTTGTGTAAGGCAAATTGTCAGACATATAAGATTGTTTACTCCCCAATGCCACGGCGCATTGCGGGTCATGATGTAAAATATGACGTTATGATTTGCTGACCTTTGACCTGGCTACTAAATTTACAATGTTTCTCTTTTGGGCAGCTGGGAGTCACCATTTTTCTGGCTCTTATTGTGGGCGCCATTTTCTTCGGGGTGAAGGACGACCAGAGTGGAATACAGAACAGGTGGGGGAACCATTTTTATAACAACACCTTAAATCCATCTCAGAATGGGCTGTAAGGTGATCTGATTTCGATTCATCTGTAGACTGAAACTGATGGGAACCCATAGGGCAGAACAACGGCAGTGTCTGTCTGTAAAGGTTAGGTTAGTAAATGACTCTGCTTTGGGAGAAAGATGTTATAACAGGATAATGCAGACATTTACACTACCGTTCAAAAGTTTGGGGTCACTTAGAAATGTCCTTGTTTTTGAAAGAAAAGCACATTTTTTTGTCCATTAAAATCACATCAAATTGATCAGAAATACAGTGTAGACATTGTTAATGTTGTAAATGAGTATTGTAGCTGGAAACGGCTGATTTGTAATGGAATATCTACATAGGCGTACAGAGGCCCATTATCAGCAACCATCACTCCTGTGTTCCAATGGCACGTTGTGTTAGCTAATCCAAGTTTATCATTTTAAAAGGCTAATTGATCATTAGAAAACCCTTTTGCAATTATGTTAGCACAGCTGAAAACTTTTGTTCTGATTAAAGAAGCAATAAAACTGGCCTTCTTTAGACTAGTTGAGTATCTGGAGCATCAGCGTTTGTGGGTTCAATTACAGGCTCAAAATGGCCAGAAAATATAACTTTCTTCTGAAACTCGTCAGTCTATTCTTGTTCTGAAAAATGAAGGCTATTTCATTCGATAAATTGCCAAGAAACTGAAGATCTCGTACAATGCTGTGTACTACTCCCTTCACAGAACAGCGCAAACTGGCTCTAACCAGAATAGAAAGAGGGGTGGGAGGCCCCGGTGCACAACTGAGCAAGAGGACAAGTACATTAGAGAGTCTTTAACTAGTGTATTAATCTGCTTACAATAATCAGGATTTTGCTTATTATTTTATTGGTACAATCACACCTGGGTTCAAATACATGTGTATTTGAGTTATGTAATATTTAGAAACGTATTTTTCTGTGTATTTGAGTATTTTCAAATACATAGCCCAAACATTACTTTTAATTGAGTATTTTAATGGTTATTTGTAAAAAAAAATAAAAAATTATAATAATTGTCTGCCAAATTGTATTTCAAATACTCAAATACACTCCCATTTATTTAACCCAGGTATTTGAAAATAGTATTTTAAAATACTGACAAATACTTTCCAAGTGTATTTCCAAATACATTAAAATCTTCAACAACCTGTCTTTTCAAATAAACTGTATCTGAATACTCACTTTGAATGTATGTGAAAGTAATTGAGATATTTAAAATAGTATTTGAACCCAGGTCTGGGTCCAATTAGACCTACAGTATGACTCCACTCCCTTAGTCCCTTTAGTCTGAAGGCCGATGGAGTACACACAGAGCAAAACATTTAGCATTCATTTCAATAGGGGTTTACCCCCTTTCATTCCATGCATGACTGGGCAGAACATAAGGATTTCATGTCATGACTTGATGTTTCCCCTCTTGTAGGATTGGTGCTCTTTTCTTCATCACCACCAACCAATGTTTCAGCACGCTGTCCGCTGCCGAACTCTTCATCACAGAGAGGAAGCTGTTTGTGTACGTACTGTAGTAGACCAGTGGCACCACTATAACCTGGTCTCTTTGAAATATAGAATATGGGGGTGTGAGCATGCGGGTCTGGCCAGATGAGATGTGTGAGACACAATTGTTTGTGTGTGTCTGTAAGTTGTTGTTCGTATGTATAAGGTTGGATCTGGAGTGGAGGAAAAATTAAGAAAAAATATATTATAAAACAACTAATCTCAATCTCTCTATTATATATGATTATGAAGACACTGTCTCTGCCTAAATACTTATCAGTATGAAATGGACCAACAAGCATTCGTTTACAGCTACATTAGGTTCACTGTTTGAACTTTGTACTTCTAATTATTCTGTAAATGAGCATTTTCAGTATGAAATACCCCGGCAAGCATTAGTTCCAAATGGCCCTAGCCAAGGAAGTTAGAAAATAAACCACTCAGTATGAGTTAATGTAGACTTCTTGTCTTTGTTGTCCCCAACAGCCATGAGTACATCAGCGGGTATTACAGAGTCTCGGTCTACTTCCTGTCCAAGATCCTGTCTGACATCATCACCCTGCGCACCATCCCCGCCATCATCTTCAGCTGCGTGGCCTACTTCATGATAGGTGGGTTGGATGCACAACATGGGAATGAGACATTTGCATTTATGAAGATTAAATTTGAATTGTCAAGATGGAAGGAAAGTAGAGAGGGACATAGAGTAGATGTTGAGGTAGCTAGCACACAAGCATTTCCCTGCAACCTTTATACCTGCTGTATAAACTGTGTACGTGACAAATACAATTAGATTTGAGACGGTAATGGCACAGACAGTAAAAGGTCAAGAAAGGTCAAAACTGCTCTCAAACCCTCTTTGCAGAGGGGCATGTACCCTACCACTCAATACCAGTCTCTGAAATGATCTTAACATTCAAGTGTGTGTCTCTCCTGCAGGTTTCAAAACCACTCCGGCAGCCTTCTTCATCTTCATGTTCACCGTGACCCTGGTGGCCTACACAGCCACCGCCATGACCATGGCCATCTCTGCCGACCAGAGTGTGGTGGCAATGGCCAACATCTTCATGACCATCAGCTTCGTCTTCATGATGGTGAGTGTAGGGACGAGGGTGCAATGCGGTGGCCACATGCGCGCGGTGGGGTACTCAGGGACGCGCAGGGTGCACCTGAGTTGTATTGCAATGCCAGTTATGGTTCAAGTTCAGCGCTGTCCCACTAGTATTATTTGCTAGTTATGTATAGACATAAATATAAGCTAGCGTTGCATACCAAGGTTACACATGGATATTACAGTGGGGAATGGCTGTCATCTTTTCTAGCCTTGGATTAAAGTGATGTAGGATCTGTGGTGTTATTGTCTGTCTTTCTGTTTGATCTTTAGATAGGTTCTGTGGTGTTAAGACTAAGATCAGATTAAGATCACTTTATTGGTCAATTGCAAACGAGGTCCAACCGAAATTTGACTTTTACCCTCACCCCTCTGAAAGACCCATATGCATACACGCCAGGTTTTGTAGATATGCGGGGGGCTGCCACACTGGGCGCCCAGGGAGCTGTTGTTGTGGGGGGTTAAGTGCCTCGCTCAAGGGCAAAACGGCAGGCAACAGCATCTAGGATTTTATACAGCAACCCTCCAGTTGCCAGCTCTCTTCCCGACAGATTTCTTCATGTCAGACCTGGGATCCGAACTGGCAACCCTCTGGTTGCTGGTTTGCCTCTTTAACGCTCCGGTTGCTGGTTGCTGGCACGCCTCTCTAACCGCTAGGCTACCTGCCGATCAACTCTCTCTGTGGCTGTGTTGGATCCTTGGGGCGATAACATTATTGTATCTTGTTCTGCTTGTTGGGCTCCTTCCATCTTACCAGGTCTGTCTGGTCAAATTGCAATTTAGGGTGGGGATCCTCATTGGTGAATTAATATTTATTGATGTGTTGTCAGATCTTCTCAGGTCTGCTGGTGAACCTGCCCAGTATCATGAACTGGCTGGCCTGGTTGAAGTACCTCAGTATCCCTCGCTACGGTCTAACTGTAAGTACCTCAGTATCCCTCGCTACGGTCTAACTGTAAGTACCTCAGTATCCCTCGCTACGGTCTAACAGTAAGTACCTCAGTATCCCTCGCTACGGTCTAACAGTAAGTACCTCAGTATCCCTCGCTACGGTCTAACAGTAAGTACCTCAGTATCCCTCGCTACGGTCTAACAGTAAGTACCTCAGTATCCCTCGCTACGGTCTAACAGTAAGTACCTCAGTATCCCTCGCTACGGTCTAACAGTAAGTACCTCAGTATCCCTCGCTACGGTCTAACAGTAAGTACCTCAGTATCCCTCGCTACGGTCTAACAGTAAGTACCTCAGTATCCCTCGCTACGGTCTAACAGTAAGTACCTCAGTCAGCCACAACCTCTTAATTGATCTAGTGAAATGTTGCCATACTGTATTAATTAGAATCATTTCTTCAACTGTTATAGTGCTATTCATTACATATAGAATTGTTGTAAATATTAATATATACAGTATGTTATTATATAGTATAATAAAACTGTATTACTAAGTATTGTAACGTTTCTTAATGACTAGGCCCTGGAGATCAACGAGTTTGTGGGGCTGAAGTTCTGTGAGGACCCTGCCATTCACACCACCATGTCTCCTGCCTCTGGCATGATGACCAACTGTAGTATGAACACTACTCACGCTCTCGGGATGTGAGTAACGTAACACACACACACACACACACACACACACACACACACACACACTGTGGAAGTTATCTTTATATTTTTTGCTTAGAAATAGTGATAGATGTTGGCTGACTTAAATACGGTTTATAGGGTATATAACTAGTATTACCAGTAGGCTACATACATGCTGTCATTAAGTGCAGTGCCTATGGTCACTGGAGTACCTCTAGCACCATCTACTGAGGAAGTCATTGTAGATGGAGCAGCGGTTGTGTGTTAGCTAGATCCCCTACCGTACATTAGAGAATAGCTTATTTCAATAAGGCATCATTACTGGGTATCAATAGCAGCGAAGGCTGAATTATTTGATACAATTAAAAAATATATATTAGAGAATAAACACAATTATCCTACGACGCAATAACATTTGATCCACAGAGTCCTTTTCAGCTGAAACCTCAAATTAGTTCAGGTTTCAGTCCGTTTCAAAACACTTTCTTCCTATTTAACGTGACCCAGCCTTGCCTGCCCACGGGATCCCATAGATACACAGTGGTGAACGTTTGTTTGGTCTTCTCTCCATCTCATTCCAGGTGCACAGGGGAACAATACCTGGACTACCTAGGAATAGAATACACTACATGGGGCCTATGGGAAAACCACGTTGCCTTGGCGATAATGACACTAATTTTCCTGGTCATTGCGTATCTGAAGCTGCGGTTTATTAAGAAGTTCACATAAGAAGTGTCTTACTTTGCCTTACAATTCACTCCTCTGTGGTTATATCAATGACAAACTGCCAGTAGTTTCTCTCTCCATACACATGAAGCAGTGTGCCTATGGTTTGCACTGAGACAGGTTAAATGGGTAGTTCAGCCAAATTACATATTCACATTCATTTCCTGGACAAGTGGAGACTGCAATCCACGCTTTGGCTTTGCTGAACTAGCTACACTAGCACTGTAAATGAGTAATTTGTCTGAACTGTCACTTTAACGTTCAATATCTATGCATGAATGTACGTTTTCACCACATGAATATTAATGTGGAATCTCTGCCCTCCAGTAGCCATTGTTCTCATGTTGACTGCTGTGTTTATTTAGTAGCATTTGTTCCAGTCTAGTACGAGACTATGCCTTGGAATTTAGTTAATCGTTTCTATTTATAGAGGAACTGAACTCATTTATTTGAAAAATTATGTTGAATTATGTTTATATGTAAAAAATTATGAATGACTTTTATTAGTGCTTTTTTTGTGTGTAATCATTGAAGTGTTTGTTTCTATTGTGTTTATTACCTTTATCTATACTAGTTTTTGGAAACAATGCTTTTATAAACATTTTCATGTAACTGCGAGTGGTAATTATGTACCTACCAACGATGTATAGCCAAAATCAATGATACCAACGTGGTTCCAATGGACCATATGCAATAAATGCCTGACTCCTTGAACACATACAGAGGCCTAAATGGTCACCTTTGTGAGACTTTTTGGTGACAGAGCAGGCGACTCGTCTCCAGAACTAGGCATTTAGGTCAATAGAGGGTATAATCCTATTTAATCTCACTTAATCCCCCAACATATATCAACTCCAATCAAACTGGTTCAATGTACACGACAGGTCCATTACTGACACCTTATATTCAAGGTTTAGAGTCACTATCGGTGTGTTCAAACATATCAAACAACGACCCGGATTAAATTGACGATTTTTTTTTAACACACACCACTTCATCGTTTTAGCATCACAATACACTTTATTTTTCACACCTTTGATATACAGTATGTAACCACAAAAAAAAAGTACAAAATAATAACACTACAAAATACTGCAAGGCAGCATACATAATAATACACACAAGGATCACATGACCCTAGATGCACTCCGAATCGAAGTTTGTTTCAAGTTACAATATGTATCATATTATATGTTTATAAGAAGGGTGTTTTGTAAGTCATTACAAAGTGATATAGATGAGTAATTAAGACAAGATGAGCCACACTTGTAACTATATTAAAATGACAAAAAGGAAAGCAGCAAATGAACGATCGATGACAAATTTTTTTCCTGTGGAATATCAAGATGTGCGTGCGTGCATATACGGTGAAATCAAAACCAAAAGTCCTTGAGCTACGTACCAGCACATGAAAAGCAATGATAGGCCGTGTATTCTTAGAATATAAACAAAATGGAAATAGCTTAGAGGCTAATTCATTTACATCACATGTAATATCTCCAATATAATCAAAACCTTCATGTACCCTTAATTGTGTCCAGCATCTTCATGTACCCTAATTCTTCGGGCCTTCATTTTAAACGCTACAATCATGTACTTGTGCTTGCACTGTAAGCTTTGTAAATGTATCAGGTCATATTTTGCTTGCCTTAAAGCATGTACCCATCTTATAGATGGAGTACGTAGGACTGTTTTCAGACTATATGAGTCTATTGGGTGGGTTTCACTCACACTCTTGGATAGCTGAGGTGCTGTGCACGTGACTTTGCCATTGTGGTATCATATGTAAAGATTTCAAACAAATACAGAGGGATGATGATGGGACTGTGTACTGGTATATAATGTAGAACACAACCAGAAAGGACATTTACACAAGGATATCTTCATTTGTGCGACAACCTATTGTGCCACAACCAATGAATACAACCTCGTACCTCACTAAAATGTCTCTTAAAGTTACCCTTAGCCATTTTGGTTGCTCTCCGATAGGTCCAAATCCTTACTTAAAATTTGATTCCGTAACTTGGACTTCCATGATAATCTTCCATTGAGGTCAAATGGGAACATTTTCAGAAAATTCAAATTGCATGCACACATCTCAAGTAAGGATTCGGCGCTTAGAACCTGTAAAAATACTAGAATGTCCCTTTCTCGTTACCGTGCAACTTTCTGGTGGGTGGAGTTTTACACGTGGCCACTCCCATTACCCCCAGCGTCCGCCCCGTCAGTAGACAGGGAGGAGGAGGGGCGGGCGCTGCGGGGGCGTGGTTGGGCTCCTGGACCAATGGCAGTGGTGGGCTGGTGATGGCTGACCTGTGAGACAGTGTCGTCAGACTCCCAGCGCTCTAGCTCCTCCCTCACCAGCCGCTCCATCTGCTCTCTCTGGACGTCCATGTCCCGACCCTGCCTCTCATCCTGGGGGAGGGGGAGAGCGGGAAAGGGAGAGATGTGATTTTATTAGTATCTTTTAGTCCTCATTTGGACTAATCTTCCAAGAGTCCTTAAACATTTTCACATATAACACACTGTTACAAACAGACATAAGACACTAACATATTGACCAGATAAATAGCCAAAGTCTGAGAGAAGGGGGGACAAAAGGGAGAAGGGAGATGTTGGATCGAGAGAGATGGACAGAAAGAGGGGAAGGAAAGATTTTAAAAAGTGTTTGGTGTGGGCGAGATGGGCGTATGTGTGTGTGTGCGTCCATGTACATTCTGTCTCACCTCCAGCACCCCCTCCAGCAGTTTTCCCAGCACGTCTCTCCTCTTGAGCTTAGCTCTCTCCATGGCCTCCAGCTTCACAATCACTGCATCGATCTTAGACACTATACTACCTATGGAGTGCTCCATCCGGTCAACACGACGCACCAGCCTGGAATAGAACAGAACAATAAATGTCAATAACACGTTTATATAACATGCTATATCCATAGTTACGACACATGATTTAAAACATTAAAATATCAGGTACATCCTCTGTCGGAAACACACAGAGGACCTTTCAAAAGCCCAATACTTCAACTTGGCTGGTAATAGAACTCGACCTACACTTGAAACTCTTCGTAGGGCACGCCTCCTGAGCTGCTGCCGCGGCGACGGGAGCTGTGACCGCTGTCCTCGTCGTCATCCTCCTCAGAGTCGTCATGGCTACGGGGGAAGCTCCGCCCACTGGTGGGTCTGGGCAACGAGCTGCGCTCCAGATCCAAGTCCTCCTGGCCATATGTGCAGAGACACACTGAACATCTGCAAACGTGTGTGTGTGCAGCTCATTGCCATGTGTGTGTGTGCGTCCACTCACTCTCTCCTTCTCCAGGTCGTCCCTCATCTGCTGGTGTTCGTGCTCAGTCAGCTCCTGGTCCCCACCGTGGTCATACTTGGCAAAGATGGCCTCAATCTCCTCATCCGTGTGGCCCTTTCTAAACACACAAACAACAACACATTTAGTTGTACTATTACATGTCACGTGTGTCTTGATGTCTTTCTTCGTATGTATGTATAAATTATTGAAATAGTGTATGTTTATGAATTAGTGAAACCCCAGTTTGGTTTCAGGCACTGCAGCGGTCACCCTTTGAGGTCCTGGCGGAGCTCGCCGAAGTTGAGTTTCCCACCGGCCTGGCGCAGACTGTCTGAGATGTCATCCACAGTGGTCTTCTTCAGTCTCAGCTTCATCAAGGCTTTGTTACAGCCCTGCAGGGAGAGGAACAACACAAAGACAATCTCAAGGACACCTATCAACACTGAGGTGAATGTTGTCATTTTCATTCTGCAGTTAGCAGTTATTCAGTACACGTTGATAATATTCAACAGTAACGTAAACTTACATTAACTTGAGTCTCCTTTTCAATTGAAGTCTTTACTTCATAGAATCTTAAATATGAAGTTGCTATGATACAAGTCAGCTTGCAGTTGTTTGAAATACTCAGCTACAATGACGCGTTAAGGGATCACATACACCTACTAGAACAAATAACCCCACATACCATTTGGGTCCGTACCTTTTTAATGAGGTCCGTCATCTCCATCTCAGACCTCTGCTGGGACATGTCTGCCTTCACCTCCGAGTAGGTGTCATTGATGATGGCCAGGAACATATTCTACAGGGAGACAAAAGACAAGTCAGAGCAACCTTTAATCTCTCGAGATAATGTAGATCAAATAGTACAATATAAATGTCTATCAATATACCCACACATTTATCAATGGTAGTATATCAAAACTCACCATGAGGATGAAGAAGATGAAGAAGACGAAGGTGATGAAGTAGATGGGTCCCAGGACTGGGTTAGCCTCCTCTATCTCTGAGAACTCAAAGTCTCCCAGGATGATGCGGAACTGGGTAAAACTACATGGAAAAGAAGGCAAGAAGAAGAAGCTATGAAGAGGCTAAGATGAAGCTGTAGGGGTGTGTTACCATTGTAGTTCCAATGGGTCAAATTCCAAACAAAATTTGAATCAATCTGGGAGCCCTGGTTGTATATGGGGAACCTAAAGAACTGAGAATCTTAGAACCTGGGTTGATTCCAATCAAACCAATGTTACTTACATGCAGGCTTGGAAGGTACTGAAGTCGTTGACCTGGGTGCCAAACACCAGGTAGGCCAGCTGAGCGTAGGCCAGGAAGATGATGAAGAACATGATGGCGAAGCCGATGAGGTCCTTGGCACAGCGAGACATGGTGGTGGACAGCTGGCTCATGGTCTTGTTGAAGTTGATGAACTTGAAGAGCTGAAGAGGAGAGATGAGCAGAAACCCGGTTAGAATTCAAGTGTCTTTGAATAGCATTATCAATTCTATGTCTTTTTTTATTTGTAATAAAATCATGCTAATATAGTGTCCCTTTATGGGCGCATACTTTGGCTTCTGCCAACAGGTCTGAACCTTTATGGCACAGGTAGTAGTACTCTCATCCTGTAACCAACTGCAGAGTGTCTGGTTCAAGCTCTGCACCTGGTCAATTCCCACTCAATTGCTTCATTCAGCATGTCAATCTACCATGAAGCCATTCTTACCTTCACCCAGGAGAAGAGGACGATGACTGCGGCCATGTTGTTGAACGTAACCTGGAGGTGTGCCAGAGGCTCGAAGCTGGGGTGGGCGCTGTGGTTCTCCAGAAGGTCTTTGAGACGATTGCTCACCACGGACGTTCTGGTGATGTTGATGATTATGGCAGAAACACTCAACTGGAAAAAGAGGGGGATATTTGGAATCTCAATACAACAATATTTGGATCACAAACCTCTTCCCTTTGTTCCAATGTCTATACTAGCCTACCACTTAGAATGCATGTTCATTGCACTACCTCATTCTTAGTATGCATGCTAGTGTGGATACTGGAACAGAGCCCTTCTTTACTTGGGTATTTCAGGGAGACTCCAACCCTTCCTACTCCCTGCTAGGGCGGCCATTTTGAATTACGTACCACAACGATGAGGACGTCCAGGCAGTTCCACACGCTCTTGAAGTAGCGCAGGCGGTGGATGCGTATCTCCAGGGCCTCCTCCACCACGTAGTACAGGATGAAGAGGCAAAAGGCCACCTCACACACCCCGACAAAGTAGTCCCAGCTGGACACGTATCGAATCAGACGCACCGTCTGAAACTGCCAGGAAGTGACTACGCCTCCTGTAGCGGGGAACTCCACCACCAATCTGAAACATTCAATTCAGTTCAACTGTATTTATCCCCGCATTTAAGCAGACAGGTTCAACTGAATGAACAGGAGATATTCAGCCTCTCTATGGTGAAAATCGAGGTTCAATGACACCAGATTGTGGATGAGGATGGTAACTAGAGAACTCCCATTGGATTGCATGAGTCATTGATCCCAACCATGGACGTGTTGAGAGCCTGAATTGAACCTATGTATCACCTATATAAATCAGTGTGAAACAGTCCTAAGTAACATGTAATATGTATGTAATAACTCTGGGCTCTGTACCTGGCGATACAGAAGAGATTGATGTTGCCGTTGTAGACAGAGAAGTCCAGGAAGACGGCTCTGGTTCCTCTGTCCAGCCACAGCTGTTGTTTTAGGGAGCGTAGCAAGCCTGCTGACTCATCTCTGGAACGGGCCAGGTCCTGGTAGTACCCCCCTCCACCATAGGTAGCCACCTGGCCCCAGTAACTACTCCCATTCAGGCTGTTCTCCTCTGTGTACATCCACCTGGTGGAAAGACAGACAGACAGTCAGACTCATCATAGAGCCCCAGTGAAACAGTTTGGCCTGGTATTCACTGGTGGCTATAAGTGAGTGATGTTATACGCCATACTTTTATCTGGTGGACAGCATCCATAATGTGCTTTCAGTTAACACTAGAGCACATGTTGCAACTATTGCTTTGGTTTAGTCTCTAGCATTACAACCAATTGTAGCTTTATGGTTGCTTTCTTATACGTTAACATTTAACTATAATGTACATCTAACAGTAGTACATAGTAGTTTAGTAGACGTACGCAGTTCCGTTCATGGGGCCAAAGGGGGCGCTGTCCTCGTTGCTAGGGGTGT
>NC_138298.1:23130000-23207500 GCF_965601325.2 Salmo salar
AACACCTCTGAATAGGGCCTGCCTTAATTGACATCCATGTAATTAGTGCCAGGAGAGCATCTGTGTATACTTGAATCTGGTCAACCAGCTCCCATGCACAGGGAATAGGCTTACACTTCCACAAGCAGCAAAGTCACAGGGATAAACGTATTCAGCGTTCCATAGTCAATACAGGACTAAGAATGAATCGTACTACACCAGCTCTGACGCTCGTCAGATGTGGCAGGGCTTGCAAACTATCACAGACTACAAAGGGAAGCACAGCCGCGAGCTGCCCAGTGACACGAGCCTACCAGATGAGCCAAATTACTTCTATGCTCGCTTCGAGGCAAGTAACACTGAAACATTCATGAGAGCATCAGCTGTTCCGGACGACTGTGTGATCACGCTCTCCATAGCCGATGGGACCTTTAAACAGGTCAACATTCACAAGGCCGCAGGGCCAGACGGATTACCACAACGTGTACTCCGAGCATGCGCTGACCAACTGGCAAGTGTCTTCACTGACATTTTCAACCTGTCCCTGACTGAGTCTGTAATACCAACATGTTTCAAGCAGACCACCATAGTCGTTGTGCCCAAGAACACTAAGGTAACCAGCCTGAATGACTACCGACCCGTAGCACCCATGTCTGTAGCCATTTAGTGCTTTGAAAGGCTGGTCATGGCTCACATCAACACCATTATCCCAGAAACCCTAGACCCACTCCAATTTGCATACTGCCCCAACAGATCCACATATGATGCAATCTCTATTGCACTCCACACTGTATTTTCCCACCTGGACAAAAGGAACACTTAGGTGAGAATGCTATTCATTGACTACAGCTCAGCGTTCAACACCATAGTGCCCTCAAAGCTCATCACTAAGCTAAGGACCCTGGGACTAAACACTTCCCTCTGCAACTGGATCCTGGACTTCCTGACGGACCGCCCACAGGTGGTAAGACTAGGTAACAACACATCCGCCACGCTGATCCTCAACACGGGGACCCCTCAGGGGTGCGTGCTCAGTCCCCTCCTGTACTCACTGTTCACTCATGACTGCATGGCCAGGCACGACTCTAACACCATCATTAAGTTTGCGGATGACACAACCATGGTAGGCCTGATCACTGACAACGATGAGACAGCCTATAGGGAGGAGGTCAGAGACCTGGCCATGTTATGCCAGGACAACAACCTCTCCCTCAATGTGATCAAGACAAAGGAGATGATTGTGGACTACGGGAAAAGGAGGACCGAGCACGCCCCCATTCTCATCGACGGAGCTGTAGTGGAGCAGTTTGAGTTTCAAGTTCCTATGTGTCTACATCACCAACAAACACACCAAGACAGTCACGACAAAACCTATTCCCACTCAGGAGACTGAAAAGACTTGGCATGGGTCTTCAGATCCTCAAAAGGTTCTACAGCTGCACCATCGAGAGCATCCTGACTGGTTGCATCACTGCCTGGTATGGCAACTGCTCGGCCTCCAACTGCAAAGCACTACAGAGGGTAATGAGTACGGCTCACTGGGTCCGAGCTCCCTGCCATCCAGGACCTCTATACCAGACGGTGTCAGAGGAAGGCCCTAAAAATTGTCAAAGACTCTAGCCACCCTAGTCATAGACTGATCTCTCTGCTACCGCACGGCAAGCGGTACCGGAGCGCCAAGTCTAGGTCCAAAAGGCTTCTTAACCTCTTGGGGCTAGGTGGGACGCTAGCGTGCCACCCGTGGTGCACTCCATCAACAGCAGGTGCATTTCAAGAGCGGCAAATTTGAATCCAAATAAATGTCAAAATTCAAATTTTTCAAAAATACAACTATGTTACACCATTTGAAAGATAAACATCTCCTTAATCTAACCACGTTTTACGATTTCAAAAAGGTTTTACGGCGAAAGCATAAATTTAGAGTATGTTAGGACAGTACATTTACAAGAGTTGTGTGTAATGTTTTGTCAAGTCAAAGACAGGGTCACCAAAACCATAAAACCAGCTAAAATGATACACTAACCTTTTACAATCTCCATCAGATGACACTCCTAGGACATTATGTTAGACAATGCATGCATTTTTAGTTCTATCAAGTTGATATTTATATCCAAAAACAGCGTTTTACTATGGCATTGATGTTGAGGAAATCGTTTCCCTCCAATAACCGGCAGTCAAGTCAGCGTCACAAATTAAATAATTAAAATTAGAAAACATTGGTAAAATATTATATTGTCATTTAAAGAATTATAGATTTACATCTTTTGAACGCAATCAACTTGCCAGATTTAAAAATAACCTTACTGGGAAATCACACTTTGCAATAATCTGAGCACTGTGCCCAGAAAAATACGCGTTGCGATACAGACTAGACGTCATGTTGGGGAGATCTAAAATCGAAAATACTATGTAAATAATCCATTACCTTTGATTCTCTTCATCAGATGTCACTTCCAGGTATCACAGGTCCATAACGAATGTAGTTTTGTTCAAAAAAGCTCATCATTTATGTCCAAAAATCTCCGTCTCGTTAGCACATGATGTAAGCCAGCCGGACTTCTCGTCATGAACGAGGGGAAAAAATATATTTCCGTTCGTTCAAACATGTCAAACGTTGTATAGCATAAATCATTAGGGCCTTTTTTAACCAGAACATGAATAATATTCAAGGTGGATGAATGCATAGTCTTTTATAACGTATTGGAACGAGGGTACCCAACATGAAGTAGCGCGCCAGGTGTCTAATGGGACATCACCGTTCCATGGCTCTTGTTCGGTCAGATCTCCCTCCAGAAGACTCAAAACACTTTGTAAAGGCTGGTGACATCTAGTGGAAGCAATAGGAAGTGCCAAAATATTCCTAAACCCCTGTGTTTTTCAATGGGATAGGTTTAAAGTCAATACAACACATCAGGTATCCACTTCCTGTCAGAAAATGTCTCAGGGTTTTGCCTGCCAAATGAGTTCTGTTATACTCACAGACACCATTCAAACAGTTTTGGAAACTTTAGAGTGTTTTCTATCCATATATAATAAGTATATGCATATTCTAGTTACTGGGTAGGATTAGTAACCAGATTAAATCGGGTACATTTTTTTTATCCAGACGTGCAAATGCTGCCCCCTAGACCCAACAGGTTAACAGCTTCTACCCCCAAGCAATAAGACTCCTGAACATCTAATCAAATGGCTACCCAAACTATTTGCATTGCCCCCCCCCCCCCCCCCCTTTACACTGCTGCTACTCTCTGTTTATTATCTATGCATAGTCACTTTAACTCTACCTACATGTACATATTACCAATTACCTCGACTAACCGGTGCCCACGCACATTGACTCTTTACCGATACCCCTGTTTATAGTCTCGCTATTGTTATTTACTGCTGCTCTTTAATTATTTGTAACTTTTTTTAAACTTTTCTATTTTTACGTCAATTATTTTTCTTAAAACAGCATTGTTGGTTAAGGGCTTGTAAGTAAGCATTTCACTGTAAGGTCTACTACACCTGTTGTATTTGGCGCATGTGACAAATAAAATTTGATTGCGGTATTTTAAGATGGAGCATTGGTTGATTTCAAATGTTTAAGTATACGTTTTTCATGATGATTGATAAGAAAAGTATCGTCCAACCCGACTTAATCAGCATTCCATTGTAGTATTTGCTTATATGCTCTGTTGGACTGCATCCAGGTCCATATATAATCTATATCTAGATAAATATACATAAACAGTCCAACATACACACATATAGCCCATATGGCTCATATAGATGCTATTTTCCAAGCCTCTATTTCATTGACTCCCACCTGGCTGAGAAAAAGGCTGATCTAGCTCCATCTATCCAGCCAGGAAATGACTTCCTGATCCACCCAAAACCCCATTCTGGCACGGGAACACTTTTCCTCTCAGCAGCCGTGGTATAAGGAGTGGTGAAACTAGATTAACAGCATTCTGACTCTCGGTTGTACTGTATTCTGGAACTTTCATCATCTTCCCACAATCCTATTCCCAAACGTACGATAGTGACTAAACTCTAATGGAAGTTCATGGCTTGAGGGAGCTTTCCTGATACGCTGCCAGAGTTGTTTATCAGATCTAAGGAGTTTGGAAAATGACTTTTCCGCAAGAAAAGCTGGTCAGCGGGTAAAAGTATCCACACGGACAGATGTTAGTATTAGTCCTAGCTAAGAGCAGCAGTTACATAGTAATACCACTTCAATATGTTTTCAAGAAAATACAAATGCGAGAGCACAAAAGTGCTATACTTGATAGGTGTATGTACTTTTACTACTACCTTATTACAATGTCATTATATTGGTTTGCCTATCCTATAGTTATTCTGGTTCATAAACTGGGTGATTCGAGCCCTGAATGCTGATTGGCTGACAGATGTGGTATATCAGACCGTATACCACAGGTATGACAAAACATTATTTTTACTACTCTGATTATGTTAGTAACCAGTTTATAATAGCAATAAGGCACCTTGGGGGTTTGTGATATATGGCCAATATACCACAGCTAAGGGCTGCATCCAGGCACTCCTTATCCGTGGTATATTGGTCATATACCACACCCCCTCGGGCCTGATTGTTTAAATAATGTATGTCTACTAAGTGGGGCCAACATTTTCTATGCAAAAAGACTCTTATGATGTCCAACATGCATCCTCTGTGTGTGTGTGTGTGTTTTATTATTTTATTTCACCTTTATTTAACAAGAGATAAGCGTTTCCAGCTTCAGAGATTTTTGCAATTCGTTCCAGTCATTGGCAGTAGAGAACTGGAAGGCGGCCAAAGGAGGAATTGGCTTTAGGGGTGACCAGTGAAATATACCTGCTGGAGCGTGTGCTGCGGGTGGGTGCTGCTATGGTGACCAGTGAACTGAGATAAGGCGGGGCTTTACCTAGCAAAGACTTGTAGATGACCTGGAGCCAGTGGGTTTGGCGACGAGTATGAAGCGAGGGCCAGCCAACGAGAGCGTACAGGTCGCAGTGGTGGGTAGTATATGGGGCTTTGGTGACAAAATTGATGGCACTGTGATAGACAGCATCCAATTTGTTGAGTAGTGTTGGAGGCTATTTTGTAAATTACATCGCCGAAGTCGAGGATCGGTAGGATAGTCAGTTTTACGAGGGTATGTTTGGCAGCATGAGTGAAGGATGCTTTGTTGTGAAATAGGAAGCCGATTCTAGATTTAATTTTGGATTGGAGATGCTTAATATGAGTCTGGAAGGAGAGTTTACAGTCTAACCAGACACCTAGGTATTTGTAGTTGTCCACATATTCTAGGTCAGAACCATCCAGAGTAGTGATGCTGGATGGGCGGGCAGGTGCGGGCAGCGATCGGTTGAAGAGCATGCATTTAGTTTTACTTGCATTTAAGAGCAGTTGGAGGCCACGGAAGGAGAGTTGTATGGCATTGAAGCTCGTCTGGAGGTTAGTTAGCACAGTGTCCAAAGAAGGGCTAGAAGTATACAGAATGGTGTCGTCTGCGTAGAGGTGGATCAGAGAATCACCAGCAGCAAGAGCGACATCATTGATGTATACAGAGAAGAGAGTCGGCCCTAGAATTGAACCCTGTGGCACCCCTATAGAGACTGCCAGAGGTCCAGAAAACAGGCCCTCCGATTTGACACACTGAACTCTATCAGAGAAGTAGTTGGTGAACCAGGCGAGGCAGTCATTTGAGAAATCAAGGCTGTTGAGTCTGCCGATAATAATGTGGTAATTGACAGAGTCGAACGCCTTGGCCAGGTCGATGAATACGGCTGCAGGGTATTGTCTCTTATCGATGGCAGTTATGATATCGTTTAGGACCTTGAGCGTGGCTGAGGTGCACCCGTGACCAGCTCGGAAGCCAGATTGCATAGCGGAGAAGGTACTGTGGGATTCAAAATGGTTGGTGATCTGTTTGTTAACTTGGCTTTCGAAGACCTTAGAAAGGCAGGGTAGGACAGATATCGGTCTGTAGCAGTTTGGGTGTAGAGTGTCTCCCCCTTTAAGAGGGGGTGACCCGGCAGCTTCAATCTTTGGGGATCTCAGACAATACGAAAGAGAGGTTGAACAGGCTAGTAATAGGGGTTGCAACAATTTTGGCAGATCATTTTAGAAAGAGAGGGTCCAGATTGTCTAGCCCGGCTGATTTGTAGGGGTCCAGATTTTGCAGCTCTTTCAGAACATCAGCTATCTGGATTTGGGTGAAGGAGAAATGGGGGCGGCTTGGGCGAGTTGCTGTGGGGGGTGCAGGGCAGTTGGCCGGGGTAGGGGTAGCCAGGTTGAAAGCATGGCCAGCTGTAGAAAAATGGTTATTGAAATTCTCAATTATCGTGGATTTATCGGTGGTGACAGTGTTTCCTAGCCTCAGTGCAGTGGGCAGATGGGAGGAGGTGCTCTTATTCTCCATGGACTTTACAGTGTCCCAGAACTTTTTTGAGTTTGTGCTACAGGATGCAAATTTCTGCTTGAAAAAGCAAGCCTTAGCTTTCCTAACTGCTTGTGCATATTGGTTCCTAACTTCCCTGAAAGGTTGCATATCACGGGGGCTATTTGATGCTAATGCAGTACGCCACAGGATGTTTTTGTGCTGGTCAAGGGCAGTCAGGTCTGGAGTGAACCAAGGGCTATATCTGTTCCTGGTTCAATTTTTTTTGAATGTGGCATACTTATTTAAGATGGTGAGGAAGGCACTTTTAAAGAATAACCAGGCATCCTCTACTAATGGGATGAGGTCAATATCCTTCCAGGATACCCGGGCCAGGTCGATTAGAAAGGCCTGCTCGCTGAAGTGTTTTGGGGGCGTTTGACAGTGATGAGGGGTGGTCGTTTGACCGCAGACCCATTACGGATGCAGGTAATGAGGCAGTGATCGCTGAGATCCTGGTTGAAAACAGCAGAGGTGTATTTGGAGGGCAAGTTGGTTAGGATGAGGGTGCCCGTGTTTACGGATTTGGGGTTGTACCTGGTAGGTTCATTGATAATTTGAGATTGAATCAAGCTTGATTCCCTCAAGCTTGAATCAAGCTTGTAAGATGGCCGGGGTGTTAAGCATGTCTCAGTTTAGGTCACCTAGCAGCACGACATCTGAAGATAGATGGGGGGCAATCAATTCACATATGGTGTCCAGGGCACAGCTGGGGGCAGAGGGTGGTCTATAGCAAGCGGCAACGGTGAGAGACTTGTTTCTGATAAGGTGGATTTTTAGAAGTAGAAGCTCTAATTGTTTGGGCACAGACCTGGATAGTATAACAGAACTGCAGGCTATCTCTGCAGTAGATTACCACTCCACCCCCTTTGGCAATTCTATCTTGTCGGAAAATGTTATAGTTAGGGATGGAAATTTGAGGCTTTTTGGTGGTCTACCTAAGCCAGGATTCAGACACGGCTAGGACATCCGGGTTGGCAGAGTGTGCTAAGGCAGTGAATAAAACAAACTTGGGGAGGAGGCTTCTAATGTTAACATGCATGAAACCAAGGCTTTTAAGGTTACAGAAGTCAACAAATGAGAGCGCCTGGGGGAATGGGAGTGGAGCTAGGCACTGCTGTGCCTGGATTAACCTCTACATCACCAGAGGAACAGAGGAGTAAGTTAGGTTACGGCTAAAGGCTATAAGAACTGGTCGTCTAGTACGTTCGGAACAGAGAGTAAAAGAAGCAGGTTTCTGGGCTCGATAGATTAGATTCAAGGCATAATGTACAGACAAAGGTATGATAGGATGTGAATACAGTGGAGGTGAACCTAGGCATAGAGTGACGATGAGAGCGATATTGTCTCTAGAAGCATCATTTAAACCAGGTGATGTCACCGCATGTGGCACTGAAGGGTTAGCTAAGGCATATTGAGCAGGGCTAGAGGCTCTACAGTGAAATAAGACAATAATCACTAACCAGAACAGCAATGGACATGGCATATTGACATTAGGGAGAGGCATGCGTAGCCGAGTGATCATAGGGGTCCAGTGAGTAGTTAAGCTGGCTGGAGACACGGTGATTCAGACAGCTAGCGGGCCGGGGCTAGCAAGCTAGTAGAAGGGCCTTAGAGGTACGTCGCGACAGAAGTCTGTTGTAGCCTCCTCACACGGAGCTGCCTTGTGTGTGTGTGTGTCCGTGGTACTTACAGATACACAGTGTGATGAGGAAGATGACGTAGGTGACCATTTCTCTCAGGACGTTCCTCAGGTACCTCTCTCTGCTGCTGTCACTGTCCTCCATCAGCTGAGTACCCCACAGAACTGGGGAAAAAAACAATTTCAACACACACATTAGTATCCTAGATGCCAGTGCATTGCCAACGAGGGCATCTACAGGTGTGTGTTGACCTAAGTGGTGTATGGAACAGTGAGGAAGAATGGCCAGAGAGGTGTTTGAGCCAGTGACCCAGGTCTCTACAAGTTAAAGGGCAAGTGCACTACCTCCTGTGTCATAGAGGTCCAGACCTCTTGGCAGCTGTAGTGTTCTTCATACAAGGAGGAAACGTAAGTGACACTAACTTCTTATTTTCTCCAGTATCCTCTTCCCACAGCTTTTGATGTCACGTCTGTCTTGCTGCAGGGCATCCACTGTCGGGGTCGGGTATAATCCACGGTGGATGCGGGTGCTGCTCCCTCCGGCGGTGTAACTTCCCAACCCGCTACTGCAGCTACTGCTGGAGCCTGTGGACACTGATCTTCTCCCCGGGCTAGCCGGAGGCCAGTCGGCCCCCATCATCTCATCCTCCGGTTCGAACCCTGGGTTGTCCCGACTCCAGGCTTGTCTTGAGGGGGGTGATGGTGTGCCTATGGCGCCCCCGAGCCCCAAGTCCTGGTGCTGTATGTTCTCCATTTCAATCCCCTCGCTTGTGTCCAATCTGTGCGGCAAGGACGCACCCGTTGCGCCCGTGGCGGACCTGCCAGCCTGATTCTGCTGCGGTTGTTGTGATCTCACCCGAGTCGAGCTCATTGTTTGTCCAATTCACTGAAAAGCTTTTAAAGGCCAGACTAACTACATTTACGAAACGTTAAAAATCTATTATGTCTCTAGCCACTAACGACTGCTATGTTTATGTCACGCTTGAAGCACATATCAGAAAGGAAATGTTTACGCACACATTAAAATATGTAAGAAAGTTGCCAAAGTTCAAACTCTGCAAAACAATTTTGGGAAACCACAGATTAACTAATTTTGATTATTTGTATATGTTCCTCTTCACAACAAATATACTTCGAAACGTAAATTGCTTACTATGAAAGAAAAATAACAACATCTAAAGTTTCTGTCTTCAAGAAAGTGAGCGTCTGCGTAGTTCTAGATCAAACTATTGCAAAAGTAGGTATATCAACAACAAAAATATATAGTTACAAAACTAATTTGTGGCGTAAACATTTACTAATGAAACTGAGAACTATCAACGAAATGCCTCGTTTATGGAAAAGAAGCCAAACACTTTCCTTGTCCCGGGCCAGCCATCTTGTTCTTGCTGTTCCCCCAAAATCTCGCATTCTCATTTGTTGGAGACTCAGATTACATTAGAAGTCATGGCGTCACAGACACTGTGGCATGCACCTCTGGAAAATACTGCACAGTCGAATGCGTAGGGGTGAATCACTTTGGTAAAAGACAATTTCACGTTTTAGAATTGTACAATATAGAATACAATAGAATAGAATCAAGTTGCTGTACATTCCATCATTATTAAACGAGTGAAAAAAATAATTTCAATATTTATTTCTACAGCAGTAAACTATAATTGCCTTATATGGCTCAGCAAAACACTTTTTTCTCCAAAGGTTTATATTACTTTTTGTTCGTTTTCTGAGCAAATTCCTATTCAGGATGAGTGTTTGCAGTGCTGTGTATGGAATGAGAAGGAATAGCCCACTATTTAGAATGAATAAAATCACAATTTGTCACGAGGACATTATTTTAGGGCTAAATGCATCTGCCTTTAGAAACAAAGAACTATACGTCGTATAACCATGTATGTTTGGGTCTGGGGCTGCTAAGCAACAAGACAGTCCTGCAAAACCTGGCCAGGATTGGATGTGATTTGGACCCAATAATTGAGTGACATTTCTAAAGGCCAATCATATTTCTTTACATGGAACAACAGCATTTCTACTAGTACTTCCATAGTTATTCGGTCACTTGGTGTGTTCTTTTCTAGCAACATTGTTACTTTACACGTGATGTGTGATGGTGTTGTTACATACTTATCAACTTTGTCACACTGTATTACCTTTACTCACTGTTGTGTTATTCATGTCCATTAGATGACGCTAATTCTCCAGTTTTGATTTAAATCACCCACGGCTCAATTCACAAGGGAGTAAAGGACTCAAGGTAGTTACTTCAAGGTAACAATCGTTGTTTAAGAAAGTACTCTTTTTTATATATAACTTATAACAAACGCATAGTATACCTTCGTTGTTCTTCACCCTTGGCATTGTTTGCTCAAGGACTGATAACTATACACCCACTACTGTTTACAACATAGCTGTACTTTGCAATAGCTGGTTTGATTGATAGAGTTCTTTGACTGAATGAATCATCATGACTGATAAGATGTTCTGTTCGTCTCTCAGAATAAGTCACTACAGTTCAGATACAGTTCAGATAAGGAGAGAACAGCTGTGGTGGAACCGCCAGCCTGATACAGTAACATAGCCTGTACAGATGGTATGCTGTTGGAATTCAGGTTACTTTATGGTACAGTCAGGGTTGGGTAGGTTACTTTATGGTACAGTCAGGGTTGGGTAGGTTACTTTATGGTACAGTCAGGGTTGGGTAGGTTACTTTATGGGACAGTCAGGGTTGGGTAGGTTACTTTATGGTACAGTCAGGGTTGGGTAGGTTACTTTATGGTACAGTCAGGGTTGGGTAGATTACTTTATGGTACCGTCAGGGTTGGGGGGGTTACTTTATGTTAGAGTCAGGGTTGGGTAGATTACTTTATGTTACAGTCAGGGTTGGGTAGATTACTTTATGGTACAGTCAGGGTTGGGTGGGTTACTTTATGGTACAGTCAGGGTTGGGTAGGTTACTTTATGGTACAGTCAGGGTTGGGTGGGTTACTTTATGTTACAGTCAGGGTTGGGTGGGTTACTTTATGGTACAGTCAGGGTTGGGTGGGTTACTTTATGGTACAGTCAGGGTTGGGTAGGTTACTTTATGGTACAGTCAGGGTTGGGTGGGTTACTTTATGTTACAGTCAGGGTTGGGTGGGTTACTTTATGGTACAGTCAGTGTTGGGTAGGTTACTTTATGGTACAGTCAGGGTTGGGTGGGTTACTTTATGTTACAGTCAGGGTTGGGTAGATTACTTTATGTTACAGTCAGGGTTGGGTAGGTTACTTTATGGTACAGTCAGGGTTGGGTAGGTTACTTTATGTTACAGTCAGGGTTGGGTAGATTACTTAATGGTACAGTCAGGGTTGGGTAGGTTACTTTATGGTACAGTCAGGGTTGGGTAGGTTACTTTATGGTACAGTCAGGGTTGGGTAGGTTACTTCATGGTACAGTCAGGGTTGGGTGGGTTACTTTATGGTACAGTCAGTGTTGGGTAGGTTACTTTATGGTACAGTCAGGGTTGGGTAGGTTACTTTATGTTACAGTCAGGGTTGGGTAGATTACTTTATGTTACAGTCAGGGTTGGGTAGGTTACTTTATGGTACAGTCAGGGTTGGGTAGGTTACTTTATGTTACAGTCAGGGTTGGGTAGGTTACTTTATGTTACAGTCAGGGTTGGGTAGATTACTTTATGGTACAGTCAGGGTTGGGTAGGTTACTTTATGGTACAGTCAGGGTTGGGTAGGTTACTTCATGGTACAGTCAGGGTTGGGTAGGTTACTTTATGTTACAGTCAGGGTTGGGTAGGTTACTTTATGGTACAGTCAGGGTTGGGTAGGTTACTTTATGGTACAGTCAGGGTTGGGTAGGTTACTTTATGTTACAGTCAGGGTTGGGTAGGCTACTTTATGTTACAGTCAGGGTTGGGTAGGTTACTTTATGTTACAGTCAGGGTTGGGTGGGTTACTTTATGGTACAGTCAGGGTTGGGTAGGTTACTTTATGGTACAGTCAGGGTTGGGTAGGTTACTTTCTAAATGTAATCCTTTACAGTTACTGGTTACCTGTCCAAAATTGTAATCAGTAACTTAACTTTTGGATGACCCAAATTCAGTATAATCTGATTACTTTCAGTTACTTAAGAGGAATTAGAGGAAGACAAGAAATATCCATCAAATACATTTGGTGTGTCAGAGTGGTCTCTGACATGTGGTCAGACTTGTTCAGGTGGAACAAACTTAACTTCGCAAACATCCTTTCTGAATTTGAAAGTCATCTGATTATAATATTTTTTGCTGGTAATTTAACTGATTACACTTACAGTTTTGTTGTAATAAAATTACTCCCTAACCCTGTGTGTGAAGATAGCTAAGCAATATGTTATCCTTTGTTGGGTACTTGAATCATATTCAGTAGCAAGTAACAACATCAATAGGATATGGTTAGTAGTGGTATATCTGATCAAGTTTTTTGGTGTAATCACTTTATCAATTACAACTTTATTCAAAAAAATGGCGGCGAGACAACCAAAGTCCTGGCAAACATTTTACTTTTCAAACACTGTCTCGCTTCAAAACAAACAAAACGATTAAGAATATGATGTAATATTTCCATATTAGAGCTATTTGTCAAAACAAGGCCTCTGGCACACTACATTTCACAAGAGGCTCTGTGCTATATCACAAAGCACTGGCATGAGAGAGTTGTTTAATTAGCATGTATCAGCCTTCATAATAGATTTCCATGGGAAAGAGACTTCAGATAATTTTGCAGGCATGGATGTCAACAGTGTTGTCCGTGTTCTATCTGCAGTGACTATCCTCGTGATGTTATCTGATGACAAAGAAAGTAGGTATCATCAATAGAGTTGGCTGTAACTATTTACAAATTGTATTTTTTTCTCAGAGACTTTGTACCATGTGTTCTAAAGTAAACCTTTGTATGGGTTATTTTTGCATTTATCAAGCTTTGTGATGTCATGATGTATTCTTCATAGAATCAACTCTTTCTTTCTACAATCCATCCCTAATTGTAAGGGGTGCGTAACTGGTGGCAGGGAAGTCAAACGCAGCTGGTCGAGAGCCAGACCCGATCCCACGGTGCGAACACCGGGGCCTCACTGCGGGGACGGTGCAGCTGGTCGAGAGCCAGACCTGATCCCACTGTGCGAACACCGGGGCCTCACTGCGGGGACGGTCTGCGGCAACTTTCTGGCGCAGCATGGCGCGCTGAAGATGGACATGGGCGGCGTCCCATGTTTCCTCCGCGCACTGGAACCAGTCATCCACCGCAGGAGCCTCGGTCTGACTCTGATGCCAAGGAGCCAGAACCGGCTGATACCCCAATGCACACTGGAAAGGAGAGAGGTTAGTGGAGGAGTGGCGGAGCGAGTTCTGGGCCATCTCTGCCCAGGGCACGAACGCTGTCCACTCCCCCGGCCGGTCCTGGCAATAAAACCTCAGAAACCTACCCACATCCTGGTTAACTCTCTCCACCTGCCCGTTACTCTCGGGGTGAAAACCTGAGGTAAGGCTGACCGAGACCCCTAGACGCTCCATGAACGCCCTCCAGACCCTTGATGTGAACTGGGGACCCCAATCAGACACTATATCCTCAGGCACCCCATAGTGCCGGAAGACGTGAGTAAACAGGGCCTCCGCAGTCTGTAGGGCTGTAGGGAGACTGGGTAAAGGGAGAAGACGACAGGACTTAGAAAAACGATCCACAATGACCAGGATCGTGGTGTTACGCTGTGAAGGTGGAAGATCGGTTATAAAATCCACCTACAGGTGCGACCACGGCCGTTGTGGAACGGGTAAGGTTTGTAACTTACCTCTGGACAGGTGCCTAGGAGCCTTACACTGGACGCACATCGAGCAGGAGGAAACGTAAACCCTCATATCCTTAGCCAAAGTGGGCCACCAGTACTTCCCACTTTGACAGCGCACCGTCCGGCGGATCCCAGGATGACGTGTGGGCCCAATAGATCAGCCGGTCGCGGACAGCAGACAGAACTTACAGACGCCCAGCTGGACACTGAGGGGGAGCGGGCTCTGCACGTGACGCCCGCTCAATGTCTGAGTCCAGCTCCCACACTACCGGCGCCACCAAGCAAGATGCGGGGAGTATGGGAGTGGGATCCATGGGCCGCTCCTCTGTGTCATACTGCCGGGACAGTGCGTCTGCCTTAATGTTCTGGGAACCTGGTCTGTACGAAAGGGTGAAAACAAAACGGGTGAAAAACATGGCCCACCTTGCCTGGCAAGAGTTCAGTCTCCTCGCTGCCCAGATGTACTCCAGATTGCGGTGGTCAGTCCAGATGAGAAAAGGGTGTTTAGCCCCTCAAGCCAATGTCTCCACGCCTTCAAGGCCTTGACGACAGCCAACAGCTCCCGGTCCCCCACGTCATAGTTTTGCTCCGCCGAGCTGAGCTTCTTCGAGAAGAAGGCACAGAGGTGGAGCTTCGGTGGCGTACCCCAGCGCTGAGAGAGCACCGCTCCTATCCCAGCCTCGGACACGTCCACCTCCACTATGAACGCCAAAGAGGGATCCGGATGGGCCAGCACGGGCGCCGAGGTAAACAGAGCCCTTAGTTGCCCAAAAGCCCTGTCCGCCTCAACTAACCACTGCAGACGTACAGGACCCCCCTTCAGCAGTGAGGTAATGGGAGCAACCACCTAACCAAAACCCCGGATAAATCTCCGGTAGTAATTGGCAAACCCTAAAAATCGCTGCACCTCCTTTACCGTGGTGGGAGTCGGCCAATTACGCACGGCTGAAATGCAGTCACTTTCCATCTCCACCCCTGATGTGGAAATGCAATACCCTAGGAAGGAGACGGCTTGCTGAAAGAACAGGCATTTCTCAGCCTTGACGTACAGGTCATGCTCCAACAGTCGTCCAAGTACCCTGTGCACCAAAGACACATGCTCGGCGTGTGTAGCGGAGTATATCAGACTGTCATCGATATACACCACTACACCCTGCCCGTGCAGGTCCCTGAAAATCTAATCTACAAAGGATTGGAAGACTGATGGAGCATTCATCAACCTGTACGGCATGACAAGGTACTCATAATGCCATGTGGTGGTACGAAACACCGTCTTCCACTCGTCTCCCTCCCGGATATGCACCACGGGCGCATTGACTAAAAAGAAACTCGAGGAGGCGGGTGAAGTGGAGGACCGAATGTACCCCTGACGCAGGGATTCGGAGACATGTGTCTCCATAGCCACCATCTCTGCTTGCGACAGGGGATACACGTGACTCCTGGGAAGTGCAGCGTCTACCAGGAGATTTATTGCACAACCCCCCCCGTCGATGGGGTGGTAATTGAGTTGCCTTCTTTTTACAGAAGGCGAGAGCCAAATCGGCATATTCGGGGGGGATGCGCAGAGTGGAGACCTGGTCTGGACTTTCCACCATAGTAGCACCAATGGAAACCCCTACACACCTCCCAGAGCACTCTCGCGACCATCCCGTGAGAGCCCTCTGTTGCCATGAAATGGTGGGGTCACGACGAGCCAACCAGGGAAGGCCCAGTATCACAGGAGAAAGAGACTGATTCTCTCCTCATGACTCCCCTGCGTCACTATGGCCAGGGAGATAATGGCTTCCCTGATTAGCCCGGACCCCAATGGTCGACTATCCAGACCGTGTACTGGGAAAGGTCTAACCACAGGAATAATGGGGATCGCTAAACTAAGAGCGAGTGCTCTGTCAATAAAATTACCAGCTGCGCCTGAATCGACGAGTGCCTTATGCTGGGAATGCGGGGAAGAAGAAAAAAATTAAGAAAAAAAACAAAAACAGGTACAAACAGTTGGACTTTGAAGCCATTCTTGTGATTTTTGTGACTTTGCCATTGTAATTGTTTGTAAGCTTGTGTAGTCTAAAATGTATCTATGATCGTATGCTATCCATTTGTTCTTTTGTATGCCATTTTTATATTTCAGAGTTAACCAATGATATTAGGCCACATTTGGCCATGATTACAGACACCTGTGTGTCTTCTGACACTATATAAACGAGTCATCTCGCAGTGTTTGTGATGATACCCTGATGAAGATAGCTTGGCTGTCGAAACGTTGGATATTCAATTTTTTGCATCTGAGCTCTCCCTTATTTTCAAGTTTTCTACTCCGATAGCCAGCACCTCGCCTTAATAGGTGTGCGTTTCTTTTTCTTCTACAAACAGTTGGACAACAGAGAACTCTGGATGAGAGTGGTGCAGACTCACCTGGGGTGACGCCAGAGTGGCCTGCCTGCTGCCTCGACTCCCAGAGGGACCAACCCGGCACCGACCGGCAGTGTGCCCTCTGCGGCCACAGATGGTGCACGAACTGGAACCCCCTCCGGTCTCCCTACGCACCGCCCCTCCCAGCTCCATAGGTTCAAGAGAGGGGGTGTGAGGGGATGGAACCACCAGAACCTGAGGCTTCCCGACCTGCCCTGAGGGCTGCTGAAGAGGGCCGAGTCACCGCTTCCTGAGTCTTTGCCACTAGGCAGAGCTGTGTTAGAGCCAGCGGAACGGCAATACAGGATCGACACGAAGAGTTGTCTGTATTGCGGGACTCTTGGTCATTTCGTGTCCTCTTGTCCTTTAAAGAAACCAGACTCACCGGTAGGAGCAAGTACTCTGGTGGGCCATATGAGGAACGTTCCTGCTTCCCCTGCTCGCACCCCTTTTCATGCCATTCTGCTCTAGGGAGACCAGACCAAATCTCTCCGGGTTCTCATTGACTCTGGGGCCGATGAGAGAATTTTGGACGCTACGCTGGACATCCCCACTCAGCTGAACATCCCCACTCAGCCCCTCTCCATTCCCATGGACGTTAGAGCGCTGGACGGTCGTTCTATAGGCCGAGTCACCCAAAACACCACTCCCATCAACCTACGGGTGTCAGGAAACCACAGCGAGGCTATCCAGTTCCTGCTCATCAAGTTGCCTCTGATTCCAGTGGTATTGGGATTCTCCTGGCTGGAACAACACAATCCCCTCATTAACTGGTCTACTGGTGCCATCATGGTCTGGAGCCCGTTCTGCCACGGCCATTGCCTGAAGTCAGCACAACTTGCCCCGGGATGTCTTCCTGGGGGCTCAGAAGGTGCCCTGGATCTCCCTGCCATTCCAGCGCAGTACCAGGACCTCCAGGAGGTGTTCAGCAAGGCCCGGGCCATGTCGCTTCCGCCGCACCGACCCTATGACTGCGGGATTGACCTTCTCCCTAGCACCACGCCTCCCGGGGACATCTGTGCTGTCTGTCAGGACCGGAGACCAAGGCTATGGATACCTACATTGGGGACTCCCTAGCTGCTGGATTTATTTGTCCCTCTTCCTCTCCCGCCGGCGCGGGGTTCTTCTTCGTGGAGAAAAAGGATAAGACCCTGCGCCCGTGCATTGACTACTGGGGACTCAATGACATTATGGTTAAGAACCGTTACCCACTATCACTCATCTCCTCGGCCTTCGAGCCGCTCCAGGGGGCCATTGTATTTTCCAAGCTGGATCGACGGAACGCCAACTACCTGGTGCGGACACGAGAGGGGGACGAGTGGAAGACCACCTTCAACACGGCCAGTAGCCACTACGAGTATCTGGTCATGTCCTTTGGCCTCACCAACACCCCTGCTGTGTTCCAGGCTCTGGTGAATGATGTTCTCCGCGACATGTTTAAACGGTTCGTCTTCATCTACATTGATGACATCCTCGTCTTCTCCTGCTCCCCTCAAGAACACATGCTCCACGTCCGGAAGGTCCTTCAACGTCTTCTGGAGAATCAGCTGTTTGTGAAGGCGGAGAAGTGCGAGTTCCATCGCTCCACCATCCATTTTGTGGGTGACATCATCTCTGCTGGGAGTGTCCAGATGAATCCTGGGAAGGTGAGAGCAGTGATGGATTGGCCTCAGCCTACGTCCAGGGTGCAGCTGCAATATTTTCTGGGGTTCGCCAACTTCTATCGTCGCTTTATCCGGGGTTACAGCACCCTAACTTCCCCCCTGTCAGCACTCACATCGCCCAAGGTTCTGTTCACATAGTCTCCAGCTGCTGACCAGGCGTTCTGGGACCTCAAACATCGCTTTACCACAGCTCCCATCCTGGTTCATCCTGACCCATCCCGTCACCCATCCCCCATCCCATCCTGCCCTTGACCTCAAGCTACATCCCTGCACCTTCTTCTCCTATCGCCTCAACGCCACGGAAAGAAACTACGATGTGGGGAATCGTGAGCTTCTCGTGGTGAAGATGGCATTGGAGGAATGGAGGCACTGGCTGGAGGGGGCGGAACATCTGTTCATTGTGTGGACTGACCACAAGAACCTGGAGTATCTCCGCACCGCCAAGTGCCTCAACTCCAGGCAAGCCAGATGGGCCCTGCTGTTCACATGGTTCAACTTCTCCCTCTCAAACCAGCCAGGATCCAAGAATGTCAAGCCAGATGCACTGCCAAGCGATGGCACTCAGCAGCGGGTCAATAGGGAAGCAGGTCCGTGAGGTCCAGCGTTCCCAGCCGAACCCCGGCCCCTGATAACTGGATGTTCGTTCCTGATGCCGTCTGCGCCGCGGTCCTGGAGTGGGCCCACTGTCCAGGCTTGCCTGCCACCTGGGCACCCGTCAGGCCCTGGCCTTTGTGCGACAGCGCTTTTGGTGGCCTATTATTGTCCCTGACGTGTCCGCATTCGTAGCCACTTGCACAGTGTGTGCACAGAACTAGACTCCTCGGCAAGCTCCGGCTGGTCTTCTCCAACCTCCAAAAGGCACCTAAAGGATTCTCAGACCATGAGAAACAAGATTATTTGATCTGATGAAACCAAGATTGAACTCTTTGGCCTGAATGCCAAGTGTCACGTCTGGAGGAAACCTGGCACCATCTCTACGGTGAAGCATGGTGGTGGCACCATGGTGGGAAGTTTTTCAGCAGCAGGGACTCGGCCACTAGTCAGGATCAAGGGAAAGATGAACAGAGCAAAGTACAAAGAGATCCTTGATGAAAACCTACTCCAGAGCGCTCAGGACCTCAGACTGTGGCGAAGGTTCACCTTCCAACAGGACAACAATCCCAAACGCACAGCCAAGGCAATGCAGGAGTGGCTTCGGGACAAGTCTCTGAATGTCCTTGAGTGGCCAAACCAGAGCCCGGACTTGAACCCGATCTAACGTCTCTGGAGAGACCTGAAAATAGCTCCCCATCCAACCTGACAGAGCTTGAGAGGATCTGCAGAGGAGAATGGGAGAAACTCCCCAAATACAGACGTGCCAAGCTTGAGGCATCATACCCAAGAAGACTTGAGGCTGTTATTGCTGCCAAAGGTGCTTCAACAAAGTACTGGGTAAAGGGTCTGAATGCTTATGTAAATGGGATATTTCAGTAAAAACCTGTTTTTGCTTTGTCATTATGGGGTATTGTGTGTAGATTGATGAGAAGAAGAAACATTTTTTTTTTATCAATTTTAGAATAAGGCTGTAACGTAATTTTTTGGGGAAAAAGTCAAGAGGTCTGAATACTCTCCGAATGCACTGTAGGTGTGTGTCCTGATACTGGCAGGCATATGATAACCTAGAGCCACAGAAACAAGGCTTTCTCCAGTTTTTGTATTCAAAAGTATTAATTGTAGCCTTCAAGTTATCTGCTGTCTGTCAGGAATAAAACATATCTTTGACTCATGCATTACAGATTGCTACATTTTGTAGTGTATAGAACATACTATATGAATATTCTTTTCTTGGTAAATATGTTTTAAGTCACAATGAATCTCTTTTTAACTGTTGGCTGATATAAAGAATATTATATTATGACAAAATAAACCCGTTGTGACGTCATAACGTCTGGATTTTTAGGCAGGAAGGCAGGCGGGAAAATACACCAAACCACGTCACAATTAATGTTGTCCAGTGTAAAAATATCATTGGCTACTCCACTGTCACGGGGGTTCCCTGCCCTAGATTGCAGGGGTTAGACAATACATTTGAAGTCTATCGCTTTAAATTCCAATCTCTGATACAGCAGAGATCATAAAGTCTGTCAGTAGAGGGTGAGAAATATTATAAATTACACCTGAAATATTCTTCATATTTCAGAGTATAGTCTTTGGCGACCAGAATCGTTTATAGTCATAGTTATTTAATCACTGTGTTCAATTAGATAGGTATTTCAAAAGGTAAGTTACATTTTTTTAATCGCTAAACTGTCTAACGTTAATCTGACTAACGATAGCATTTTATTAATGGATAGCTACTGTAGTTCTCTGGAAAAAGCTAACATTTGAGTTAGTGAAGGTCTTTGTTGGCTCACTGTACAGTATGTGTCTTCAATTAATTCCATGTCGACAATTTTGAGCTAAAATGGAATAAACAGGCATGGTGTTATGTGATGCTAAACCCCGAATTTGACCAAATTTAACTTAATTTTTCTCATTGAGTAACTAGCTATAGCTCAAAATACCTAGCCAGTCGGCCTTTGTATTATGTACAATGCTAACACGAGCACTGATGTCGACACTATTGCTTGCTAACCAGCTCTGTTCAAGAAAACCCTGCCTGCCGGTGCCAGGATTTAGGCACTTGCATGAGCGTGTTAGCCGGTCAGAATAGACCAATGTGTCTTGGCTAGTTACAAAGTGATTGTTGCTAGCTGTTCAACGTTTCTTATTCCTGAAATTGAGCCACATGACTTTACATCATTAAAGTGTTGATGCATATTAATACACGAAGGAACTGATCGGGGTAAACAAAGTTGTCAGAGAAGGTAGCTTGAGAAAAAGCAACGACGCCACAAATCTAGTTTAGCGCCATTAGCTGCCTAACGTAACTAATGTACCAGTTTCACTATCATTTAATTAGCAACCGGTACGGGCTTAACTGTGCTTTTTGTTGATAGAAATGTATACTTACATCACATTAGAATATTGGGGGTAATGTTATTTATCAATGCACGCAGTGTTAACGTGTTGGTTAACTAGAAGCTAGCTAGCGAGTTTCCCCAATTTAGCCTAGCAAACTAGCTACTTTCCCAACCTAGTTGTAGGAAGCCAGCGTTAGCTAGCTAATCCTCGTTTACCTTACAAGTATGCTGCCCTAACTAGTTTGCTAAATACACTTCCAAATAAGACGAGGCCTCTTTCAAAACATTTGGAGTTAGTCTACTATTCCTAGCAACATTTTATGTCTGGTATCAAGGCCAGGGAAATGATTCGACGATGCCACACAAAAATAGACATCCAGCTACGACAGAGGCTGTACCAGGTCGTGGGAGGCCTTCCGCAGTTTCCGTCACAATAGGCCTGGCTACTATCAAACAAATTAATTTAACATGAACCTAATTTGTTCATTTGATTAGTAACATATGTTCAGACAATCTCTCAACTCTTCCGAGAACGTCTCGTTGAAGTCGACCTATGCTTTGTACCCCTCTTTTGTGTCCGGGTGGATAAACATGATGGCGCAGTTGCACGCTAGTGTGTGCTAACAAAGTAGGTAGTTAGCTAGCCAACTAGCAACGATAAATATGTATCAGTTTAAAATGTGAACACGAACAACTTGGTGCATTGTCGTTTAAAAATGAGTTGACTTTGTATTCATATTCTCAACTAATTTCAAAACTAGAAAGCGACGTCTTAATAACCAGTTTCTGTACACAATTTTCTATTAGCTCAAATTTGCATGCAAATAACATTCAAGAACGATTCATAAGTTGCTAAGTTTTCCATTGGTCTCATTCTGGTATTAAGGGTTGATATTGTACATGTTGCCTCAATTATGTCCAATAAGAATTAGTTGTCATGGCTTCATTTTCCTTCTGCAATGCTGACCTGCATGTTCTTAGGTCACTTCAAAGTATTACTTCATATCAAGATTAACATATGTTTTGTTAATGTTCTGTTTCAGCACTTGATATTGATTACCAAAGAAATGGTGATGGAGAAGCCAAGTCCCCTGCTTGTAGGGCGGGAGTTTGTGAGGCAGTATTACACACTCTTAAACAAAGCACCTGATTTCCTGCACAGGTACTGACCGATTTGTCTAGATTGAATAGCCCACAGTATGTGATAACCTTCCATTGCTGTATGTAGACTTGTGCCAGCAGGACTTCAAATGTCTCTGCTTTGTCATGACAGGTTCTATGGAAGGAACTCCTCCTATGTTCATGGCGGACTCGACTCCAACGGGAAGCTTGCAGAAGCGGTGTATGGCCAAGCGGTAAGTGTCAATAACCTAAAGATCCAGAAACTACCTGTTTTGAAAAACATAGCACAGTCAAGAGTCTTCACTCGGGATGCTTTTCATGCAAATCTCAAATAATTTCGATTTTAAAATGTTTTTTACAAACCTTCCAAGTGCTGTGATGTAATAATGCAGGAAATTTGATTCTATTATAAACCACTCCTGGCCTTGTGATTTACTTCTAACTGTACTTCCTTCACCCTAACCAGGAAATCCACAAGAAGGTCCTGTCCCTGCAGTTCCAAGAATGCCACACGAAGATCAGACACGTGGACGCCCATGCCACTCTGACTGACGGCGTTGTGGTCCAAGTGCTGGGTGAGCTCTCCAACAACGGCCAGCCGATGAGGAAGTTCATGCAGACTTTTGTGCTCGCTCCAGAGGTGCGTAGTACGGTAGGCTGAAGGGCGGGGCTCACTGCACACACTTAACTAAGCATTGGGTAGTTGTCATATTTTAATTGTCACTTACTGGGAATTTTGGATTGTGTTCAGCAGTCACGAAATGGTAGAATGAATTGAAGTGGAGCGACTACCTGCGTTGTGTTCAGTAGGGCTCAATGTTCAGGAAGTACCTCCCTGATTCACTCGTTTTCAGTGGGCATAAAATGTTTTGAAACAAACTGCACTTTTTTTTTTTTTAGATTATGAAGTGCCTCAACTATGAGGGGAAAGCACAATTTCGTCAGCTAGTGCAGCACAAATGATAATAGCTTGTTGTCTGGCTAATTCCACAGGGTTCCGTGGCAAACAAGTTCTACGTACACAACGACATCTTCCGCTATGAGGATGAGGTTTTCGGCGACTCTGAGGCTGAACTTGATGAGGGTAAGAAATTCTGCATTTTGTTAAGTTAAATTATCTTCAATATTGAATTTGCATGTCAAGTTGTTTATGTTTTGTAAACTTTGTTTTGTTAATCGATGATACCTCAGAATCTGAAGAGGAGGTTGAGGAGGAGCAGGAGGAGAGACAGCCGTCCCCAGAGCCACTCCAGGACAGTCCTAACAGCACTACTTACTACGAGCCTCACCCTGTCATGTAAGTCTATGCCATGGAGACCACCATGCCAGTTTGACAATGATGTTTAGATCAATGGCGACTAGATGTACTTAATGATCTGTTTTAGAGAAATTGAGTTTACGTACAGGAAGTGCACTGCATAAAAAATAAAAAAAAGTTAACATGGCATACAGTTGCTATGTACACTCACCGGACAGTTTATTTGGTACACCCATCTAGTACTGGGTCGGATCCGCTCTTTGCCTCCAGAACAGCCTCAATTGTTCGGGGCGTTCTACAAGGTATCGGAAACGTTCCACAGGGATGTTGGTCCATGCTGACGGCGATGGCATCGCGCAGTTGCTGTGGATTGTTCGCAGCATGAATGTACTGCCGTCTAGCACATTCCAGATGGTCTATTGGGTTGAGGTCTGGGGACTGCGCAGGCCACTCAAGTAAATTGAACTCGATGTCATGCTCCAGGTGCTGTTGGACAATCAAGGAGTGTCAAAATCTTGGTGCCCACGAGCCCATTTTGTTTTTACCTGATAGGTGTGGAACCCGGTGTGGTTGTCTGCTGCAATAGCCCATCTGTGACAAGGATCAACGAGATGCCGTTCTGCACACCACTGTTGTACTGCGCCGTTATTGATCTAATTGTGGCCTGCCTGTTAGCGTGCACGATTCTTTCCATTCTCATTCTACCTCTCTCATCAACTAGCTGTTTTCGCCCACAGGACTGCCGCTGACTAGATGTTTGTTTTTTTTCTTCTGTCTGTCGCACCATTCTTGGTTTACTCTAGACATTGTCGTGTGGGAAAATCCCAGCAGGGTGGCCGTTTCTGAGATACTTGATCATACCACGCGCAGTCTTAAGTCACTCGTTTTGCCCATTCAATCGGAACAGTAACTGGATGCCTGTCTGCCTGCTTTATCTAGCAGGCCACATGACTCACTGTTTGTTGGAGCAGTCCATTTTCGTGAACGGGGTGGGGTACCAAATAAACTGGCCAGTGAGTGTACAGTTGCATCATATTTGTGTCAAGAAGAAATGTGACCGAATCCAGTCATATTGAGCTTGTACCTTATTATAAACTCGGATACATCTAGGCGAACAGCTGTAAACTTGACTGATTTCTGCTTCATTTAGCAATGGTGTTGAGGAGCCCATGGAGGAGCCGGCTCCAGAGCCTGAGCCCGAGCCTGAACCGGAGCCCGAGGTAGAGGAGCTGAAGCCCGACGTGGAGGAGAAGGTGATGGAGGAGCTGGAGGAGAAAGCCCCCTCCCCGGTCCCCATAGAGTCCCCACCCAGCACCCAGGAGGCCCCCAAGGTTGGTCCACTCTCCTGATACAACAGTGCTATGACCATTATAACATCACAATAACATGCAGGTTGCATCTGAAATCCCACTGCTTTTCTCTATAGATCGCTGGACAAAAGTTCACTATAGAAGGAATAGGGTGCCATTTCAGAAGTAGCACTGATTACTGTGAAGATGTCTGCCTTTCAAAATCATATTGTACGAGGAAAGTATATTGTACTGTGTTCTACTGATTGGCACGGTTGAATTCTGACTGAATTCCTGGCAGACCTTCTCCTGGGCCTCGGTGACCAGTAAAAACCTGCCTCCTAGCGGTACAGGACCCTCCTCTGGAATCCCCCCCCATGTTGTTAAAGCACCAAGCTCACAGGTAACCCCTCCCCCCGTGTCTTGTGTGTGTCTGGGCTGAGTGTTGTCTGTGGTCAAGTAGGTCTCATCTCCTCTGTGTGTCGCGTTCCTTTACAGCCCAGAGCGGAGACCAAACCTGAGAGCCAGACGGCCCCTCTCCGGGGACCCCGGGACCAGCGCCCCCGCGACAGACCAGCCTTCGTACAGCGAGCATCCAGACCTGGTAAGACCAGTGGGACCTAATGGCAATGTGTTTTTCTATACGTGCAATATGCTCTTGGTTTTAGGTCTGCTTAGTTCTCAACATGTCACCAAAGTCACGGGTGCTCACACTTCTGTTCTAGTCTTTATTATTTACACCTGGGTCAATGTGTGCACGTCTCTGTCACTTAGATGGTGTTGCACCTTCAGAATCACAAACCGGGAAACCCCACTTCAGTTTTGTCAACAAAGGTAATAAAGCTGTGACTTTGTACTAAACGGGCTCTCTTCAGTGTTGGTACAGAGTGACGGTGCAGATGGTACCTAATGACTTCTCCTGACTGCAGGTCGGGGCGAGGCGGACCCTGGTGAGATGGACAGCAGAAGGATCATCCGGTACCCAGACAGCCACCAGCTCTTTGTGGGCAACCTCCCTCATGACATTGACGAGGCAGAGCTCAAGGACTTCTTCATGAGTAAGCACTCGTACACATGAATGGTTATTTAGCCATGCCATTTTCTGGTTATCAATGGCAATTAAATCAATAGAATTGTGTGCGTTTGGAACAGTTTACATCTTCGATCCTTTTGGTAAGGTGTGACTAACGAGTTAAACTCCAGATGACGTAGCAGGAGGACAGGTTATGATTTTCTGTATTTGCAATGGGAAAACTAAAATGTCTTCCTTCAGCTTTTGGCAATGTAGTGGAGCTGAGGATCAACACCAAGGGAGTCGGAGGAAAGCTGCCAAACTTTGGATTTGTGGTCTTCGACGACTCTGACCCTGTCCAGAGAATCCTGGGGGCGAAGGTATGGGGGGCAAGTACTGAGTTCATTATCCCCCTCATTCACACTGGTGTTTTGGTGGCACACGGCTTGATGTTTTAAATCACTACCTAATGGGTTTTCTGCACAGTATCCTAATCCCCAAATATGTAGCCCGTTTTCCCTTTGTTTGAATCTCAGCTATAGGAGACTGAGTATTCAAGGTTTTACTGGATCAAAATGGTGCTGGGGGGGGGGGGTGCTGACTGGAAATGTGAGGCCCTCCCGTTGTCCGCAGAGACAACATTCAGCTTGGCTTATGCTATCTGAGTCTCAAACATTCTAACAAAATCAATGGGGTTCCCATGCTCTGACAAAAATACTCCTGAATGTATCATTTTGGAATTTGATTCTCCTTGACTCTTTTTATTGTTGGTTGTCAAGGATCGAAGAATTAAAAGATAATATATTGGGGGGCTCCTGTTTTAGCTATTTGGACATAGGTGGCCCGAAAACACTTAGGTGGCCTGCCCAAGACTTTTCTATGCAGGAAAACCACAAACAATCGATACAACCTAAGATGCAACAATAGGGTTTTATGGTGTGCAAACCAGTGAATGAGAAGGATTGTGAAAAGGGTATTTTCTTAAGGTCCCCTATCACCTGCCAGTCCTGTATTAATGGTCCCCTCTGTCCTGTAGCCCATCATGTTCCGCGGCGAGGTGCGTCTGAACGTAGAGGAGAAGAAGACCAGGGCGGTACGTGAGCGGGAGGTCCGTGGCGGAGGAGACGACCGCAGAGACATGGGGAGACGCGGCGACAGGGGCCCCGGCGGCCCGCGAGGAGGCATGGTGGCCGGCAGCGGGAATATGCGTGACGGCAGGGGCCCCCCACCCAGGGGCGGCATGGGTGCTCCCAAGCCCGGCCTGGGCTCTGGAAGAGGAGCAGGAGGAACCGCCGAGGGCCGCTTCACCACCCAGCGCCGCTGATAGTGCCACCTGCAGTTTGGAAGTAGTACCACGTTCTTCATCTTCTACCGTTCTCGTTAACGAAAAAATCTACATGTATAAACGTATATACTTTTGTTTGTTTATTTTCGTTTCGGTAAAAAAAGTATTTTTGGCTTTGGAATGTGACACAGCCTGTCAACTATTTCTTCTTTGATGTGACAGACAAAAATGAGCAAACGTAATATTTGCATTTTCGCTTTACTTAGCTGTGAGCTGAGCGTCCTTTTCCAGTGTTGTCAAGAATTCACAAACATTAATTTGTAAATTTGAGGAAAAGCAACCAGGAGTAATCTGCAACGTTATAGGAGGAGGGACTGATAGACTTTTACCTACGATAATACAGCCCATCATTTGGAATAGAGATTATTATGCCTCGACTTACCGGGGCGCTACGTCATGAAACCCCTCTTAATGCACATTTTATATGTGGGAGTTCTCTGCCTGTTACTGTTGGGAAAGCATGAGGTGAATTTCCTGCTATGGGGGGGCTTGCATTTAGTTTTTTTCCTTTTCAAAGAACACTGCTTAAAACAAATTGCATAATGCACTCATCAATATGCACTAATGGGTACTTTTGTCATGTTACATTGACATCCTGGGAACGCAGCTGGTTGAGACATCTACTGTTGTCTCAAAGCTAAACGACGTGACAAGGCAGGCCTCCACTTCAGGCCTGTTTACTGTGACCAATATACTTTTTTTTTCTCACATCTTTCATCTGCGAACCCATAACTATGCTTCAATTACTGCAGGAATACAACAAGACACAACAAACCAATCTACAGAATGATTATTTTCCTAAATGAATTTAATAAAAAGCTGAAAGTTCCTGGACTTCACCGAACGGGGAAATAAAAGGCTGGTCCACAGACACAAACCAAGCTGACCAATAGGAGAGTGGTGGTGATAATGTTTGTGGAGACTCGCTCCCTATTCTTTGTTGATACAAAGTTTTATTTTTTTAAAATTTTTTCTTCATGCATTCCCCCCACCCTTGCCAGAACCGTGAAACTGCCCCCCCCCCCCCCTCCCTCTCCCTCCATTCCCCGTCAAGTGTACGGAGGAACGTAATAAATGTACAGCAAAAATCATAGTTCACTGTATGATTTAATTCTTTTTTTTTTCAACTTGACTATAAAAGCATGATGGTGCCTTCTATTTCATCTTTCCAGTCTTACTAGTGAGTTGAGGTCGGGGTGTCCGGTGTCGCTCCCAGCTCCAGTTGAACTACTCTACCTACTGAGGCCAGGAGAATTTGCAGTGTTCTTCACAGGATTATAATGTTTTTCTGGTGCACATTTCACTCTCCCATAAGTACTGTTCAACTACCTAAGATGATGTGCTGCAAGTTGTGCATTTGTTTATAGTATCTGCTCTGGGGTTTTGAAGAGACTAGAGAGACAACGGGTGCCTGAAGTTTTAATGTTAAATGTCCCAGAGATGCGTTATTATGTGAAAGGACTCATTGGAACATACTAGTCATGGTGTGTGTGTGATTCTTGGTTAGTCAAGCAAATGGGATCAGTTGATAGTTTGGATCTGCAGTATTGACGAGTGGTTTGCTTAGTAACTGTAACGGACAGTGAAAATGAAATGCCCTCTTAAAGGAAACCGTTGTATTGCACGTCTCAGACGTGGGCTACTAAACGGTTCTGAATCGGTACGGTCAGTCGGCGCAGCGTGGTCTTTGTCTCGAACGGTGGCACACGGAATAAGCCCTGGATCCAAGGGCATCCGACTGTTTCATCAACAACAAACATTTTTCGTTGGCAGCAATTTTTGTAAAATGGTCGTCTTAGGTGTGGTTTAGCCTTAGTGCAAACTTGATCTGGGATGACACTCACTTTTTTTAATCCATTTATGCGTTCATATTTTTTTAAATGCTGATGATATTCAATGTGCTGTGTACCGATTTTTCTAATTTTTTTTTTCCCACTAAGGCAAGTCAAAATAAGATTTCCAGTACTCTGCCAGTGGAATGGGAAGTTTTCTTTTTGTGACTGTGTGAAAGGGAAGACCTCGGTTTCAACCTGGAATAGAATCGGAGGAGAAATGACAAATATTTTGCACTTCTTTTTTTCTTATACTGGTCTTCTTGCACTGAAACGGAAAGTTAAATCTGATGTAGCGCCTTTTCCAAAATGTCGTACTGAGGTCTTCCTTGTCAGGTGGTATTGCGCTATTTCTGGGACAATCTGTCACAGTAAAAACACTTTCTACATCCTACCCCCTTTTTGACATAGCTCTCATAATTCATTTTCTCGTGGCGTGGGCCAGCTTAAAAAGCCAGTCACACTGGTGGTTCCTGAAATGCATGCACCTTTTGGTTGGAATGGAGCGACGCGCCGAACACTGGTGTGTGTGTTATGGGAAGAGGCCATTTTGAAATTGAGCCCCTTTCTCCAGGAACCCATTGTTGGTCACTGCAGAGCTACACCCCTCCCCATGTTTCCACATATGGACAAGTTTCACAGTTGCCTATATACTCATCATGTGAGTTTCATATTATGGCTAAGAAAAGGGCACTTACTGCGATTTTACTTTTGCAATGGGCAACAAGGGCGAGGAGAGTCAGTCGAGTGGAATGCCATCATGCTTTCTGGCTAGTTTTCTGATGTCAGTGCTTTAAAACTCAGTGGTGTTAAAATGTTTATTGGGAGCAGATTTGTACTTTAATTTTTTTTGCTCTGAAATTTCAGTGAAAACCCCCATCTCTACCCCCAAGTTTCAAAGGACCCCCTAAAGCAAAGGCTGTAAACTTTTTCCACTGTTGAAAAATGCTGTAGAGTGGATTTAAATGTATATCATTCCAGTCCTCTTTTCAGTGGAATAGGATTTCCTTCCTGGCTTTAGCAAGTGTGGTACGCTAAGCAGTCAGTTGGTTGCCATCTTAATTTACTGTGTTTACCTTCTACTTGTTTGCTAGTAGAAACAAAAAAATGTGTTGCAGATGGAGCAAATTTGTTTTAGTTTTCCATTTTGAATGTGTTTGGACTTAACATACAATAAACTACTGATATCTGCACCAGTCATCACGGTTGTCATGTTTTAAGGGGCACAGCAGTCAACCAAATGTCATAAAAGACAAAAGTTGGAAATGCCCCAAGATGTTGGATCCTACTTGAGAATATTAACAAAGCCAGAAGTAATGTGGGTCTCAACTATAAAAAAAACTGAAATATGAACTCAACATGTAAACTGTTGGTCCCACATTTCATGAGCTGAAGTAAAAGATCCCAGAAATGTTCCATGTGCACAAAAAGCTTATTTCTCTCAAATGTTGTACACAAATGTCTTTACATTCCTGTTAGTGAGCGTTTCTCAATTCACTTGACAGGTGTGGCATATCAAGAAGCTGATTAAACAGCTTAGTCATTACACAGGTGCACCTTTTGCTGGGGACAATAAAAGGCCACTCTAAATTGTGCAGTTTTTTTACTCAACATAATGCCACAGATGTCTCAAGTTTTGAGGGAGTGTACAATTGACATTCTGACTGCAGGAATGTCCACCAGAGCTGTTGCCAGATAATTGAATGTTAATTTCGTTACCATAAGCCACCTCCAATGTTTTAGAGAATTTGGCAGTATGCCCAACTGGTCTCACAACCACAGACCACGTGTATCCACGCCAGCCCAGAACCTCCACATCCGGCTTCTTCACCTGGCTCCCCAGTGGGTGGGCCTATGCCCTCCCAGGCCCACCCATAGCTGTGCCCCGCCCAGTCGTGAAATCCATTGGTTAGGCCTAATTAATTTGTTTGAGTTTACTGATTTCCTTATATGAAATGTAACTTTGAAATTGTTGCATGTTGCATTTATATTTTTGTTCAGTGTGTAGTTACCACAGTCATAATTCTTGCTAAACCCCGCCTGTTTCTACAATTTCTCTTCTTAAAATGTTATTTCAAACCTAACCTTAACCACACTTCTGATTTCTAATGAAAGGAACGTTTCTTATTGGCAGTCCCTTCCTGTTTCAGTCCCTTTTTTGTCTCCTTCAGTTTGGTGCATAATGAACACCACCTCGTTCCAGCTCCCGTGGTAACTGTCTTGTGTTGATCTCAAAGGCAGGCGAGGTTGACCACACAGGTCTGCGTATTTGTGACACAGGCATGAAACTCTCAGATAATGAATCCATGAATCATTGTTCATTCTGGCTTGATTTAAAGTTGCACTTGTCGAAACTGGCTTTCTTTGCAATGCAGTGTGTAATTTGTATTGTGCAAGCATCGTGATTCTGAAGGTAACATTTTAAACGTATTAATTTAGTGTAATTAAATGGTTGAGCACTGCACTCCAAAACAACTAGGACTGTTTATGAAAAGGAACTGGTTTATTTTAGTCATGTAAGCATATACGCATGATGCTGCGAGTGATTAAAAAATAAAAACATGATGCTTATCAACACTTCCGCATAGCAGATTCAGCACACAATGGCACTGATCATATCAGCCTCTACCGATCTCTTGTCTGGGACAGTAATGGACAGTAATGGCACCAGAAACTCTCAGCCATAGAAATAGAATCTATAGAACGGACACCCCCCCATTCTATTTATAAATGGTCTTAGGAACCCAATACTTCAGTCACTCAGAGAATTCTCTTCAGATGAACCTCCATGCAAAGCCCGGACATAGGCTGAGATTACAGAGGGGGGCATGAGGTAGTTGGGCACACTGCCATAACCTCTTGGAAACCAGCTCATGGGGTGGGGATGGCGCGCTGCAGCTCTCTGAGGGACAAAGAACATTGATGGTGCAGGAGGGAAGCCATTTATGTTGGGGGCACCAGGCCTGATGGGTAGGTATGGGACAACTGGAACCTGACGTTGAGCTCCCTTTGCTTTTCCCTTGTTTTTGTTATTGTCCAGTTGTGGGCTGTTGGTGGTAACTGTGGTCGGGGTTGGTTGAGTCTGAATCTGAGGGGTTGGGAGGTTGTCCATGACTGATATGACCTTACATGGAGACTCGTCACGGTTGATGTCTATCTCAGTTGCATCGTTTGTGCTCAGCAGTGTGTGAATAACATCATGTTCAGATTGGCCAGAATGATCCTCTGTGAAAAGAAACATAAGTGAGAAAGTTGTTTTTGTTGTCAATAATATAAATTATATAAATGCCACTGAAGATCGACATAAGAGATCAATCATGTTTACTCAGTAGTCTTTAGCCTGGGATCCAAGCTGAATATCACACCATGTCACTGAAACAATATTTATACTGATCAATATTCAGTTTGGATTCCAGGCTAGTCTGAATGTATTGATTTTTTTGACTCACCTTGTCTGTCAAATTTGTGCACCTTTCCTCTCCCCTTCTCCAGGTAGTCTCCCGTGGGAATTGCCCCTTGATCGGGCCAGGAAGTGGGAGCCTCATCATTCCTCTCTGGATGACATTCAATACATTGTGAAAGTGATGCTAACACAGATTCATTTTAGTTCTGGACTAAAAATAATTCTAAATGGAAAATCTCCATAGAAAGTGCTTTTTAGTCCAGGGCTAGGCTTAATCTGAAATCGCCCCTGAATGTCCTGATCATCACTATCATTTCAAATGGCAAAAACTCTGTAATATTTTGAAACATATATATTTTCACTCCATTTCCTGTAAAAGTACATGACACTACGTCATCATAGCATTTTGAAGAGAAGATCTCTGATATTTCATGTTAGATATTTAAATCCCCAGAAATTAGAAGATTTGTAAAAAAAAAAAAAATACTTACCTGCAGAGAATACCTGGAGAGTAAGGAGAGAGAAAATCACTGCTTCTGTTAGTTTGACTTCCATTGTCAAAGGAACATGCTGAGATCTGTGCAGAGGCCTTTTAAGACAAGGAGTGGATCTGTTAGTCTCAGCGCCCTCCATAATTACTTTATTTCTGCACATTTAGATTTTTTATCCAGGTGTCTGGCTGGAACAGATGTGTATTGGCATGTTATAATTACCCTCAGAGTACAACAACACCTGACTCAAACTCATAGCTACCAGACATTTCCATCATTATATTGTGCAAAAGAGATTGTGATAAGTAGGGTCTGGTCTGGGGCAATTTGTCTAAATAAAAAGGTAAGTTCTATCTCACACTCGCTCTCTCTCTGACACGTGTGCGTGTATGTGTGTGATTTTTGATTTGTGCATTTTTTTTGCATGGAAAAAAGGCCATGTTTGATACCTTATTTGTTTCTTTACGTATCTGTCTTTTAATTAATGTGAATGTTTTGAAAATAATCGTGTATATATAGATAAAATACACACATTTCTGCACATTTCGATTTTTTTATCCAGGTGTCTGGCTGGAACAGATGTGTATTAGCATGTTATAATTACCCATCTGAGTACAATAACACCTGACTCAAACTCATAGCTACCAGACAGTTCCATCATTATATTGCGCAAAAGAGATTGTGATAAGTAAGCTCAAATGATAAGTAGGGTCTGGTTTGGGGCAATTTATCAAAATATAAAGGTTAACTCTATCTCAGTCTCTGTCTCTGACATGTGAGAGAAAGAGAGAGTGTCTGAGAGAGAAAGGCCATCAGATGCAACATGGGTTGCATACCAAACAGGTCCCACTGTTCAGCTGGTCCCTATTGTGGACAGCATCTAGGTTAAATGGAAATTATATAAGCAGATAATATAAGCAGGCTACACCCGTTATATAAGCACATCATTATGTTCAAAAATGAACACAGAAGAAAAAAATACAGGTGCAGGAATCTTCTCTTTTCTTGATTTGTGATTTTTGTTGGCATGGAAAGAAGGGCATGTTTGATACCTTATTTGTTTCTTTACGTATCTGTCTTTTAATTTATGTGAATGTTTTGAAAATAATCGTATATAGAATACACACATTTTACATAAGTGGCGGTGTGGTAGAATCTCATTTTCCTTAAAAAAATTAGGCACTTGTCCTCTGATCAGCCACGTAGCGCCACGTCTCGACGCTTGCGCATTGGCTAAATGTCACTCAATTTCCGGGGTCGGTCCAATAGGTTGTGTACAGTGTAAAAATCAACATTTAGGCGCTTTTACATTATTACACAAGACCCATCACGGCAGAAACCATTTCAAAGTTTCTTTAAGACTGTTGGAATTGCGAACAAATCCCCAAGAGGACGTCGATGACAATGAATTTCTTCAGGGGAGTGATGGGTGGACAACCCGCGGGGCCACAGCCGACTGGAGCGGAGACGGTGAGAAACGAAACTCGTCTAGCATGCTAGGCTAACAAGTTAGCTAATGTCACAAACACACACAACCTGGTGGACCGAAACTTAGGACAAGGTGTGTGTGTAACTAATAGTTACCAGACACGCAAAAGAGTTAACTTTCACGTTTTCCAGGCTGAAAGACCGGTGTAGGCCTTGTAACAGTGCACTCACTTTACGACCAGTTTCACGAGCACAGACACAATGTGTCAATCAATACAGTGATTGACGCAAACATTTCTGCAGAGCTAGCTAGCTAAGCTGCTTAGCCTAATTGGCACAGGATAACAATTGAACAATTGAACGTGTGTAGCCTGCTCATATTCTTGATCTATCAGCGTTTTAGGGAAGAAAACGCTTGACATGACCGGCTGCCACTAAATGAGCAGATGTCTTCGTAAGTGATAGTTTACATGCTTTGCGTCCATCCAACTGTTTACTGTCATCTGGGAGAGACTATATGGCTACTTGGATTGCAGTTCACAAACCAAAAATACAGCCAAATTCCACGTGAATCCATTGGTTGTGAATGGATCTCTGCTGGGAGGGGCTGCTGACAGTGACATATTTAAGTCCCTTAACCCTTGCCGAACAAGAGAATGTGTGTGACATCTCAGGCCACTATCAAAAGAGGGCATTTCAATCTGAATGGTGCATATCAATTAGTAATAGATATAAATCTCTGTAATCAATCAATCAATAAAATCTATTTTTACAGAAGCAGATTTCACTAAGGGCTTATACAGAAACCCAGCCTAAAACCCCAAAGAGAAACCAATGCAGATGTAGAAGCACGGTGGCAAGAAAAAACTCCCTAGAAAGACAGGAACCTAGGTAGAAACCTTGAGGTACCAGGCTCTGAGGGTTGGCCAGTCCTCTTCTCGCTGTGGCGGGTGGAGATTATAAGAGCACATGGCCATTAAGACCAGAATGTTCTACAAGATGTTCATAGATGACCAGCAGGGTCACATAATAATCACAGTGGTTGTAGAGGGTCTAACAAGTCAGCACCTCATGAGTAAATGCCAGTTGGCTTTTCATAGCCGAGCATTGCGGTTGAGACAACAGGTGCAGTAGAGAAGGAGGGAGGGAGACAGCCTATAGGGAGGAGGTCAAAGACCCAGCAGTGTGGTGCCAGGACCACAACCTCTCCCTCAACGCCAGCAAGACAAAGGAGCTGATCGTGGACTACAGGAAACGAAGGGCCGAGCACGCCCCCATTCACATCAACAGGGCTGATTTAAGCATTTCACCGAATACAAATACCTGTTGTATTCGGCACATGTGACTAATACAATTTGATAGGGGATACCTAGTCAGTTGCACAAGTGAATCCATTCATTTAACCCAACTACTCTGAGTCAGAGAAGTACAGGGGGCTGGCATAGTCGACATCCACGTCATCGGCAGCAGTTGTTGGGAGTTAACTGCCTTGCCTAAGGTCAGAACGGCTGATTTAAAAAAAAAAATTGTATTATTCTTTTTTTTTTCTCCACGTTGCTGGCAAAAAAACAGCGACCTTTCGCTTGCTGGCCCAACGCTCTTAACCACTAGGCTACCTACCACCCCATGCAACCATGTACTGATACATAGGCTTACATCCACTGCAGATTCAGGACAATGTGTTCAATCGAAGTTCAGCCAAATCAAATGTTATTTGTCCCATGCTTTGTAAACAACAGGTGTAGACTAACAGTGAAGTGCTTACTCACGGCCCTTCCCAACAATGTAGAGAGAAAGAAAATAATAGAAAAGCAGTAACATGTAATAATTGATACACAATGAGTAGCGATAACTTGGCTCTATACACGGGGTACCAGTACCGAGTTGATGTGCAGGGGTACGAGGTAATTAATGTAGATATGTACATATACCTAGGAATAAAGTGACTAGGTAATAGGATGGCAGTGTGTGTGTGATGAGTCAAAAAAGTTAGTGCAAAAAGGGTCAATGCAGATAGTCCTGGTAGCTATTGGTTAACTATTTAGAAGTCTTATGGTTTGAGGGTCGAAGCTGGTCAGGGTCCTGTTGGTTCCAGACTTGGTGCATCGGTACCGCTTGCCGTGCAGTAGAACAGTCTATGACTTAGGTGGCTGGAGTGGAGTCTGACAATTTTTAGGGCCTTCCTGTGACACCGCCTGGTATAGAGGTCCTGGATGGCAGGAAACTTGGCCCCAGTGATGTACTGGGCCATTCGCACTACCCTCTGTAGTGCCTTGCAGTCAGAGGCCGAGCAGTTGCCATACCAGGCGGTGTTGCAACCAGTCAGGATGCTCTCCATGGTGCAGCTGTAGATCCTTTCCCTTAACATGTTGTGTTAACCATGAATTATTTTGATTGAACCACAGATCCATAAGCTGTGTGACCGCGTGGCCTCCTCCACACTCCTGGAGGACCGCAGGGACGCTGTCCGAGCCCTTAAATCGCTCTCAAAGGTAGGAGACAATTGCATTACACTAATCTCTATAGTTACACCACTGTTATGCTGATGCACCATTGTTGTCATGATTGTACCATTGTTACACTGACAATTGTTACTCATTATTGATAAATGCATGTTAAAGCATTGAGGCTGCAGAGGCCGATTATGATGAGCCTAGGCCTTATCTAAATATTAGCTTTTCTCCTGTGCATTGTTTTAAGTGAACATCGCTGGAGTTCTCTTTTGATGTTCGTTATCTTGTGAGCAGGGACACATCCCCTTATCACCCCTCACTCTGCGTACACATCCTCATGCGTACACATCCTCAGGCTCTATCTAAACAGTCTGGGATGGGGCCCAGTCTCAATCCTCTTAAATCACCTCATTATTTCGCCGCCTTTCCTCCATACACTGATCAGGAAAGACCGACTGGGGAAAGGTAATGTAGGAATTCATGGGTTGCACCTCTGTCACTTGGTCGCATCGTTGCCATTGTTATCAACATTTTACAGATGACGCAGCATATTGATGTCTGACAGATGGTTGTCTTTCTGAACGGGGGCTAATGACTTTTTTTTGGTCAAATTTAAAAATGAACGTTCCAAACGCTATTGTGACAATGTGCAACCCATGAATAAGGAGGGTACCTATTGGTTGGCTCCGTGCGTTCACTGCTCCAGTTCTCTTTAAAAAAGCAATGTTGAGGAAAATAAGACAATTATTGACATGCAGCCTTGCTGAAAACCTGACTCCTTCCCTCAGTCCCTACTCTCTACTGTATTAAAGGTCTAGAGACCTCTAGGCCATAACTGACTGACTGGCCACTAGCTGCCTCGTCAACCATGAGTAATGAGTTTATCAGGCATGAATAAAGGGTTTAGGGGCATGGGGTCACACACAGACACAGACCAGGGAAAAACAAAGCTAGCCAGAGAAACAGACCAGCTAGAGCTGGGAGTTGTTGAATTGCATTAGCTCTGTTTGTCCCCAGTAGATTCTACTCAACGTTGAGGGGTAACTAATCACACAGGTTTGTCTTATCACATCAGAGATGGCACAAAGCAAACCACTGTTCTGTTATTTAACTCTGCTTTCAGAATGTATTATACTTCTGCCTAAGGTCATGTGTGGAGCTAAAACGTGTGTTGTTCATGCAGACACGGGCGGTATATCAACAGTTAGGGGGAGCACTGGGGCAAAACAGGCATAGCTTTGAGTTAAAGCAAAGGTCATATCCTCTCTGGTCCATGGGCTGCCTAGGGGGAAACAATCACTTTCTGTTCTCCTGACTTGATTGTTGGTTTTGATTTGTAGAAATATCGCTTGGAAGTTGGCACTCAGGCTATGGACCACCTGGTTCACATACTGCAAACTGACAGGTATGTTTTGTGTGTGTGTTTATGATTAAGAGCTTTATACGTATCCCTTGCCCTATGCTCCTCGTTAGCACATTGTAAACGTGTGGTGGGGTGATTTAAGGCGAGCGTTTTCTATGGTGCTCGGTCGTTGCTAAGAGTACTTAATATTTAGGGGACGAAAGCAGTGCTTGTTGTGTTGACATCCTACCCCTCCCATTTTCTGCAGGTCGGACTCTGAAATCCTTGGCTACGCTTTGGACACACTCTATAATATTATCTGCAACGACGAAGAGGAGGAACAAGGTGTTTAGGTGTTAAAAACCTAGTCCTCTTCTACAGAGGGTTGTGAACAGGCCCCAGAACTGTCAATAATTTAGTATTTTGTCATAGAGCAGAGCCTCTATTTTTAACTGCATGTTCAAAAACACTCTTCCTTTTTGGGAAAAATGCTTTTGAATGACAACAAGCAAGCCCTGGCCTAGTAACCATTGCATGTGTAATTGAGTTCAATTACTGCCAATTAATTGGACTTCAAATCAAAATGGACCCTGTCGTCCTCTTCCACACTCACCCCATTTTTCTCTCTCTCTCTCTCTCTCTCTCTCTCTCTCTCGATGTTAATTGCAATGTATGTAAAGATTGTCATCTCTCTCTTCTCTTCCATGTTATAACTCTACAGACGAATCTGAAGGTAAAACTCTTGTTTGTGCATGACGTCCCCCCCCCCCAACCACTAGCGACGCTTCTTGTAAATGATATGCATCGTTCTTCTCCGCGGGTTGTTTTGATTTCTAGCTCTCCTGTGGTGCACAGTAGGTTGTTAGTCTGAAATGCAGTGCTTTGGCAGAGCCCATTAACAAACACTAGGGCTATATTTGTATTGTGTACGAGTCGAATCGTCTGACTTGGATGGGGCTTAAATCTCTTGCACTCCCCCCTTCTTACAGACATGGCGGCCGCACCCCCTCTCTCAGGGAAGCATAAGAACGTGCCTGTGTCTGGTCAGTACTAGTACTGTAGACTAACTAGCCCACAGAAACCTCACGGTGTGGTGACTCTTACTAGTCAACTGAACTAACCTCACTAAAACGTGTTGGAATGGGAAGTATGGTTTAATACAGTAATGACTGGGTGGTAGTAACATGTCACTAATAGCACTCCTACCTCAGCCTCTCTCCTGTCCTGCAGCGTTTCTCTTCCCATTGCTCTTCTTGTTTTCCTCACAATTAGCATATCTAGTCAAACGCACATCACTCTGCACAGGATGTTGGGACGAAGAGGTTTTGATTCCAAAAGAAGAATGTTAGATTCCAAAAGCATCCTCTTCCTCACAGTTGTACATTTTAAACCATGTTCACTGTGGTGAGGTTATTCTAGTATTACAGAACGTCTCATTATCTGGTTGTTCTTGATGTGAAATATTATATTTAGCCTAGAACCCTAGATGATTGAGTGTGTTGTCTATAATGCGCTGCTCCAGTACTTTTGTGTGCTTTTAGACTGGATGGGAACCAATTCACCGTGCCCTACCACCTCCCCTCTCGCTAACTCCTCTCCCCCTACCCCCCTCTGGTGCTAGCCTACCTCAACCCACAACCATCAACACCCCTATCCCAATTACCCCCTCCATCTCTCCCCCTGTCTGTCTTTCTCTGAAGCCTGTTCATGAGTAGGATGAGGACCTGGAGTTTTTCCTGCCAGGTCACATGGTCAGGAGGACAAACTCCTGGTCCTATTCATGAGGGTCAGTCTGAACTAGGTACTGCACAGATTCACGAATCATTCCTTAATAAAGATCTATTCATACTCGGGCTCAAGTAATTTCTAGATCAAAACATCGGTGTAGTGCCCAGGTGAGATTGATCTCTGTGAACAAGCATTATTCTATGGCTCCCTCCAGCCTTGCCTATGTATAGTAGCCATGTCTCGGGGCTACTTCCCGCCTAACATGGCACACCCAGAGGTCTTTAAACCTTGTGACCTTTGACCTTTTCAGATGAGAACGCCCAGAAGCAGGAAGAAGACCTGGGAGTCCTGTTCACTGACAAGTTCCTCGGCGACTCTGAGAACGTGACACTTCTACTGACTCTGTTAGAGGTAAACAGACCAGAGACCCAAACATCTACTTTGTGTCTTTTATGAAAGCTAGTAGTCTCTAACCCATGGTCTCGGTGTTAACTAGACCTGGAGACCCATTGTGCGTGGTGGTTTTCAGACCAGCTGGTTTCAGATTTAAGCATAAGCCTAAAATCTGCACTGCTTATATACAGGATTACAAGGATGTAATTGATTTCCCACCATGCCTGTGACACTGACTCCCTGCCTGTGACGATGACTCCCTGCCTGTTTCAGGAGTTTGACTTCCACGTGCGGTGGCCCGGAGTGAAGCTGCTCACCGCTCTGTTGAAGAACCAGTGTAACCAGGTCCAGGGCGTCATCCTGGTCAGCCCAATGGGTGAGTCCTCTAACAAATGACCTGGAATCAGCTGCTGCTGAATTGTCTGACATCAGCCCACACCAACAACTGACCCAAAATGAGCTGTTGTGATTTGATTTATCCTCTCAATCTTTTTTCTCTCTCACTGGTGAAGTAGTATGACAAGACGTGTTAGTCTTGTCTATTTCTTTCCCTAGAGTATATGACTAATTAGCGTACTTGACCATTAGTGGAGTTATTTTCTGACTGATTTGCCTGGCTGCTCTCTGAGTTGTATGTTGTTAATGGTCCGTCTCTCTCCCCTGCAGGTGTTTCTAGACTGATGGACCTATTAGCTGACTCCAGAGAAGTCATCCGTAATGATGTGAGTACTGATTGCTGCTTCAGATGGTCTTCAGTAGTAAGACCGTAAAGCCACAGGAACAAGCTAGTCTGCTAGTTTATCTTTCTGCTGATACAAGACATTGGGCCGGTTTCCCAGACACAGATGAAGCCTTCGACTAAAAAAAGCACGTCTTGTTTCTGGGAAACCGTCCCAAAATCATACGAGCTGGTCTTATACCTGGGCTTGTTGTTTCTCTGGATATATGATCACTACATCAGAGCTACTTTGATCGTATTCCCTCAGGGTCTGCTGTTGCTGCAGCAGCTGACCAAAGGCAACGCGGCCATCCAGAAGATCGTGGCGTTTGAGAACGCTTTCGAGCGTCTCCTAGATATCATAACAGAGGAGGGCAGCAGTGATGGAGGTAAAGTCGAGTGGAGGAGTACTGCCATATATACACTCAAGCTAATTGGCAATCAATGAATCCATTTCTTAATAGATTACATTTGATTTAAAATTACATATTTCAGCCAACATCCACCCTCCATACTTGCACTCTAGAAAATTGGCAATGAATCCATTTCTTAATAAATACAATTTTATGTGATGAAATCAAAAATCTTCATACATTTCTTGACAGAAATCCACCCTCCACCTTCTCTCTGTCCAGGTATCGTAGTGGAGGACTGTCTCCTGCTGCTCGTCAACCTGCTGAAGAACAACAGCTCCAACCAGAACTTCTTCAAGGAGGGCTCCTACATCCAGAGGATGAAGCCCTGGTTCGAGGTGGGAGACGACAACTCTGGCTGGTCCGCCCAGAAGGTCACCAACCTCCACCTCATGCTGCAGGTAGGACTCAGCACACCACAGTCCTGATGGTACGTTAAATTCAGGGAGAAGGGGAGTTTTGAGCCCTGAGCAGTTGACAGAGCAGTTCACTGTGCCACGCATGGCCAGGATTGGGGGCGGTTGGGGTGTAGAGTATGTTGACCGTAGCACTGTGTCTCATCTCTCCATCTCTTCTCTGGTCCAGTTGGTGCGAGTCATGGTCTCCCCAGTCAACTCTCCTGGAGCCACCAGTAGTTGTCAGAAGTCAATGTACCAGTGTGGCCTGCTGCAGCAGCTCTGCACCATCCTCATGGCCACTGGCGTGCCTGCTGACATACTCACTGAGGTAACGTAGGAGAGGACTGTTGGACTGGACCAAAAAGGCTTCCTTTTCATTCTACTCATTGTGTTAGATCAGTGATTACTGTTGTTCATACTGATGCGTGCTTTGTGTTTGTACCACTATGTCACTCTTTCTTTCTCCTCTCAGACCATCAACACTGTATCGGAGGTGATCCGCGGCTCACAGATCAACCAGGACTACTTTGCATCTGTCAACGCTCCCTCCAACCCCCCAAGGTGAGTTCCCCCAGACAGAGGACTGTAATCAGTTATAGCACAGCCACAGAGTGAAGGTCATCTCTAAAAACGGTTATCCCCTGATTCCAGACCTGCCATAGTGGTGCTGCTGATGTCCATGGTCAACGAGAGGCAGCCGTTCGTGCTGCGTTGTGCCGTTCTCTACTGCTTCCAGTGTTTTCTCTACAAGAACCAGAAGGGCCAGGGAGAGATCGTAGCCACCCTACTGCCCTCCACCATCGACGGTCAGTTCAGTTGCACTGAACCTCTATACTGAATGTGTTATTACAAAGCTATGACCACACTGTACAGCTGTAGATGGCATATAATAAAATGTTACTTATGACTAATATACTGTAGGTTATTTGCTTATTATTTTCTAGTGGAAAAATGTAGTGGAACGGAGGCATAAATAATCTACATATATCTATTATTTAATTCCCCCTCCCTCCGGCTCTCTCTCTCCCTCCCCAGCCAACTCTATCTCGGCGGGCCAGCTGTTGTGCGGGGGCCTGTTCTCAGCTGACTCCCTGTCTAACTGGTGTGCTGCAGTGGCCCTGGCCCACGCCCTGCAGGACAACCTGACCCAGAAAGAGCAGCTCCTCCGGGTGCAGCTGGCCACCAGCCTGGGCAAGCCCCCCGTCTCCCTGCTGCAGCAGTGCACCAACATCCTCTCACAGGTACACCACATAGACAGATAGACAGGCTAACATGCTTTGTGAGGGGAGCGGTCAGACTGGACCAAAGGGTTAGCACCATAGCGGGAGAGTTGTAGGTGTAGCTGATCAATAAATATTAGTTTGAAAACTAAAAGTGCCATTTTGAAAGTCTTATTAGTGAAACATAAGCAACAGAGGGGTGATTTGAAAGGTGTCTCTGTCTGGTTGAAAGGTGTCTCTGTCTGGTTGAAAGGTGTCTCTGTCTGGTTGAAAGGTGTCTCTGTCTGGTTGAAAGGTGTCTCTGTCTGGTTGAAAGGTGTCTCTGTCTGGTTGAAAGGTGTCTCTGTCTGGTTGAAAGGTGTCTCTGTCTGGTTGAAAGGTGTCTCTGTCTGGTTGAAAGGTGTCTCTGTCTGGTTGAAAGGTGTCTCTGTCTGGTTGAAAGGTGTCTCTGTCTGGTTGAAAATATTGCCTTAGATTCAAATAGTTGATCATTTGTCACTCCAGGTTTTCAGGTCACCTTTGTCATGGTATGGCTCCCAAATGGCACCCTATTCCCTTTACAGTGCACTACCTTTGAATAGGCTGTCATTTGGGACCCGACCACAGTAGTGGGGAGTGGTTCTCAGACAGTCAACCTGTTGCTTGTGTGTGAAGTTGCCAAGTGTCACGTAAGGAAGGTTGTTGTGGTTTTGCAGGGGGATAAGATCGACCGGAGGGTGAGTATCTGGGGTGTGGGCAGCACCTGTCTGTCATGGTTTGGCTTTGGCATCAGCAGGATCCTTCTATATGTTCCTTACGTTGGGGGTTATGTTTTGGCTTTCCTGTTTTGTTGTGTTTTGGTGCCTCCAGCCCTCTTTGTGTTTGCCTATCTCACCTGTTTGTCGAGTTCTATATTGGTACTGACCCTTCCCCCCCAACTCCCATAAGCCCGTGCTTTGACTCTTGACCCCCTTGCTGTGTCCGTTCTATGGGGACTTGACTGTCCTGGACGGATGCAGCAACCACTGCGGAACTCTGTCTGTTCCTCTATTGATCTGTTGTGAGAGGGGTTACTGACATTATTATTTTCACCACTGGTGTTTCTCCTCCTGTACTCTAGGTGGCAGCACTATCCGTTATAAAACTTAGCGTTTCACCCGGGGCCAAAGATTCTCCAATTAACTATTGTGATCATTTGTGTTCCCCCTTTTTTCTCCTCCTGCCCCCCTTTCTCAAACATTTGGTGTTTTTTGCATTACGTCACCATTGGAGGCGAAATCTGAAAAGGTGATTTACTTATGGTTTGATAGTATGCCATGTCATCCTTACTATTTATAGTCACTTACTGACCTCCATTTGGAATGAACCCACTTTCCTTTCTCACACCCTTCATCGCCCTCACAACAGGAGAGGTCTGCATTGCCTCCCAAATGGCACGCTTTTCCTTTTATAGTACACAGCCCAGGGCTCTGGTCAAAAGTAGTGCGCTATATAGGGAATATGGTGCCTTTCGGCACACAAACATGCCTGAACTATGCAGTTTACGTGCGGTAACTTAATAGTGCCCATCACTCACTGCATATCATTAAGCCAACAAACCTTTTTTCATTATTCCCATGACCATGCATGGATACTGTAAAGCCACTTTATTATTATCATTATTATCTGTTTCTCTTTTGTGGTCGCCATTCCTAAAGACTCACTACACAGAGGCTTTAGCTTTGCATGTGTTGTCAGCTACATTTAGCAGCTGTGCGTTAGCTTTATATCTTAGTTATTTTTGTATGTGAATGTCTAAGTAGTCATATTTGGGCTCTTGTGGATTGTGTAGAGGATGACGAATGTGCCAATATTCTATTATATTCCTTCCATGCAGTCACATTTTCATCAGTCCTGTTGTATCACCTGCTTAGCTAAGCTGCAGAGGAGTTGCATCATCCTTTTGTGGTGCAGGTAGTGATGGTAACCAAGGCCGTTGCTATAGTAACATATTGTTGAACACTTAAGGGTCCTGAAAGAGTTGTTTTTAACAGGATCTGAACTAACTCGGGTCATCCTATGAAATTCACTGCATGGTTGACCTAACCTAACCCTGGTTTATTAATAATGTTCATTTTTAGATTTTGTTCCTTTGTATTTGAATAACTTTATTAGTTACTAACGGTCTGCATTGAAGTCACTAACGTGGTACTCTTGAAACATTTATAACATGGTATTTCCTGCATAACTGCTAGATACAATGTTGTTTTTCCCAACAGAACTCAAAAGGGAAAAATACAATTCAAAAGTTGACCATGTGCCAACAAAATTGCATTTTTATTGTAGCTACCAGCACACAATGTTCCTAATTTCAGTGTCCGTGACATCAAGTTATATTGTAAAGTTCCTATTCAACCTTAAATGTCTGTTGGGAATAGTTTAGAAATATCAGTTCATTTTGTTGGCCCTTAAAATGCTGTTTTATTTGGTTGGTTTAAATCAAACGTGTCGTCTGGAGATATTCAGGAGACTGATTAATTGGACAAAAGGAGACGCAATGACAAGTTGTCTAAACCAGGAAAAATAAGACATCCCTCATTATAATGTGGGGGGACAGACGTTTGAATTGAACCCAGCTAAATGAATTTACTCTCCATGTTGAGGAGGAGTTCTGTTCTGACACAGAGACCAGGATGTGGTCCAGCACGAGACTAAACCTTACATGAGTCGTGTTTTACTGAGTGGTTGAAGTCCTGGATCCCAGGCCATCAACAGGCTCTGTACACAATGTTCATGTTCAATACCTTTTACTCACCCCTATTTGTGAGTGTGTTTCTTAAGACTTTGTGTGTGTGTGTGCGTCTCATCCACAGGGCAGTAAAGTGCAGACGCGGGTCGGTCTACTCATGCTGTTGTGTACCTGGATCAGTAACTGTCCCATCGCCGTCACACACTTCCTGCACAACCAGGAGAACGTCCCCTTCGTATCCTCCTTCAATAAACCAAGTAGCTCAACATCACTGTTCTATTGTACTTCCTTTTACTCTGATGGCTGGAATATCAACTATTAGCCTGTTAGTGCAGTCTGTCGTATAACTAACTCCTCTCTGTGTTCGTTCACCACATACAGGATAGTGATGGATATTGCATACATTGTTGCATGGATGTTTGTGAGGCCCTATGTCTTGTGTTGCTAAGAGAATAAGAGAGATCAACGCTACACGGGGGATGCCAATGTATGCACGAGTGCATTGTTTCATTGAAAATTGTCTTGAGAAAGGCCTTGTTGCCATTAAATCCCCTATGTTGCTGTGACCCTTGACCCCTGGTGCCCTGTAGCTGACAGGTCAGATCTCCGAGAACCTGGGGGAGGATGAGAGGCTGGTGCAGGGCCTGTGTGCCCTCCTACTGGGTATCTGCATCTACTACAACGACAACTCTCTGGAGAACTACACCAAGTAGGACATTTAACTACGACCCTCATAATAACTACGCCAAGTAGGACATCTAACTACGACCCTCATAATAACTACGCCAAGTAGGACATCTAACTACGACCCTCATAATAACTACACCAAGTAGGACATCTAACTACGACCCTCATAATAACTACACCAAGTAGGACATCTAACTACGACCCTCATAATAACTACACCAAGTAGGACATCTAACTACGACCCTCATAATAACTACGCCAAGTAGGACATCTAACTACGACCCTCATAATAACTACACCAAGTAGGACATCTAACTACGACCCTCATAATAACTACACCAAGTAGGACATCTAACTACGACCCTCATAATAACTACACCAAGTAGGACATCTAACTACGACCCTCATAATAACTACACCAAGTAGGACATCTAACTGCGACCCTCATAATAACTACACCAAGTAGGACATCTAACTGCGACCCTCATAATAACTACACCAAGTAGGACATCTAACTACGACCCTCATAATAACTACACCAAGTAGGACATCTAACTGCGACCCTCATAATAACTACACCAAGTAGGACATCTAACTGCGACCCTTGTACTACTTGGTGTAGTTATATCTAACTACGACCCTCATAACTACACCAAGTAGAACGTTCTAACCCTCATACTAATGCATCCTCTTTCACTCTCATAACCGCAGTGAGAACTAGATCAAGTATGACATCTGCTACCCAAATATTAACGCGTACCCTCTCATACTAGGCCCGGGTTCAAATAGTATTTTCAAATGCTTGTTTGATTGAACTTGGAACCAATATTAGAATAGCTTCAAAAGTCCAAACCCTATTTGAGCCCGGGTTCTCTCATACACACAGCCTTTCTACACCTCGTCACTCTACACCAGCAGTTACAGCACACAGTGATGCCACTACAATGAGAACAAGAACTATGAGCTGCCAGATTCAGAGGGGTTGATATAAATGCGGAAGACGCATGTCTGTTGAATGCGTTCAGCTGTGCAACTGACTAGGTATCCCCCTTTTCCTTCCCTTCATGCTAACCCTGCCTGTCTTGTCTTCCCCCAGAGAGAAGCTGAAGCAGCTGATCGAGAAGCGCATTGGGAAGGAGAACTTTGTGGAGAAGCTGGGCTTCGTCACTAAACACGAGCTGTACTCCCGCGCTGCACAGAAGCCCCAGCCCGTCTTCCCCTCCCCTGAACAGATGCTGTTCGACCACGAGTTCACCAAGCTGGTCAAAGAACTGGAAGGTTGGCAAAAGTAACCTCCATTTAACCATAACCTAACCGAAATACAACCACAACCTCAAGCATTTCGATGCACCTGCGATAACATCTTCAAATCAGTGTACGCAACCAATGAACTTTGATTTGACCCTAAGCCAAGTACAACCAGAACCACAAATCAAAACTCTGTTTGTGTTGGTGTCTTCTTTTCTCTTCTCTTGGGTGGTTTCACCACTGTTAATTGTGTGTGTGTCCGTCCACAGGTGTGATAACGAAAGCGGTCCACAAGACGAGCGAGGAGGAGAAGAAGGAGGAGGAGGTGAAGAAGACTCTGGAGCAACACGACAGCATCGTCATCCAGTACAAAGATCTCATCAGAGATCAGGTAACTGGCCTCACACTGTTAGGCGTAACGCTGAAACGGATGCCCTGTTTCTGTTCTAAAATCTTCATTAGCACGTTGCACCTTCACTTTTTGTATTCTTTTGAGCGTGGATTAAATGAATCATACTATAACCCCTCCTTGGGTTATTCCTTGTCATGGTTTTGAGTGCGAGTACTTTTTGAACCCTACAGATATTTTCTGTCCGACACACCTGCCGCCTTTCATTCTAGTCTGTCCGCAAACCCACATACTGGCTTTCTACACACACACACACGCATCAGAAACCGACTCGCCATGCTTTCAAGCATCACAAGTTTATATACACCCTCTACACTCAAAGGCCGCTTGCATTCAAAATGCATTTTTCCCCCTGTGTTTTATATCATATTTTACAACAGCTGATGAAACTAACACTGTATAAGTGTGAAAACGTTTGATCAGTGTTATTTCCTGGTAGTTTCCTGGTTGAAAATGCAGTCTGCACAGGACCTTCTAATCAGCAGCTTTGCATGGGCGGTAGTTTTGGCTTGCCTGGTGACATCACCAGGCGCTAACTTATATTGTTTAATAGAGCAATAACAAAGAGTTCCAAACCTCTCTGCCAATAACAGCTAGTTTTCAGTTTTCCAAACCACACTCGGACTACTCCCAGACAGTCCTCGCTAAATTCTTGCTTGAGAAATCGTTTTTTTTTGCTAAAAAGCTATTTTTGTCCATTTTAATGGAAAACTATTACAGTAAGGTACACTCGCCGGGCCACAACCACACAACCCATTTCATAAAATATTCAACGGACCTATCCCGTTACCCTGAAAGGTCTAGTTGTGTGTTTTGGCCAATGTCTCTTGTCATTAAAGAAGTGTCTGTCATCTCTCAACCAGGACACCCAGATCCAGGAGCTGAGGGAGCAGGTTTCCACCCTGTCTCTGAACAGTGAACAGATGCACAACCAGATCATACAGCAGCAGTCCCAGATCCAGCAACACAAAGACCAGTACAACATCCTCAAGCTGAAACTAGGTACTGTAGGATAACCTGGTATTACACAGTGAAAAAATGGCACCTCAATCCATTGGAAAACAAGAGAGCAACATCGTTCTTGGCTAAATTGCTAATGATTGGGGGGGGGGGGGGTTAGGCACATGGAATTGTTCATAGTGGCACATGGAATTGACACAGTCTATAATGGTAGTGGAAACTGAGACGTATTACTGATGCAGACTTGTTGCGACTGCACTTGCTGATTTATAAATAGGATTGTAGATGTGATAATGACTGTGTGTTGTGTCCAGGTAAAGACAGCCAGGGTCTGTCCTCCAGCCAGGGTCTGTCCTCCAGCCAGGGAGAGGGAGCTCACGTTAACGGGCTCCACTCAGAGGAGCTGAGCCAGCTCAGAGAGGAGGTGGAGGAGCTCCGCAGACAACACACACTACAACACACACAGCTCAGTGACAAGGACTCACTCATCAACACACTGGTGTGTGTTTGGGGGGGGGTGAATCACATATCAGAAAAATGTCTTTGGGTTATCCCTCCCTGTGTGGATGAGTTCTGTATAAATGTCATGTATCATGGATGTTACTGGAACTGGACAAGATGGACCTGAAGAATGACCGACTGATTTAATGATCTTTTGTGTGTTAGTAGATCTGAATGGTGGTTGATGATATCTGAGTGCTGCTTTATCATTTCAGATAGGACGTCTCAGCCGTTGACCACTTCCTGTTGTAATAGTTGTAATGGTTGTGATGTCTTGTAGCGGTGCGGGGCAGCAGCACAGACAGCAGAAGGTGGAGCGGGAGGGTCCGACAACACAGATCTTCTCGGGGTAAGACCCAACCACAGACAGGACATGTGTAGAACAGACATGAGTATAGTTACATAGAGATATTATACTGATGATGGAGTTACTGCTGGTTGTTCCCACCAGGAGGTGGAGTCGTTGAGGAGTCGTGTCCAGGCTCAGTGTGCAGAGATCAGCCAGCTGCAGACAGAGAGACAGGAGCTCATCAGGAGAGCTGAGGCCGTGGTGAGAACTCAGACCCAGCCATCACCGTGTCTTGAGACGTCTTAAGGCTGTTACATACAAACATGGTCTTTCACACTTTACTCCAACCCCCCCCAGAAAGTTCTTTGGTCCATATTTTCCATTTTGGTATGCATTAATGTATATGTTATGACCACTGCACTTAGTACAGAGAGGTAACTAGTCTCTCTATCGCTCTCACTTCCCCCTCTATCAGTCCTCGGCCCCGGCCTCCAGCAGTGAGAGCTCGGCAGACACAGTTAAAGTATCTGAACTGGAGAGCAGGCTGGCTGCTCAGACCACCGAGACAGAGAGACTTAAGGTACTGGACTATCACCACCTCACATCTCTGTAGGTAGCTGCTGTCTGTTCAGAAGTGAGCAGCATTCAGATACAAATGTATTGAACAGGGGTACTCCACTCTTACCCTACAAGATTCTGAACCTGCTGGTTTTCTGTTCTACCTCTTAATTACACCCACCTTGTGTCCCAGGTCTAAATCAGTCTCTGATTAGAGGGGAACAATGAAAAAATGCAGTGGAGCTGTTTTCAAGGTCCAGAGTTGAGTTTGAGGAGTATAGAACAACCTGATGGTCTGTTTTGTAGACTAGAGGGTCATGTCAGCTCTATACTTACATTGCATTTCTATCTGCAACATTCTGGAAGTTTCACCTCGCTGAATAAACTTCTCGTGTTAGCCTGACTCCAGGGCTGCCTTACACCCAATTCTGATCTTTTTTCCACTAATCGGTCTTTTGACCAATCACATCAGATCTTTTTCAGAGCTGATCTGATTGGTGAAAAAAACAGTTAGTGAGACAAAGATCAGAATTGGGCTTCCTGTGATATCAGCCCATTAGTAACTGACTCGTGACTGTTACCAGCTAAATGTGAGCTGAGACGTTGTGAAACCTCTCAATTATTCAACATCTTAAGTATGACCTTCATGTATGTGACATCCCCTTCCTCTCTCTAACGCTAGTGAAGAAAAAAAACCATCATCTGATGCAGTTGAATTATTAATGTTTTTGGTCAGACAGCCATGTTGAAGCCATGCCCTTCCTTGTTAGCTGTCCTACCTCTCTCTCACCTCGCTCTCTTCTCCCCCTCCAGGAGGAGTGTCGGGGCCTGAGGGAGGGCCATGCGGGGCTGGAGCAGCAGTTGGCGTCGGCCCAGAGCACGGTGGCCATCGAGCAGACGGAGAAGACCAAGCTGCAGCAGGAGGTGCAGGAGTCCAAGAAGGAGCAGGACGACCTCCTCATGCTGCTGGCCGACCAGGACCAGAAGATCCTCAACCTCAAGCAACGTCTCAGAGACCTGGGAGAGACGGTAGGAGAAACCATCTGTTCCTATTGTAGATCTAGACCGTGTTCTCAAACTACAGAGGAAGATCCTCCGCCTCAGAGGTTCAAAGGTTTAGGTTATTATTGTGGTTTTAGTGGAGGTAGATCATGTTAGGTTAGTTGGCTGTTGTGAGGTTTTAGATTAAGCTAATATTTAATATTTCATTGTTACATGTAGGGCTGGTTTCCTGGAGAGCTGTGATAAGTCATTCTGCCTGTGTAGTAGTTGAATGAATGAGGACATAACTTGTCGTCCTAACCAGCTAGCCCTACTGTCCCTGTACTCCCTGTGCCCTAGTTAGAATGTGACCCTCTCCTCACAGATTGAAGACGAAGATGAGCTAGACGCCAGGGACCAATTCGGTGAAGATGCGACGACGACGATGATGAGGAGGAGGATGAAGAGAACAATGACTAGAGAGTTCTAGAGGGATGGAAATCTGGTAGACTAAAGGCAACAAAGACATTGCTGCATTAGCCATGTTGTTCTAATACACTATTAGAAAAATGGAAGAATGGGACTAGATGGATTGCTCTCTCTATCGCTCCAACCCACCATGCTACCTTCTTCTTTACTCCACCCCTCCCTTCATCCCTCGATCGCGTCATCCATTTTAATGTCTAGATCATTTTATTACAAGATGGTGACAAAGATCCCCCCCCCCCCCCCTTCCAAAGAAATGACTTTCTCAGTGTGTTCATCTCTGCCATCTTCTACCACATAAACAGCCCAGAGAGACACTTCTTCATGCATTTCAAGCCTCTTTGTTTCTGCTACGGTAGCGCCATGTTAGGCCTATGCAGTTATCGATTCAATAACCAGGCTTAGTTTCGACTTTACCACACAATGTCGTCACTCTGAAGAACGAGCGCAATTAGAGAAAATAATGGACGGCAAAGACGGACGGATGTACGGACACCAAGCAGTCGGACGAACGGATGCCTCTTTCGTGGTAACTGCACTGTAGGGTCCTTGAGGCTCAACTTCCTCGATTGCCCGCCCCCCCCCAATTTATCTGTGTATACACTCTCCCTCTTGGCACCGCAGTTCAGTTCAATATGTTCAGTCAGTGTTCTATCAGAACTGTTTCCAATATGAGTTTGACCCCTCAGCTACAGTACTGCTCTGCAATATGCTGCAACGTTCGCTGATGATAGAAAAAGATGTAAAAGAGATATTTTTGCAACTTTTATGTCAAGTCCTGACCTGACATCCAGCTTCTCTGTGTGATTGTTGTGTAATTTATGAGCCACATTGAAATGAATAAAATTATCTATGAATCTGTACAGCTTGTAGGAATACTTGTGAATACTTACTATACACTTTGACTAAATCTGTTTCATAGTTGAAAACACAAGAGGAATTTTCCATTTCACTTTTTATGTAATTTCAATGGTGGTGTTAACTTAAGAAGTAGCTGAACTTTTTAAACCAACATTTCACATTTAAACCAACTAAACTACTAAAGTAGCTCTATAAACCCACAGGGCTGGTTTCTGCCTGTTATTTTAAAGACTTAAAAGTTTCCTCATATTTTTGCCTATTGGTTGTATACATATTACATTAGCCTTATACCTAGGTGAATTCTTTGTGTGAAGACATACTGATTCTGAATAGAGACGTTTGACCGTAATTGTTGATATAAGAAATATTGACCATCCATCTGGGTTCCGCTTTGGAACTTTTGGTGTTTGACGAATGAGATGTAAAAATGTATTTCACTTTATAGCTCTAATGAATTTCACAGTTTTGGTGTGAAGCGCTTTAGTAAAATTATAAACTAGGAGAAAATAGCCTGAAATCCAAATTGATGTGCTCTGTTTCCCTATTGAGCATTTCAGTTACGATTGCGGGCTAAAAGAAACACTACAGTACTTCAATATTTGGAATATGGAGTTTCTATCGCATTACTAGGGAAAGAATTGAAAATAATTAGCTTTTGCAATATTGAATTTCAGTCACAATGACATCCAAATCTAAACCCCTAATTTGAACAGTGCCATTGTTTGTGTCTGGTATCTGCATAAAGTTTCAGTTTTTGATTAACTGCACCTTTGTTTCCTTGTTTGTTTCTTCCTTGTTTTCCTTGGTTGGTAAGATGCATATATATTGGTAAGATACAATATATATATTGTTTAATTTACAGTATTGGACCGCACAGATTCATTAGAATACCACATCCTTCATGCCTCACATTTTCAGTTGATTGGCACATCATTAGGGTAATTTCATATAGGATGACCTCATCCGGCCTTAACCCATTAGTATTTCAGTTGATTGACAGACAATTCTTAATTTCATATGGGGAAACTTCATCCAGACTATCAGTATTTCAAATATTGTCCCACAAAGTGAGGGGAATGCTTCCTGGAAGGCAGATAATACAATCTGGTTCTGGTGAAGCACCAGAGGCTATCTACTCTGCTCCTCCTATTCTGTAAATACCTTACCTGCCATGTTTCCACAGCGCTGGGCCCAGTTACCAAGGTAGGCAGCAGGCACACTCCCTGACTTTCCATCCCATTGACTCTGAGGGCTGGGTGAATGTAGCAGAGACACACACACATATATATTACACACAGGCTGAGGTTGTGACAGTAGTACTGTATCTTCTCTGCAGAATGATTTTTATTATGGCGGGAGAGCAGTAGGTAACAAGATAACAAAGGATTCAGGTCTGCACAGTGAGTGGTGTGCTACATTTACAGTGTTTTCATAATATCCAAGAAAAATGTATAGTCCGAACTGTGTAGTCGTAAAACGGTAATGTAGGAGGGAACAAGTTGATGTGGAACACATTTTAGAATGGAAACTGTTCAAGGACAGAGGTGTTATTATACAGGTTCATATGTTTGCCCTCTCTTAAACTGTACTGTATCAGTTTTAATTAAATGAATAGAAGAACTATGGTTATGTAATAAGCTTATTGTAGTGTGAGCGTCATACCCCCCCAGTCTTTGAGACAGCAAAGGCCTAGATTTGAAGGTCTTTTTAAAGTTGTTCCAAATATCATAGGAAGATTGTTCTTATTTTACTTTCCTTGACAAATGGTCTGCATGCAGCAGAGTCCTGGTTCAACCCTTCAAATTATAGTGTTGATTAGGGGAAGGTAATGCCAACTAAATCATGTTCAAGAAATACACAAATGACACCCCTGCTTTTTGTGAAAGTGTGAAAAAGGACACAGAACATTTGAAAATGATACATCTGTGAATTATGACATTCGCTACACTGGATATTCCATACCTTAGGCTGTCGGTAAATCATATGTAATGCCCTACGTATCATAGCACTTGGGTATATTTTTATGACAAGAAACATTACTCTCTCTACAGTAGAGAGACTAAGTTCAGCCGTGATGCTACAGAGAGACCTTTTAAATTGAAAAGGATTGTGCAGTATGAACCCAAGAACACACCCAATAAATATGACGTCATTATGAATGTGTTCCTGTGAGGTAGGTGTTCCATGTTGAGTTATTGGCTGTTACTGAGCATGACACTACCATTCATAGTTTGTACAGCCCATAATGTCATCCACTTGGAATAACATGCATGGCTGTTGAGAATTAAATGTTCATGCACAGTAACACACAAAAATCCATATTTGAGCATGTGTGTGTACAATGTGCCCCGCTGACAACAACACACAAGTGATGAGCACTTCTCCTACCTACATGAGATGTTCTCAGACACATGGGACAAGATAATGATAACCCATACACGTGTTCTAGGTCTAGTCTGTGAGGGTTGTTCCCTGCTTTAGACTACCTACCTATTATCACCCTATTCTTTGAAATGTTCCCTTCAGTGTTCTCTCCCTCTGTTCATAAATCATCATGACGTTACAGTGTACCTCCACTTGGGGGAGACAAAGCTTCTCCAGCGCGTCACTTGTTTGTTTAACATGGATTAGGATGACGGATGTAAACAATACAGTATGAATGACTGTTACATCAAATAAGATTGTGACGATTATTTATTTGTAAGAGACGCTTGAGTAACCAGGTCTGTAATTCTATCAATTGTATAGTTGCAGATGTTTAATTATTTTTAAAATGCATTTGCCTTATTACAAAGGAACATCGACGGCAGCATAATATTTCTGACCTTGTTACAATTACATTGAAAGTCATATTTTATTGCACATTTTCTAGTGGCTAAATTTGTATTTGTATTTATTAGAATCTCCATTAGCTGTTGCCAAGGCAGCAACTAATCGTCCTGGGGTCCAGCAAAATGAAGGCAGTTATACAATTTGAAAAACATTACAATACATTCACAACACATTAAGTGTGTGGCCTCAGGCCACTACTCTACCACCACATATCTACAACACAAAATCCATGTGTACGTGTGTGTTTAGTGCGTATGTTAAATGACTCAAATAAGTGCCGTATAGGGCCCAGGCACATATGTTGTGGGTTGGAAGACATCACTGTAACTGGTGCCAGTATCCAGCCAGCATTGACCCATATAAGGGAATTACCTTACAGCAAATACTTTTTAGACGCTTCAATGGATTATATGCACCATTATCATCCTGTAGCGCGCGTATGCCAACCCATTTATAGTCTACAAAGCGCGTTCCAAGGAAATTACGCATATGTTAATAGATTTAATGGTGTTATTGTAGTGGTGCTCTCTACTTGAGCGTGAACATATTGCTTAGCAGCCTGTCATTGTTTTAAATATCAATGGCACTGTGAGGTCACATCTACGTCGCATCCATAGGGACCGTTCCACGAGCTCTATGCGTCAATAAAGGGGTCCTTTTTGGTCACCGTGGACCGAGCATGACCACGACTTTGGGACTGTTTTCCAGAGGACCAGACGACTGGGAGAACTACAATAGCAACCCCACTCTTTGTGGGAGAGAGCCCCCCTCCTCGGCTCTGAACATCGCTCTTTCCACTCCACCCCTCCTAGGTTGGGTCTCGCAGAGCTTTACCTCGCCTGTCGATTTTTTTTCATCACTGCGGTGAGTGTGTGTGTATGTGTGTGTGTGTGTGTGTGGGAAGTCTGTGAGCTCACACAGAAATACCCTTATGGTAACCGCCTCAGTCATACAGCTGACATGTAAATCGACTTGCCAGCCGGCTATCAAAACCGAGCCAGACATTGAAGACATACGGCAAATGAAGACACCCGCCGCAGGAGAAGCACTCCACCATCCATCCAACTCTGCAGTTCAGTCCTCTCCGGAAAATCTTTCCACCTGCCGACACGTCTTATATGACCGTCTCAAAGGTAAGAAGTTGCTACATTGTATCTACGGCTCTTGTATCTACCGCTTCTTGATAACAACTAATGTTACCAGCGGCTCACGCTACAAATATGAATGTGGTTGTTCCATTAATATCGTAACCTAGCCTCAATATTGTTTTGAAGGACGGTTTATTTAGCTTGACTGACCGCGTGGCTATGTCCACAGCACTGCCATGCGGCTGGCTGTACGTAAGGTACTCACTCCTGTAATGTAGAACTTAAATGAACACAAATGTATGATTAACTAGCTACCAAATTGACAACAATATACGCATTTTACGGTATGTTTCAGGGTGCATTAAAGGGATTGGCAGGCGGTGTTACGGAGCACCCAGGTATCGCTTTCAGGGCGTTTTACTGTACTACTGGTGCCTTCATCAGTTCGCCAGAGATGGTGTACGATGGCTCCATAGTGTTACACAGAGGAAGACGTAAACAAACTTGAAGGCAACATACTTGGTGTTTTGAAGCATGGTTTTAATGCTGAACATATGTGTAGGCTAGTGGTGGGATGGAACCTGGACTTGTCTCCTCACTCGCGGCCTCTCCCTCTGTATGAAAGTGTAGTTAGTTAGTTATAAGGCATGGTATGAACCAAGTCTCCACTTGTTTAACCCAAGTGTAATATTTAGGCTTAAAAGTAGGCTACAATAGTAGCCCATGCATTATAAGAGAACCGCATGTCTACTAGTTTGTCTTGTAAAGGACAAACTGACAAGTATTTAGCTTAATTTACTGAGTTTAGAGTTTTTTGGGGGTGATGAGATGTTGGTGAGGCAATCCAATTAGATACTGTAGTGATGTATACATGTTATAGTCTTTCAGGCTGAAGGGAAGACTTGCCAAATAATGCATTAGGAAAATGTATATTATCGCCTGAGATGGTGAAGAACACTTTTGTAGCTAGAATAAGTTTAAAATCCTTGATTAAAAAAATCATCTCCTTACAGCCAATATTGAAGAAAGGTGAGGAACACGAGGATAAAGATTAGAACAGGGTTTCCCAAACTCGTGCACGTTTTGGTTTCTGCGCTAGCACTACACAGCTGATTCAACTAACCTACTCATCATCAAGCTTTGATCATTTCAATCAGCTGTGTAGTTTTAGGGCAAAAACCAAAACGTGCCCCCATTTGGGTCCCCAGGACCGAGTTTGGGAAACGCTGGGCTAAAGGGAAGACTATTGAACGCCTGAGGAAAAATGAGGATAATGACTAGAACGTCATGTCTAGCAGCAGACAGTTAATCAGTCCTATCCTCAGTTGGCCGATAGTTATAACCAAACATTGGTTAATAATGGAAGGTGTAGGTCACAATACATGTAGCCTGGTGGATAGAAACACACTTGTAGTATTTTTCACACTCAGTGAAATCTCTGCCGCCAATGCTTTAAAGCTGGGCCATAAACCGCTGGCCCATATCTGTGTCATGTTATTACTAAGACAGTCAACAGATGCTGGAGATTCTCTATTGCGTCTCAAATGGCACCCTATTACCTATATAGTAGTGCACTACTTTTGATCAGGGCCAATAGGGCTCTGGTCAAAAGTAGTGCATTATTGGGAATAGGGTGCACATTTTTGTCTTTCACACCCGTCCACACTGCCCGTTTATTAACCGTAGCCTCTATGCCACAGGGTTGTGACTGGTTGCGATGCCTTTTTGTACGGTGCTTGTTACACCGTTTGGCATTCTGGATAGCTCACTCTTGGCTGAGACGCTGGGTTTTTCTGTCGAATGCTTGACATGCCAAAAAATAGTACATTCAAACAAGTTGTTATTTAGGTTATATTCTGACAAAAATAGTGGTCAAGCTTATGTCTGGTCAAATAAATTTGACCTGACATATGTACAGTCATGTATAATATTTACAATTTTACAGTAAGTATGTAAACCGAATATGTGACCCATATTCAAGTTATTTACTGTAATACTGCTGATAGAAGTCAATAGAAGGACCATGCAGCAAAGTACGGCAACTTTATTGTAGCAGGAGGTATCAAAGTCCTCACTGTAAGAGCTCTCTTGATTGGAGGCGTGGCCCTGTGCAAACATGGCCTTGAACCTGAGTGCTTTGTAGCTTACTTACATTTGATTGACAGATACAATCTCAGAGAAAACATGGGACCTAGGCTAGCTAGCATACATCACTCACTGTTGAGTAACTGAAATAGGAAATGATTTATGTTCTGTGTTGTGAAATCCAGAACTACGTTAAATGACGTTTCCCTGACTACCGGTATGCACACACACACATATATATATATATATATATATATATATATATATATATATATATATATATATTTATTTTTTATTTTTTTGTTGTTGAAAATGTAACCTTTATTTAACTAGGCAAGTCAGTTAACCTTTTATGGACAGAGGAACGCTCACCAATATCCAATGGTAGAGCATGGCGCGAAATACAAATACCTCAAAAATGCTATAACTTCAATTTCTCAAACATATGACTATTTTACACCATTTTAAAGACAAGACTCTCGTTAATCTAACCACATTGTCCGATTTCAAAAAGGCTTTACAGCGAAAGCAAAACATTAGATTATGTCAGGAGAGTACCCTGCCAAAAATAATCACACAGCCATTTTCAAAGCAAGCATATATGTCACAAAAACCAAAACCACAGCTAAATGCAGCACTAACCTTTGATGATCTTCATCAGATGACAACCCTAGGACATTATGTTATACAGTACATGCATGTTTTGTTCAATCAAGTTCATATTTATATCAAAAACCAGCTTTTTACATTAGCATGTGATGTTCAGAACTAGCATACCCACCGCAAACTTCCGGTGAATTTACTAAATTACTCATGATAAACGTTCACAAAATACATAACAATTATTTTAAGAATTATAGATACAGAACTCCTTTATGCAATCGCAGTGTCAGATTTTAAAATAGCTTTTCGGCGAAAGCACATTTTGCAATATTCTGAGTAGATAGCCCGGCCATCACGGCTAGCTATTTTGACACCCACCAAGTTTGGAACAACCTAAACTCAGAATTACTATTAGAATAGTTGGATTACCTTTGCTGTTCTTCGTCAGAATGCACTCCCAGGACTTCTACTTCAACAACAAATGCTGTTTTGGTTCCAAATAATCCATAGTTATATTCAAATATCTCCGTGTTGTTCGTGCGTTCAGGTCACTATCCGAAGGGTGACGCGCGAGTGCATTTCGTGACAAAAAAAATCGAAATATTCCATTACCGTACTTCGAAGCATGTCAAAAGCTGTTTAAAATCAATTTTTATGCAATTTTTCTCGTAAAATAGCGATAATATTCCAACCGGGCGACGTTGTATTCATTCAAAGGCTGAAATAAAAAAATGGAGTAGTCTCGTGGACGCGCATCTCCAGTGTCACTGTCCCCAGGCTGACCACTCACAAATCCTCCTGCTGTTCTTCGCCCAGAGACTGCAGACACCCCATTCCACTTTCTGGCGCCTTCTGAGAGCCAATGGGAGCCTTAGAAAATGTCACATTACAGCAGAGATGCTGTATTTTTGATAGCGATGCAACAGAAGGACAACAAATTGTCAGACAGGGCACTTCCTGTATGGAATCTTCTCAGGTTTTGGCCTGCCATATGAGTTCTGTTATACTCACAGACACCATTCAAACAGTTTTAGAAACTTTAGAGTGTTTTCTATCCAAATCTACTAATTATATGCATATTCTAGTTTCTGGGCAGGAGTAGTATCCAGATTAAATCAGGTACGTTTTTTATCCGGCCGTGAAAATACTGCCCCCTATCCCAAACAGGTTAAGAAGAAATTCTTATTTACAATGATGGCTTACCGGGGAACAATAGGTTAACTGCCTTGTTCAGGGGCAGAAAGACAGATTTTTTATCTTATTACCTTTCAGTTACTGGCCCAACGCTCTAACCACTAGGCTACCTGCCGCCCCAGAGTAACTTGCGTTTCAGTTCTGCTACAGGAAGCCTACATACATTGATGGTGGTTGAGAAATTGCTGAAGTCAGTCTTTCTGTGTTGCACACGCCGGCACTGTTCACTCTGAAGAATGTATTAGGTCAGTAGCACATCCATGGAATGTTGCCTGCAATCAGCACAGAGGTGAATCAACCAATGAGGAGGTGGTGTTGAGTAACACTGTCAGATAGGATACTGTAGAGACCACAGAGGAACAACACTATGTTCTGTTGTCAGCCTAGTGCCCAATCTTTTCCACTCTCTGTACTGTGTCTCTATTCTCATTTGGGAATAGCCAACATTTGATTTACTTAATTGAGGAAAAGTTGCCTACTTGGCTTGGCCAGTTAGTCATAGTGTCTGACAACCGTTATGTGTGTGTGCTTGTCTGCGGGGGGGTGTGTGAGTAAGTGTGTGTGTACGTGCCTATTACTCTGTGCTTTGCGTTTGGACACTTAGGAAATGAACCACTCTGTAAGAGGGCCTGAAGGGGCGGGATGTCACTTCATGTCCTTGGTTGCCTCATTGTCATGGATATCTAGTCTGTTTGCAGGAGGAGACATGAACACACTGACTGACTGTAAATCTGCCTCACTCAGTCATGTCCCACACCAATAAGCCTGCATGTAGACTGTGTTCTTCCACAGAGCTCAGACTCAGAGAGGAGTTATTTAGATCTGATTTCATCCCCCCTCCTCCTCGAGGTTGGTTTCATATGACATTCCCCACTGATGATGGCCTGCCTGTCAAATCAAATGTTTTGTGTCACGTACACAGTTTATACAGCAGGTATGAAAGGTGCAGGGAAATGCTCGTGTGCTAGCTACCTCAACATTCCAGTACTATAATGAATAATAATACATAAGTAATAGAAGAGGTAATGTCCTGGTATGTACTCAATAGGATATACAGAATAGATCATCAATGTGCTATGTCAAGTATGACTGTATTTACATAGAAAGTGACTAAAATGTCAATGTAAAATGTGGAGAGTCAGTGGCAATAGTCACTAAGGTGCAGGGCCCGGTTTCCCAAAAGCATCTTAAGGCTAAGTTCATCCTTAGAACCTTTGCAGGAGCATTGTTGAATCTCCGAGCTGTTTCCCAAAAACATTGTTACAAAATGTGCACTTGAAAACGTTTATTTACCGACTGCCTCAGACCCCTTGTGGAACAGCTTAGTGCTTCGTTAGATGCGTTTTTCCCTACCGCGTCATTTTATACACAGAAGATCTCCGCCGCACATAGAATCAAGACGTGTATCTGTCTCTCTGTGACTGCAGATAAAGTTGCCAATGTGTTTTCAATTGTTACAAACGAGCAGGCTAAAAAGATGCTTCAAATTAAAACTGAGATGACTGCATGAAAAGTTTAAATAGCATTCCTACAGTATAGGCTTCATAGGCCCATATATTTAAATTATATTGAAATACATTTCATGTTCATTCAATTGAGTTTTATTTGGCTACTGTCTGTAATTTTTGCCTCAATATATTTCATGATTTGTAGCCTAACACGCACAATGATGTGTCAAATCTTGATTTAGTGCATTATTATAGGGTAAGCATTAGAATATGCCGCTTCAATGTTTGCAGCCATAGGTGATAATATCTCTCTAGGAACTGATCCGTTGTCAGTGTTGTGGAATAATTCTAATGCTAAGGTAAGATTTGAATGGAGGGAGCTGACCCGAGAGCAGCGCTGCCTTTCTTTCGATCCTATCAGTATCGACAAATGCCTCAACGACAAGTTATGAATTCGGCCGTTGTAGGAAAGATGCATAGTTAAAACACTCGTCAGCCTAAGTTCCATCGCTATCGGGAAACTGGGCCCAGGTCTGTGCAGGGAGACAGCTAGGGTTAGCTGTTAAGCAGTCTGATAGCCTGGTGGTAGAAGCTGTCTCTGAGCCTGTTGGTCCGAGACCAGATGCTCAGATACCGCTTACCAGATGGTAACAGAGTGAATGGTCCTTGGCTCGGGTGACAGGAGTCCTTGACGACCTTCTGGGCCTTCGTCCAACACCGTTTTGAGTATATGTCTTGGAGGGCAGGGAGCTCGCCCCCAGTGATGTCCATGTCCTCACAGTATGGGCTCAGGTGATCTGTAGTCTCTGACTCTTGATCTAAGGTCTGTTTAGTGTTTCCCTCCCCTAAATGTTAAGGTTAGGGATTTGGGACTGTAAGGGCATCCTAGATCGGGGCCAAGGGGCTACCTGCAGGGCCGGAGTAGCACAGCTACAGTTTGTAGCTAATCTCATGCTATTCTATACATTTTTCCATGAGGCTGAGAGAATATTTTGCAGTTTTAAAGCTAAATTCCTGCAATTCTACACTTTGTCATGGCTTATAACGTGTTCATGGGTCATTCTCACAAAACTGTGCCATTTTTTTCACAATATTTCCCGTTGAATCACTGAGATTAGGATCTGTAATTATCTATATCAGATATTATGCATTGTACCAACATTCTCATTACCGTAACAGTTTTCAAAGTCCCCAAAAAAGTAATAAACAAATCAATATTTCTAATATTTAAAAAAATTCTCCCATAATGAGAAGGCCCGAGTTAAACATAACACTGAAAATATAAATATTTCATTTGAAATCTATTATTATTATAAAATTGAATCAGACTTTTTCCCAATTTGAGCTTTTTAGCCATTTCGGTAATGAGAAGGCCAAATGGTGTAAAGCGGGTGTTTGAGAATAAGAACCTAATTCTGAAGGCATATAAGCGAACAAATGAACTAAACTTGTGCTCGTCTATGTACTAGTCCTCTAGATGATGCTCATGGGTGAATACCTTTTTTTTTTTAACTGATTGGAGTTTTTACAGGAACTTGAAAAAGTATTGCGGTAATGAGACACAGACACTGTGTTTAAACCATAATATTTATTATGTACAATGTCAACTTAAACTATTATACAATTTGTATGATTTATGGGACAAACTACAGCAATATAATTTTGTGTTTTATTCAAATAAGTGCCCTACAAGCCGTTTTGGTAATCCGGCCCTGGGTACCTGGAGACATGATTTCATCACTCTGGACTCTAACCCCCACTCCTTCTGATTGTGCCATTGAGCTAACACCATAAATCTATTGTCTTCCTGGTTACATTCTTCTCACAAAGGTCTGATTATTCACCCTTTTCCATGAGTCTCCACAGATGATGTTCCAGTGACTTGATTTATTTGTAGTGGAGAGAGGTTCTAGGAAAGTGGTGCTTATTGATTGATTTCAACATTACTGTGTTTTGTTGAGGTGAACTGAGATTGGTTTGTTTGAATGTTGTGGCTGTAGTATTGAACAACCAGCCATCACATACTCTCACATTCTGAATTTCTATCGATGAAACATTTTTATTGTTTAATCTGTTTGTGTTCCTTATTAGGCCCGCAACTCTTAGATATAACATTTGTTTGATGAAATAATCTTATTGGGCACCTGACCATTACGGCGGGGAATTTTGTGGCTGAGCCGAGCTTTCCAAATACTGTACCGCACCAATTCCATCCAAGGGACCAATCTGTTATTTGGGATGATTACATCCCTTACAATGTCTCTTACTGAAATCCTAAAATGCTTTTACATAACCACCGAGCCATCTGCACGTGACATACAGAGACCACCCCCGACTGTCACTGTCATAGTCGCTGACACACACACACACACACACACACACACACACACACACACACACACACACACACACACACACACACACACACACACACACACACACAAACTGTCCTCTACAGTTGTCATTACCATAACACGTATTTCTCGTGGCAGTTTCTGAAAGTGCACTGACGTGTTTGCTTGCATGTCCAGTATGTTCTTACGCTAGCGCTATGCTCCCGTGCTGTTATGTCATAGTTGACCGACGTCATGAAGGTTGTCATGGACGTGTCCTAACGGATTGTCCCAGATGGGTGGGCTTCAGTAGTGGTGGACACAGGGAGAGGGAGGGGATTACTTTAAAAATGGAGAGTCCTCCTCCCTTGGATTTTCCCAGCTCCAATCCTGCTCCGATTGGTGTTCCCAATGGTATGCTCAATACCAGACAATGTCCAGGCTGCTGAGATGTAGGCTACATGTAGGCCTAGATGTTACCCGCTGTGTCCAAACAGGAAGGCCTTCTGCGACCGCTGAAGCGTCTTGTTCATGACAATGGGTCTGTTTCACCCTCCCGCACCTCAGAAATGCTTACGGTTGGTTCTCTCATGCTAACGTGCCCCGTATAGTTTGGCTGTAAGTGTATTAATCAGTGCATTAGGGTATTGAATGAATGGATCTTGATTCTTGTCATATGGAGAGAACTTGAAGTGGATGATCTCTCTGACAGTAAGTACCCAGACCTGGGCTCTTCCAGAAAACCAAAAACAACAACTTGACCCAGAATCATTCTTCACTAGAGTGTCTCTCCGTAGACTAGCTTAGTTGGCACAGTCCTTGTTGTATGATGACTCCTGTGTCTCTAAATTTGATTTGTTTTACATTTGACATTGTCAAAAATGGAGTGTACAGAGAAACCATGATACAGATTTCTCAGATACTTGTGAAGGAGATTCATCTTTTACAACTACCGTACCATTCAGTGGGCCTACGTATTTCGCTAATTGGTACAACACGTTGTGTTTATTTATGTTTTCCTGGAGGATGTAGTCTGAGGGTCATGACCTTCTTGCCCTTTGTGCTGTTGTCTGTGCCCAATAATGTTTGTACCATGTTTTGTGCTGCTACCATGTTGGGCTGCTGCCATGTTGTGTTGCTACCATGTTGTTGTCATGTGTTGCTACCATGCTGTGTTGTCATGTGTTGCTGCCATACTGTGTTGTTGTGTTAGGTCTCTCTTTATCTAACGTTGTGGTGTCTCTCTTGTCGTAATGTATATTTTTAATTTTAATCCCAGCTCCCATCCCCGCTAGGAGGCCTTTGACTTTTGGTAGGCCTTCATTGTATATAAGAATTTGTTCTTAACTGACTTGCCTAGTTAAATAAAGGTTCAATAAATAAAAGAGCAGAAGGTGGATGTGTCAGTGACTAGAACAAGTCTTCTCTATTATTCATAGAGAGGGGATGAGGAGGAGGAGAGGGCCTCGCTCTCCCATTGACATGTTATTCCTCTCTGTTAACCAGCCAGACCTTAAAACCTTCACATCCGGATGAAAAGTGTGCCCAAAGTAAACTGCCTGCTACTCAGGCCCAGAAGCTAGGATATGCATATAATTGGTAGATTTGGATAGAAAACACTCGAAAGTTTCTAAAACTGTTCAAATTATGTCTGTGAGTATAACAGAACTTATTTGACAGGCGAAACCCCGAGGACAAACCATCCAGGATTTTTTTGTTTTGTTGAGGTGACAGTGTTTTCAATGGTTTTTCTATGTGGATATAGATTTCTAAGGCACTTGCTTGCAGTTCCTATCACTTCCACTGGATGTCAACAGTCTTTAGAAATCGGTTGATGGTTTTCTTTTGAGTAATGAAGAAGTATTGCTGTTCAGAACGAGGGTCGAGTCTAGTGTACTGCTGTGGTTGGTGCGCACGACCTGAAAGCTCGCTCCACTTTGTTTTCGTCCTGTATTGAACACAGTTTATCCCGTCTTAAATTTTATTGATTATTTACGTAAAAAAAGACCTAAAGTTTTATTAGGAAAGTTGTTTGAAATGTTTGGATCAAGATTACAGGTAACTTATGAGATATTTTGTAGTCATGTTGCGCGAGTTGGAACCGGTGTTTTTCTAAATAAAACGCGCCAAATATGGACATTTTGCAGATATAACGACGGAATTAATCGAACAAAAGGACCATTTATGATGTTTATGGGACATATTGGAGTGCCAACAGAAGAAGATCTTCAAAGGTAAGGCATGAATTATATCGTTATTTCTGAGTTTTGTGTCGCGCCTGGCGGGTTGAATTATGATTGTCATGTGTTTGTTTGATGGGGTGCTGTCCTTAGATAATAGCATGGTTTGCTTTCACCGTAAAGCCTTTTTGAAATCTGACATGGTGGCTAGATTAACAAGAAGTTAGGCTTTAATTTGGTGTATTGCACTTGTGAATGTATGAAAGTTAAATCTTTTTAATATTTCTTTTTGAATTTCGCGCTCTGCAGTTTCACCGGATGTTGTCAAATCGATCCCGCTAACGGGATTTGATCCATAAGAAGTTTTAAGTGGCCCTAATGGTCCTTCCTCAGAAACAGCCAATGTCTCCAGACTAGTAGAGTGAGATACTTGAGCATTACTTTGGCCAGTCAGCAAACAGCTATGAATGCTGTAGTAACCATATCACGCCACACTAATGCAGTCAGCCAATGGAAGAGATCTGATTAGCGAAAGCATCAGACAGTCTGATGTCATCATGGAGCTGGTTGTGAGCCTCCAGGAACCTGTAGTTGCTGTTGTTAGAGAGGTGGATAGAGGGGTTGGATCAGCATAGTATAAATGCAATCTCATCCTCCCGTGGCTCAAAGTGGAACTTACCTCAGCTGCAGTTATTATGGTTTGGATGGATGGGTGTCATTAGTGAAGCTCACTGTTGATTTAGGAGTAATGCAGTAAATGGCTGGTGGAGTTCTGAAGTTATGGGAATGGCGTGATATGGCTACTTGTGTTGACACTAGGCTTACTTGTTCTCATCACCTCCACTGAATAATTCAACATTTTACATTAACTAGCATCAACTATTTAGGTTTCATTCCAATTAGGAATGAGGCAAAGAAAAAAACCCTGAGGTTGTAAAGTAAAAGCCAATGCATGAGAGTGAAAACGTAAAAAGAATGAATTGGATGTCATAACCTGTTTTATAGCTGCTATTCATTACCAGAGCGGCACTACACATGGTTTCAAGAACAAAGCCAATTTAAAGCCTGACCGATATCCAACTTTGGATTCGACGTAGCCCTTTTCCTCTCTTTGCTATCTCCTGCTCCTTTGACAAATTGACATTGAGCTCAGCAGAGTTTAGATATGCCGGTGTTACTAAGAGACTTCTATGGAATGGGGTGCTCACTGCTCATCTGGGTAAAGTCCGTTTTGAACTCAGTGAAATCGAGTCAATTTTTTTAGTATCAGATAAGGTTTCCTGGCTAGAAGATAATAGCGTGTAAAACTCTCCACTCTGCCAGGGGCTGTAGCTACAGAGGACTCAGTCAGTACTCTCAATAACAGCCAGAACATTTCAGAATTAAGACTAGACAAAGAAATTCCCTCCAGAGGTCCGGCTCCAACATGGCTCACCCCTCAGAGCTATGACATGATATCCATAATTACATTTCCTCCATACTTAACGCTTCACACCACCGGTTATGTCTGCCCTTTACAAACAGCTCCCTGAACCCCAACTAGCTGTAGAAGCACAGGGACAAATGCATAATGGACATTTACTGGAATCTCCTCCTAAAGTCCCTGAGGATTCCAGATTGGTTCTGTCCACGAGGCCCTCTCCTCTCCATGTCTTTATTTGATTTACACCAGGCCTTCTCCCCCCCCCCAGCCATTCAGACACGGGCCTCCAAAGACACAGTAATAATGATGTAGTCATTATCGCTGCTGTGTTAAATACACCCCTCCACCCTCCACTACAGTCAGGCAGAGGCTTTTTACTGTACGTCAATAAAGGGATTGATTTAGTTTAGAGTTTCACGGACCCATCTGATATTTGTTGCAATGCATCGGGGGGGAGGGGGTTGTAACGTCTATCTCGTCGCCATGGATGTTTTGTCATAATAGAAAAGGACGGCTGAGGGAAATGAAAGTTGTGCAACGAGTGTAATGATGAGATCATAGGCTATATTTAAAATGTTTCCATTCAGGCGGTTTAAAATATTGATTTTCTATTTATATTTCAAGCATAGTTGGCTATTCATCCTTGAAGTGAACTGAAATTCTTGTCGTTGGACCTGTTGAAAGCTAGGCCGATAAAGTCTGGATAAGGCTGTAGATTGTTACGAGAGACTTGCCAATATAGGTTTCAGTATCAAGCAGCAGCCATATCATGATATCATTCAATGAGCAACACAGCTAATAAGCAGGTTAACACCGTGGGGCTTTAAATGAGTCACCTCTGGTCTGGAAGAATCAACAGGGCCAGCTGTACAGACACGCACACATCTCTGACTCAACACCGCACCACAGGTAGTAACCATATCACAGGTGAGATCATAGTCGCTTTACATCCAATAAAGAACTTTCCACAAGGGGAATGAACCCCTTGATCTGAAATCTTTTGACACTTTTTTTCTTAAGACGATGTCACAATTTAATGCTGGGTACTTGGCGCTCCATGCTATCATTTTTCTAGAGCGTATGACGATCTAGAACTCTTCTATATAGCCCACCTTCATAACTCCAACGTTCTATGTACTGTAACTCTATCTGGAACTTCTTTTAATCTTCACGTGCAGTGACAAAACAGATCGCATCTCAAATCCATCACCCAAGGATCCCTATAGCATTTCCATTCAATTAGATTAGAGATAGGATCATGAGACCACCTCAGTGTCCAGTCCCATAGTGTCAGTTGCATTCAGACAGGATGATGGAGATGTAGGTGGGTACTGTACTTTTAATGGGGTGTATGATGGTAAGAGTACGTGGCAGTGGGTATTTCAACAGAAAGACAGATGTGTTTGAAGAGGGGTTCTGTCTGTGTTGTGTCAGGTATGTACGAGTGCTGGCTAGGTAGAGAGAGAGATACCAAACCCACCTGTTGCCTCAGTGTTGAGTTGACTCAGAGATTTGAACTGCTTTGCTTGTTTGAACAGATGAACGCATAGTGTACATTGTGATCTGATTTTTCATTTGCAGTATTGTGTCGCAATGACTGATTTGTCAAACACTGGGTTATTGTAGAGACCTCTACAATTGTTACGGTATGTTTCAAGCGTGATAACTTGTGAATGGTGCAGATGTGGTTTCTGCTGACAATTGCATTGTACAAACTATGGCATAAGGGAACGATGAGCGGATAAGAGTCAATCCGTAATTTCGATTAAGACATTAATGAGCGAGCTAAGACGGATGAAGTCAATATAACTATTTGTTCAGCACTTTTGAAATGTACAGCGACAGAATTCAGAACATGGGCCGTTCTTACAGTATTCTCCCTGTACACCAAGTCAGAACCGTAGGATGAATAAAGGGGACATATAAGCAGACAATGAAAGGTCTTACAATATTCGATGATGACATTTCTCTAAAACAGGCTATAGGCTACATGTTCACCACCAAGTCAGGTCAGTAGGCAAAGTTATGAGGGGGAAAGGGACGAAATTATTAGGGTGAGGCACATGGGCTACTAACAGCTTACTACACAACATACACTTAGTATTACTTTCTTAGCTAGAATATACATATCTCCCTGGCATATTACATAATTTATGCTCCAGCATACAATACATTTTTGAACTCACCTTGTTGTGCTAGCCTACACATTCCAGTGGTGACCCGTCATTCAGGCTGCTCAACCTGTTTTGAGCCCCACCTGCCCTGAATGACTGGGCAGGAAAATATTCAGACCCCTTGACTTTTTCACATTTCGTTACCTTACAGCCCTATCCTAAATTGATTAAATACTTTTTTCGCCTCACCAGTCTACACACAATACCCCATAATGACAAAGCAAAAACAGGTTTTTAGAAATTTGTGCAAATGTATTTAAAATAAAAAAAAACATCACATTTACATAAGTATTCAGACCCTTTACTCAGTACTTTGTTGAAGCACCTTTGGAAGCGATTACAGCCTCGAGTCTTCTTGGGTATGATGCTACAAGCTTGGCACACCTGTATATGGGGAGTTTATCCCATTGTTCTCTGCAGATCCTCTCAAGCCCTGTCAGGTTGGATGGGAAGCGTCACTGCACAGCTATTTTCAGGTCTCTCCAGTTATGTTAGATCGGGTTTAAGTCCGGGCTCAGGCTGGGCCACTCAAGGACATTCAGAGACTTGTCCCGAAGCCACTCCTGCGTTGTCTTGGCTGTGTGCTTAGGGTCGTTCTAGTCAATTTTAGAATAAGGCTGTCATGTAATTTGTTTTTGAAAAAGTCAATAGGTCTGAATACTTTCCAAATGCACTGTACATCATTTGAAAGACTTCTGTTGACGTGTTTTATATTTGTGCACACGTGTGTGTGTGGGTTTGTCTGGGTGCATTACATGACATAGGCCATTTATTTAACCCTTATTTTACCAGGTAAGTTGACTGAGAACACATTCTCATTTACAGCAACGACCTGGAGAATAGTTACAGGGGAGAGGAGGGGGTTGAATGAGCCAATTGAAAGCTGGGGATGATTAGGTGGCCATGATGGTATGAGGGCCAGATTGGGAATGTAGCCAGGACACCGGGGATCTTTAGTGACCACAGAGAGTCAGGGCACAAGTTTAATATCCCATCCGAAAGATAGCATCCTACACAGGGAAATGTCCCCAATCACTATCCTGGGGCATTGGGAGATATATATACACTACCGTTCAAAAGTTTGGAGTCACTAGAAATGTCCTTGTTTTTTAAAGAATAGCACATTTTATGTCCATTTAAATAACATCAAATTGATCAGAAATACAGTCTAGACCTGGTTAATGTTGTAAATGACTATTGTAGCTGGAAACTGCTGATTTTTTTATGGAATATCTACAGTTGAAATCAGAAGTTTACATACACCTTAGCCAAATTCGTTTAAACTCAGTTTTTCACAATTCCTGACATTTAATCCTAGTAAAAATTCCCTGTTTTAGGTCAGTTAGGATCACCACTTTATTTTAAGAATGTGAAATGTCAGAATAATAGTAGAGAGAATGATTTATTTCAGCTTTTATTTCTTTCATCAGTTTACATACACTCCATTAGTATTTGGTAGCATTGCCTTTAAATTGTTTAACTTGGGTCACGTTTCAGGCAGCCTTCCACAAGCTTCCCACAATAAGTTGGGTGAATTTTGGCCCATTCCTCCTAACAGAGCTGGTGTAACTGAGTCAGATTTGTAGGCCTCCTTGCTCGCACACACTTTTTCAGTTCTGCCCACACATTTTCTATAGGCATGAGGTCAGGGCTTTGTGATGGCCACTCCAATACCATGACTTTGTTGTCCTTAAGCCATTTTGCCACCACTTTGGAAGTATGCTTGGGGTCATCGTCCATTTGGAAGACCCATTTGCGACCAAGCTTTAACTTCCTGACTGATGTCTTGAGATGTTGCTTCAATATATCCACATCATTTTCCTTCCTTATGATGCCATCTATTTTGTGAAGTGCACCAGTCCCTCCTGCAGCAAAGCACCCCCACAACATGATGCTGCCACCCCCGTGCTTCACGGTTGGGATGGTGTTCTTTGGCTTGCAAGCCTCCCCCTTTTTCCTCCAAACATAACGATGGTCATTATGGCCAAACAGTTATATTTTTGTTTCATTAGACCAGAGGACATTTCTCCAAAAAGTACAATCTTTGTCCCCATGTGCAGTTGCGAACCGTAGTCTGGATGTTTTATGGCAGTTTTGGAGCAATGGCTTCTTCCTTGCTGAGCGGCTTTTCAGGTTATGTCGATATAGAACTCGTTTTACTGTGGATATACATACTTTTGTACCTGTTTCATCCAGCATCTTCACAAGGTCCTTTGCTGTTGTTCTGGGATTGATTTACACTTTTCGCACCAAAGTACGTTCATCTCTAGGAGACAGAACTAGAGGTCGACCGATTATGATTTTTCAACGCCGATACCGATTATTGGAGGACCAAAAAAAGCCGATACCAATTAATCGGCAGATTTTTAAAAATGTTTTATTTGTAATAATGACAATTACAACAATACTGAATTAACTCTTATTTTAACTTAATATAATACATCAACAAAATCTATTTAGCCTCAAATAAATAATGAAACATGTTCAATTTGGTTTAAATAATCCAAAAACAAAGTATTGGAGAAGAAAGTAAAAGTGCAATATGTGCCATGTAAAAAAGCTAACATTTAAGTTCCTTGCTCAGAACATGAGAACATATGAAAGCTGGTGGTTCCTTTTAACATGAGTCTTCAATATTCCCAGGTAAGAAGTTTTAGGTTGTAGTTATTATAGGAATTATAGGACTATTTCTCTATACGATTTCTATTTCATATACCTTTGACAGCCACCCTCGAAGCAGCGTTACCTATGCAGAGCAAGAGGAACAACTACTCCAAGTCTCAGAGCGAGTGACGTTTGAAACGTTATTAGCGCGCACCCCGCTAACTAGCTAGCCATTTCACATCGGTTACACCAGCCTAATCTCGGGAGTTGATAGGCTTGAAGTCATAAACAGTACAATGCTTGAAGCATTGCAAAGAGCTGCTGGCAAACGCACGAAAGTGCTGTTTGAATGAATGCTTACGAGCCTGCTGGTGCCTACCATCGCTCAGTCAGACTGCTCTATCATATCATAGACTTAATTATAACATAATAACACACAGAAATACGAGCATTTGGTCATTAAAATGGTCGAATCCGGAAACTATCATTTAGAAAACAAAACGTTTATTCTTTCAGTGAAATACGGAACCGTTCTGTATTTTATCTAACGGATGGCATCCCTAAGTCTAAATATTGCTGTTACATTGTACAACCTTCAATGTTATGTCATAATTAATTACAATTTACATTTTTTTATTTTTTATTTTTTTGGCGTTTTACATATTAACTAAATATGCAGGTTTAAAAATATATACTTGTGTATTGATTTTAAAGAAAGGCATTGATGTTTATGGTTAGGTACATTGGTGCAACGACAGTGCTTTTTTCGCAAATGCGCTTGTTAAATCATCACCCGTTTGTCGAAGTAGGCTGTGATTCAATGAGAAATGAACAAGCACCGCATCGATTATTTGCAACGCAGGACACGCTAGATAAACTAGTAATATCATCAACCATGTGTAGTTAACTAGTGATTATGTTAAGATTGATTGTTTTTTATAAGATAAGTTTAATGCTAGCTAGCAACTTACCTTGGCTTCTTGCTGTCCTCGCGTAACAGGTAGTCAGCCTGCCACGTAGGCTCCTCGTGGAGTGCAATGTAAGGCAGGTGGTTAGAGCGTTAGACTAGTAACCGGAAGGTTGCAAAAACGAATCCCCGAGCTGACATGGTAAAAATCTGTCGTTCTGCCCTTGAACAAGGCAGTTAACCCACCGTTCCTAGGCCGTCATTGAAAATAAGAATGTGTTCTTAACTGACTTGCCTAGTTAAATAAAGGTGTATAAAAAAAAAAGATAATTTAAAAAAAAGACAACAAAAGAAAATAGGCAAAGCGGTGTCCAAAAATACTGATTACCGATTGTTCTGAAAACTTGAAATCGGCCCTAATTAATCGGACATTCCAATTAATCGGTCAACCTCTAGACAGAACGTGCCTCCTTCCTGAGCGGTATGACGGCTACGTGGTCCCATGGTGTTTATACTTGCGTACTATTGTTTGTACAGATGAACGTGGTACCTTCAGGCGTTTGGAAATTGCTCCCAAGGATGAACCAGACTTTTCTTTCTGAGGTCTTGGCTAATTTATTTTGATTTTCCCATGATGTCAAGCAAAGAGGCACTGAGTTGAAAGGTAGTCCTTGAAATACATCCACATGTACACCTCCAATTAACTCGAATTATGTCATTTAGCCTATCAGAAGCTTCTAAAGCCATGACCTCATTTTATGGAATTTTCCAAGCTGTTTAAAGGCACAGTCAACTTATTGTATGTAAACTTCTGACCCACTGGAATTGTGAGACAGTGAATTATAAGTGAAATAATCTGTCTGTAAACAATTGTTGGAAAAATGACTTGTGTCATACACAAAGTAGATGTCCTAACCGACTTGCCAAAACAGTAGTTTGTTAACAAGAAATTTGTGGAGTGGTTGAAAAACAAGTTTTAATGACTCCAACCTAGGTGTATGTAAACTTCCGACTTTATCAGCAATCATCACTCCTGTGTTCCAGTGGCACGTTGTGTTAGCTAATCCAAGTTTATCATTTTAAAAGGATAATTGATCATTAGAAAACCCTTTTGCAATTATGTTAGCATAGCTGCAAACTGTTGTTCTGATTAAAGAAGCAATACAACTGGCCTTCTTTAGACTCGTTGAGTATCTGGAGCATCAGCAATTGTGGGTTTGATTACAGGCTCAAAATGGCCAGAAACAAAGAACTGTCTTCTGAAACTCGTCAGCCTATTCTTGTTCTGAGAAATGAAGGCTATTCCATGTGAGTTATTGCCAAGAAACTGAAGAGTGCTTCTTACTGGCCCTTCAACACCACTTCCATCCAGGGACCGACCAGAACCAGCCTTGCTTAGCTTCAGAGGCAAGCCAGCAGTGGGACGCACGGTGGTATGCTGCCTAACACACCCCTACAGGTAAGCTTGAGGGACTGACCTGTTCTTTGGTTGATCGGTCAATGGTGACAACGCCATAAAAAAGACAGGAAATGGTCATGTATTTACCTTTATTACGAAGGATCTCAATGGATCTGCTTTTAATGGTCGCTTCTGTGTACATTGGCACACAATAGTTTCAGGACTGGAGAATAGTTACGCAATTACTGGCCCTACCTGTGCAGCTGTAAAAGTCCTGAAATGACATCAGCCGTTTGTACATCTGACTCAGATTCTATCAACAGTATACACAAAATATGCAGGCTAAAGGGAATAAAATATTAGCTCTGTCGGTGAATGGATTCACATCATAAAATCTACAGCACAAACACACACGGCAGACACACCCTTTTCTCAGAGACCGCCCTATAATCCAGAGCCACGTGACACCAAAACACAGGACCAGCCCCCCTTCATGTCACACCCCGGAGACAATTCTCATAAAGCTGCTGCCTTGTCAGCTAATGGGGATCCTAATAAATACTAAATATTGATTACCGACCGACACCCTAGAAACATCTAGGTCTACAAACAACCATCTATTTTACACTTCCTCAACCCTCATCTTCAAATAAAGCAAAGACGACAGATATCCAGAAACCTGGTGTTTCTCCGTCAAAACAGAGCCAGGCCGCTTATCAGAAATGACAGTGAGGAAGGGATGGCCATTATAGCTCAGCCGTGTCAAAGAAATGTGCCCAGTTTCCCACAGTAGCTGCCTATTACCTCACGACTGTGTGATCTGTGATTAGAGAGAACCGTTAGCTGTTAGATTTCTGGAAAGGCTCCCAAGCTATTAGGTGGTTTGCAGTCTATGGTAATAGGTAAGAAATGTAACCTAGTTTACCTACTCTAAGATGAATGCATGGTCCTAAATCGAACAAACCTGAGTTCATGATAAAAGAGGACAACTTGTACATTATACTGACTCCAACTGATGGACCAATCAGATAGTCTTATCTTCCTCTTTAATAAGCAGACTGGTATTGGCCCAGAACACTGACTGTGTTGCTCTGATGTCTCGGTTGTACTCCTTTCCTTGGCAGAATGCTCCAGATTAGACATTGGCCAGATAAAAAGAGGGTTGGCACCGCTTTCAGTTGGTCCGATCTCAAAGGAAAACCTGCAATAGATCACAGCGTCGCACTCGCTCACATCAATGTGTGTGGGCAGAATATGCACAGTGCATGTGTGTTTGGTGTCTTACGTAAGCCGGGTTTCCAAGAAATCACTCTTCAAGCACTCTATACAACCTGGATTATCGTGCACATATTAACGGTTGACAACACTTTAAAAAGCCATTGAAACTCGGCTCTCTTGAACATGCCTCTTCAACACTAATGGATGGAAATTGACTTGCATGTTGCATGTGTTTGATATCGTTCCATTCATCCCATTCCAGCCATTAATATGATCCGTCCTCCCCTCACCAGTCTCCTGTGGTGTTACAGTAAACATATCAGAGGCCATTAGCCTCCCCTTGATGTTGATGGTGTTGTTTTGGTTGACCCAGGGGGTGTGGGGGAGAGATCGCTCCACTTCTGACTCCCGGAGCATGTTGTTATGCACGTCTCTGTGTGATTGAGCTGTCTCTGTTGTCAACCACACTTAGTTGGACTTCATTCAGTCATACAGAGAGAGAGAGAGAGAGAGAGAGAGTCTGCTAAATGACATATATCTAGGACTTGGATTAGGTGGCTCAATCACCAATGTCTCCAGGTAGATAACACCTTTCTTGCAACTCAGACAAACTATTTCTCTGACCTGTCGCTTATTTCCCTCACACACCCCGAAGTTTAGAGGTTCTGCTGGACATTGGACGTGTGTGTGTGTGTGTTCGTGCACCAGAGGAGGCTGGTGGGAGGTGTTATAGGAGGATGGACTCATTGTAATGGCTGTAATTGTATGAATGGAATGGAGTCAGACATGTGGTTTCCATATGTTTGATGTGTTTGATACCGTTCCATTCCAGCCATTACAATGAGCCCTTCCTCCTATAGTGCCTCCCACCAGCCTCCACTGACGTGCACATGTGTATCGATCGCCTGGCCACTTTTCTGACCTGCTGTTTCACCATGCGAAGTCCAGCTGTCGATGCCTGTTATTTTTCCCCTCACTCTTGTCCTCATATAGCTTAGCCTAGTCTATCCACGTCACTCATATTGACCTGTTAGCCTAGCCTAGCTATCCACTTCACTCTTATTGACCTGTTAGCCTAGCCTAGCTATCCACTTCACTCTTATTGACCTGTTAGCCTAGCCTAGCTATCCACTTCACTCTTATTGACCTGTTAGCCTAGCCTAGCTATCCACTTCACTCTTATTGACCTGTTAGGCTGTTAGCCTAGCCACTTTTCCTTGCCTCCAGTGCAAAATATGCTGTTATGTAATGTTTTTGACAGGGGCTGACGTGTAGTGATTACCAATGTCTCGCTGTAAGTGCAGCCCATGTGGACGGATTTTCATGGAAGTTTGGCGAGAGGCCAAACCAGCCTCCCTCCCTTTACATGACCACATTGTGCAATGTGTGCTTTTCTCCCTTTCATTTAAAGAGAAGTCAATCTCCCCCACAGATTAGGCCTAGTCTTTGGTAGAGCAAGACACCACCACCTCACATTAGAATGTAGTCGATAGACTCTTGTATCCTGGTATTGTGAGTTGGAATGTGGGGATTTTGCATTGAGATGAGAATCTTCTTACATTGTGAATTCTTATTCCGTTTTTATGGGTTTTGTGTTCAGGGCTTTGCGGGTTCAA